>NC_051039.1:2374329-2710996 GCF_904848185.1 Acanthopagrus latus | reverse complement strand
AGCAGCCAGTGTTTAACTTAAAAAAAAAAAAAAAAAAAAAAAAAAACACCAAAGTGGTTTTAATGTCTTCATCCTTTTGTCCTTCTTTGGCCTTAAACAAATACAGCCTCCCTCCCTGAGATGAGCTCATGGAGAATCTCTTGAATAATATGATGTTAGACGGAAATGTATCCAAGAACAAAACAAATAACAAACTCATCTTTCAGGCTCGTTTTCACCTCTCAGCCACATCTGACGTTGCTCATGTGGGGATTTTAATTTATACTGTTTGAAAACCATTTTTTAAAAATTGATTCCAATGATTCCATTTATCGTCTAATTTTCCTTTTTTATGTCTAAAATAAATAGTTTAGAATTTTTTAAAGACTGATTTTCTAGAAGTCTTTATTTTCTTTGTCGTTACGCGTGTGTTGCTTCCTCTCTGAGTCTCTCGGTGTTTCGGGGTGAGACGCTCCAGAAGAAGCGTCCTGACACCCGGACAGGGAGAAGCTCGGTCCGGAGGCCTGGCAGCGCTCAGCCTGCCCCGCAGTGATTGATGGTAGAAACCCTCTGCAGGTTGTAAAGCAGCCAGGCTGGACGCTGTTTAGGAGATAGAGAGCTGATAAAGGAGAGAGAGAGAGAAAAAATGGGGCTCTAATGGTGCAGGAGGGGAATCCGGACTGTCTGCGCCGTGATGGAGTGGTCTGTCTCCACCCTGGAGGCACTAATGCCCTCAAAGTTTATACACAGACAGACAGACTTCTTCTCGGAGGAGACGGGAGTCACATCATCACCCCGCCGGAGTTTATCTGAGGAAATTATTCTTCATAAAAACGCTCCAGTCCTCGAAAGCTCTGAGAAAATTAATCCCTGCGGTGTGATAAGGCTGAAAGCTCATTTGTTCCCTTTTTTGTTGTTTCCACTCCTGGAGACGCCTCTGCGCGATTCTCTCATCAAATTAGGAGCAACAAGCCTCTCTGGAAATTTCTACTTGAGTTGAGAAACAACACGGTCGTAAATCAGAGCGCCGTGGCTGTAACGACTTGTTTCCTCCGCAGTAATAACAATGGAAGTGGAGGCTTCAGGAGTCGATGCGCAGGGGCGGCGGGGCTCAACTCCACCGCGTCCAGCTCGAGTTTATTCTCCCTCCATCGCGCCACAATATGAGAAACAAAATAACAAAACACGCATCTATCACTCTGGAAGACGTCGCCTGCGCTCCGCTGGCGCGTTTATATACAAACCTCCCGGTCTTAATGCGCACAGGGGTGGAGATCATTTACTTTATTTGCAAGGTTAAGAAAAAGAAAAAGAAAAAAACAAACACACACACACACACACACACACACACACACATACACATACACACACACCGCTTCGTTCTCGTTTCATTTCCCACATAAATCAGGAATTCCTCTGCCGGTAAAAGTCGGTCGTTTGTCAGCGGACTCTGGCGTGGCGGGTGACAGAAAACGAGAAACAGAAGTCCCATTAGGTAAACCATTCAACGCCACAATTTATACAGCAGGCCGGGCGGGTTCATAAACAGAGCCGGGTTGCGTCATGCGGTGTATTTGGAGGGTTGCGTGTGTGTGTGTGTGTGTGTGTGTGTGTGTGTGTGTGTGTGTGTAGGTGTCCCCAAAGAACATGTAACGTGTCAGAGGTCTGAATGAGCAGCGGAGGCCTGCAGTCCGCTGAGCTGCAGCTGCTCTTCTCTGAGCTTTTTCTTGTGTTTTTACGCGTCAAAAGTTGGACAAACACGTTAGTCTGTTTCCATGGTAACAGGATAAATCCAGGCCCCGTTGTTTTTGTTTGTTTTTGTTTTCTTTTGCTGGTAAATTGAAGCCGCGGTTGGTGTGTGTGTGTGTGTGTGTGTGTGTGTGTGTGTGGCCGCCGGTCGCGTCCTGCCGGGGCGGACATGGACGTTACGGATCAGTGAGACAGCGTCTTCCCACTCTGCTTAATGGAGCTATTACTGGCTGCAGGCCTCTGCTATCTAAACACACCAATCACGCACGCACATGCGCACGCCCGCGCGATTTAACCCGTGCACGAGCAAGCATTTAAGCCCGCGGGTCACCGGGACGCGCGAACTTTTTACGCACGGCCGCCGGAGAGAAGAGGAGGAGGAGGAGAGCGGCTCTGAGGAAGAGTCACAGTGTTTTATATGTTTTTATTATTATTTTATGTTAACGTGAATTTTACTCGCGTGAAAAATAATAATTAATCTTATTAGTTTATGATTTATGTTTTCTAGAAGAGTTTAGTTTCATTATTTGAGTGTTTCCATCAGAATTCTCTTAAAATAAAATAAATGTTGCGTGTTGGAGAGTTTTAATGGTATAATAATAATAATAATAATAATAATAATAATAATAATAATAATAATAATAATAATGATAAGTATGTAGAATCTTTATGTCGAGATATAGAAAATAAAACAGGAATTTATTTGTTGGAGAAAAAACAAACAACAAACCGAGCGACGAGAGATCAATTCAATTCCTAATTTCTGTGAATATTCTGGTGTTAAACTGTTCACACCAGCGGGATCAAGATTAATTAAAAGGCTCAGAAATATAAATGAGTTTGTTTAAACCACAGGCGTGTTTATCTGAGAGTGTAAAACTGAATTATGTTTTTCTCGCAAGTTGGAAAAATTAGAAAAAAAATGCGTAAAAAGAAAAAGTTAAATTTACAAAAACATCCCAATTTAATGTGATTTAAACATTTCACTAAAAACTGTGCTTTAAAAAAAACATCTTAAATTCAACACACGGAATAAACTCTTTACACACGTCGTTTGTTTAATTAATTATATTTAACATGTATTTCAGAAAATAACCGGATGCTTTGTCGCTTTAATTCATAATTTTTAATATGAAAATATGAAACTTCTTCTGTCGTTTATTTTTTCTTTAATCTTTTAATTCCGACTTTGCATATTTATAATCAACTGTGTTTTAAAATCATCAGGGGTCTGATTGTGACGTCACCACGTTCATAAAGTGTGTTTGTTCTAACATACACGTCACAAGTGTGTGTGTGTGTGTGTGTGTGTGTGTGTGTGTGTGTGTGTGTGTGTGTGTGTGTGTGTGTGTAACGTTTAATATCCTAATAAAGTTTGAGTGTTTCTTTAGGTGGCTGACGGTCGTTCATACATCACACACACACACACACACTCACACACACACACACACACGCACATACACACACACACACACACACACGCACAAACACACACACTCACACTCACACACTCACACACACACACACACGCTGGCTGAGATTATCTCTCCTCTCTCTCCATCCAACCATTCAGAGCCGCCTGGCGCCTCCGCTGGGCCGCAAATGACAGCAGACAAGAGGTGTAACATTTCCTATTGTTACCCCCGTCAGGGAGACACACACACACACACACACACACACACACACACACACACACACACACACACACACACACACACGCACAAAGGCCTTGTACCTCCAGCTCTCCAAAAACAACTTAATTTCGTGGGGAAACTGAAGTTATTATTGCATCTTTAGCCTTTAATAAGAGATTAACTGTCTCTGATCAGTGTTTCTCGTGACTTTCTGTTTATTATCCTCTTCATTACTTTAACAGTTTTATGTTAATGTTTTTATTTTCTTTCAGACTCTGGAGTCTTTTTTGCAACATGAGGTCTAAATTCAAAAACAGAGAAGATTTATCTCATCAAAAAGCTGTCATTATTTTCATATGTCATTAGAAGTACAGCTCAGTGCTTTAATACAGTACTTTATTAATACAGTACTGTATTAATACTTTATTAATACAGTACTGTATCAATAAAGTATTAATACAGCACTGTATCAATAAAGTATTAATACAGTACTGTATCAATAAAGTATTAATACAGCACTGTATCAATAAAGTATTAATACAGTACTGTATCAATAAAGTATTAATACAGCACTGTATCAATAAAGTATTAATACAGTACTGTATCAATAAAGTATTAATACAGCACTGTATCAATAAAGTATTAATACAGTACTGTATCAATAAAGTATTAATACAGTACTGTATTAATACTTTATTAATACAGCACTGTATCAATAAAGTATTAATACAGTACTGTATCAATAAAGTATTAATACAGTACTGTATTAATACTTTATTAATACAGTACTGTATTAATAAAGTATTGATACAGTACTGTATTAATAAAGTACTGTATCAATAAAGTATTAATACAGTACTGTATCAATAAAGTATTAATACAGTACTGTATCAATAAAGTATTAATACAGTACTGTATCAATAAAGTATTAATACAGTACTGTATTAAAGTGCTTTAACCCCTCAGACTCCCACTAGCTCGTCACTGACTGTCTAATCTCAGGTTTGTGGAAGATAACGGTCCAAACAGAAGCTCCACAAAAGGTCACAGTCTTTCCCTCCAGCTCTGTCAGCACCAGCAGGTTGTAGAGCTGGAAACCCTCCTCCTCTTCCTCCTCTTCCTCCTCCTCCTCCTCCTCCTCCTCCTCTCTTCCTCTCCTCCTCCTCTCTTCCTCTCCTCCTCCACCTCCTCTCCTCCTCCTCCTCCCCTCCTCCTCTTCCTCCTCCTCCTCTTCCTCCTCCTCCTCCTCCTCCTCCTCTTCCTCCTGCTCCTCCTCCTCTTCCTCCTCTCCTCCTCCTCCTCCTCCCCTCCTCTCTTCCTCTCCTCCTCCTCTCTTCCTCTCCTCCTCCTCTCTTCCTCTCCTCCTCCTCCTCCTCTTCCTCCTCCTCCTCCTCTCTTCCTCTCCTCCTCCTCTTCCTCCTCCTCCTCCTCCTCCTCTCTTCCTCTCCTCCTCCTCTCCTCCTCCTCCTTCTCCTCCTCCTCCTCCTCCTCCTTCTCCTCCTCCTCCTCCTCTCTTCCTCTCCTCCTCCTCCTCCTCCTCCTCTCCTCCTCCTCTTCCTCCTCCTCCTCCTCCTCCTCTCTTCCTCTCCTCCTCTTCCTCCTCCTCCTCCTCTTCCTCCTCTTCCTCCTCCTCCTCCTCCTCCTCCTCCACCTCCTCCTCCTCCTCTCCTCCACCTCCACCTCCTCCTCTTCCTCCTCCTCCTCCTCCTCCTCCTCCTCCTCCTCTCCTCCTCCTCCTGCACCTCCACCTCCTCCTCCTCCTCTCCTCCTCTCCTCCTCCTCCTCCTCCTCCTCCACCTCCTCCTCCTCCTCCACCTCCTGCACCTCCTCCTCCTCTCCTCCTCCTCCTGCACCTCCACCTCCTCCTCCTCCTCTCCTCCTCTCCTCCTCCTCCTGCACCTCCTCCTCCTCCTCCACCTCCTCCTCTCCTCCTCTCCTCCTCCACCTCCTCCTCCTCTCTTCCTCTCCTCCTCCTCTCTTCCTCTCCTCCTCCTCCTCCTCTCCTCCTCCTCCTCCTCCTCCTCTCTTCCTCTCCTCCACCTCCTCCTCCTCCTCCTCTCCTCCTCCTCCTCCTCTTCTCCTCCTCCTCTTCTCCTCCTCTCCTCCTCCTCCTCTTCTCCTCCTCTTCCTCCTCCTCCTCCTCCTCTCTTCCACTCCTCCTCCTCTTCCTCCTCCTCCTCCTCTCCTCCTCCTCCTCTCTTCCTCTCCTCCACCTCCTCCTCCTCCTCCTCCTCTCCTCCTCCTCCTCCCCCTCATGGATGTTTATCTGAGTGGCACTCTGCAGTCTGTTGGATGAAGCTCACAGTCCTTCAGTCTTCCCTGCATCGCTCCACAGACCTCAGAGGGTCTTTGACGTCCAGCCATCAGAATATCCAACAGCTGCCTTCCTGCTTCAGTGTCGATGATTGTAGCCACACGTGTTGTCAAACCAAAACAAGGAGCTAAAACAGGCTGGAGGCTCTTTGACACTGCAGGGATCTGTGGACACAATCATGAAATCTGTCGGCGAAAAATACAAAACACAAGAATATGAACATGAGTCTACGAGCATGACTCTCTGCTGGTCCGACTCTTCTTCTTCTTGTGTTGTTTTTTATTGTTTTGCTCTTTGTGTGAGTTGTGTAAATCCTCCTGCGACTCCGTCAGCTTCATTATACAACACAGCATCTTTTAAAGGACACCTGGGCCACTGTATCACTAGAGTCACCGCTAACTGCTGCTGCCAGTAGCAAGTTAGCTCAGTTAGCCGTGCAGCTAGCCATCCTGACTGGGAGCTCGGGAGGTGCTGGTGCAGGAGCTTTGGACCGCGATGGACCAGGGCCATCTCGACTCGACATCACTGCAACACTAAACACATTCTGATGATGATTTAAGGAAATTCTTTAGGTTTCTAACCAAAATTTCTACATATTGCACCTTTAAAAAAGGAAGAACCTCCACATGAGGTCACATTAACTCTCTTGAAGATGTTGTTGGATGCTGATGTGTCCCGACAAAAGTCTGTCGTCCTGTAATTTACATGTTTTTCCATTGGAAATAAACCAAATTTAAAACTGAGACTCCCAGGAAAATTTTAGAATTATTTGTTTCAGTAACTAGACAACAGACAGACAGACAGACGGATGGATGGATGGATGGATGGATGGATGGATGGATGGATGGATGAATGGACGGATGGATGGATGGATGGATGAATGGATGGATGGATGGATGGATGGATGGATGGATGGATGGATGGATGGATGAATGGATGGATGGATGGATGGATGAATGGATGGATGGATGGATGGATGGATGAATGGATGGATGGATGGATGGATGGATGGATGGATGAATGGATGGATGGATGGATGGATGGATGGAGAGCAAATCATCTCGACTTTGACTTGAGTGTCTCCACATCTTGGTTCTGTTTAGACACAAAAATCTTTTAGAAAAAAGATCAAGTTTCAGCTTAAAATGTCTTTTTTTGTCACTACAAACACAGCTGGAAATTGTCGTGAGTGCTCCTTAATGACATCTAGTAGTTTCACACATACACACACATTGAAACACAGTCTTGAACTGTGGTCACTGGCTTGCTGTCCCAGTCACCAGTGAGACACCTCAGTCTCCTCAATCTACTGTCAGAAAAGTCAGGTTTTAAAGGCAAGAAGGTGATTTATTAGTCATCATAAAACATGAGGTTGTATAACAGAACGAAGGTGTTCATGCTACACAAATCACAGCACGTATATGAAGTAATTAATATACAATAAAAAACATGAAGAGCATCTTTTGAATCTGTGTCAGGGTGAATGTGAGCAGCAGCAAGATGTTGTGATAACGTGGTTATAACATGTTCGTATCTAAAGTTCGACAGCCGGGAAACTCCGTCCATCATCTGTGACCGTCTGAGCATCGATGTTATAAACACAGAGTCCGGTTCTGCTCGACCCGCTGCAGTCCTGCTCTGTAGTCCTGAGACCCGGAACTCAGTCAGTCTTTCTGCACATCCGGTTTCTTACACCTGGTTTTCTGTTAAATTTATAATATTTACTTGTTCTACGACATAAACTCATCATTAAATGTCCCACAGTTTAATCCTGAAGCTCTTCATGTGCTAACAACAGTTAGCGGTTGCTAACAAGTGTCTGAATGAGACTACAGAGGTTGTCGGGGACATTAAACGTCCTCACAGCGAACACGGAGACTCATCTACTCACTAGTCCGTCTTTACAGGCCACTTTAGTTCCACACTGTTCTAACTCTGACTTTACAACTTGTTCACCGATCAGTTTATAGAAAACCTGTAAATCCATCCTTGAAGCCTTTCAAGGACTCCTGGAGATCCCTGAACCTTCAGTTTGGGCGTCTCGTCCTGGAATAACTGTCCAACCCCCCCAAAAAAACAAAAAACAAACGCTCGGTCACTTAACTTTAAACCAAAACAGTTTTAATTTCTTTCCAATAGCGTCGCTCCATGTGACTCACAGAAAACACAGCGCTCAGTCTGGCGTCGTTGGATTTAATGCTTATTTAAAGTAAATGGAGGCGGCCGGGTGCCAGTCTAAACACTATCCCGCCTTGTTTGGCACTTTTTTACGAGGACGTGCTGATGATGATATAGCGTGAATCGGGGAGAGTCGCCGGGGAGTCTGCAGAGACGAGCGCACATATATCTGTCTGTTTGCAGCTTCCATAGATAGAAACTGCACATCAGGATATTTACTGCCCAGAGGAGGGACAGCCAGAGGCCTCGGGACCGGACCAGGTTTTGGTTTTTTAGTCTAAAGATACATCTAACTTTTTTATTAACAACTTACAGTAATTCACACGTACACTCATACACTGATGGCCGACCAGCACATCAGGAGCTGGTTTGGGGTTCAGTATCTTGCCCGAGGACACTTTGACATGCAGACCAGCAGAATCGAACCAGCGACCGATTACAAGATGCTGGTTCTACCCCTGAGCCACAGCTGTCCTTCTTCCACCTTTACACACCGACAATTCTGCTCTTATAAAGAGTACGATGAAAATAAAAACTGGTCACCGATAGCAGATTTATGTCTGCGTTCACTTGGCAACTTTATTTTAAAATTTGAGGATTTAGACTTTAAAACCGAAGAAGTCGAACACAAAAGACGACGGAGGAGTTTCCATGTCATTTGGGGTCATTTGGACCTGAAACAGCTCTGGACATGTCATGATCTTTATAATATGTAAATGATTTAGTCGTGTTGACAGGAAGCTTTAACATCTGCAACTCTATCGTCTATTAGAGCGTGAAAACAGGATGAAAGCTGCTCAGACGTTTGTAGACGTTTAATGATGAATTTCATTAACGAGACTTTGTTTGTTTGTTCGCGCTCTAAATCATCGTTTTTTACTCTTTGTTCAGTAAAACTGTATTTTAAATAAACAGAATGCCTGATTGTTTTTATTTGTATATTCTGAGCAGAACTGGCAGAATAATGTTTTGTACTGGATGTCGGTCAGTTCAGGGGACGTGAGAATCTACGGAAGCCCAGAGGAGACAGTGAAAAGGAATTTGGGAATATCAAAACATTATTTATTATCAAAATAATATTATGTCTCTTGGATTGAGAAAATTCAACACCTAACTTTTTACATTTTTTTTTTTCCCTTTCTGATTGGCCTCTCAAGGCCTCCGTATGGTTCCGCCTCACATCCCAACACAAGAGGTGATGAATCCAAACTTCGTCATGCTGACAAAAGGTTTTAGAGGAAAAAAAAAAAAGTTTTGTAAAAGATATCTGATATCAAACTTACTGGGGATGACTGTCATCCTGTCAGGAACAGTCTCAGTCTCTGCACTGACCTTTGAACCTCCTCCACACATTTCATTTCTTATTTTCACAACAGTGTCTCCCTGAAAATGTTTCTAACCAGGCTGGAGTTTAATTCAACATCCACAACAAAACAGCCACAAACAGAAATCTATATTACAGCTGAGAGTCACATCCTGCCTCCTGCTGAGAGCTGTGTAGGTTTAACAGTTTATAATCATCATCTGTTCACTTAAAAAAACACATTTTTAGACTTTAAAGATGATGAATTGAAATAAAGCTGTTGTATTATGAATTACAGTAGCGACAGACTGAAGAGATTCAGTGTGATTGAGTGTTTTTTAATGAAAGAAGAGAAATGAGTGAAATGTGATTTTGTAAAAAAATAAATAAAAATAAAAAAACAATCAGAAAGTTATCTGGAGTGTCTGGTGAGCGTCTGAAAGTGTCTTAATAAAAGTAATTTAAAAAATGAAATGTGTGTATTTGTCTGTGTTTTAAATAGATTTCCTGAAGTCAAACTTTCTGAGGCTGTAGTTTGGACAGAAGCCCGCAGGAGGAGCGCAGGCAGCCGGGTGACAGAGGCGAGGAGGTCCCGCTGGAAAAACGGAAAGGGGAGCTGATAGCAGCAGATTACACCGAGCTAAAAACGTCAGGCAGTTTTCCTGGAGGAATCTTAATTGCCCCGGGGGGGGGCTGCTTATCGGCCCAGGGCGGTTATTAATACAACACCCGCGATAAAGAGGACGGAGAGACACCGAGAGCAGCTGCTGCTGGCCGGGCCGGGCCGGGCCGGGCCGGGCCGGGCTGCAGGGTCGAACCCAACATGGAGTCACTGTGAAAGACGTTTAATAAAGTAAACAGTGTGTGTTGCGTAACATGGTAAATTCAGTCTGTTTTCAGGGGGATTTCTTTATTCTTCTGGTGTCTTTGCAAACTTTATAATCTGATCTCAGATTAAGAACGGGAGCAGCACTTGGAAAATCCAACGTTTCCCCGATTTTTAGAATTAATTTTGACCACTTTAAGCCAAATTAAACCCTCTCGACTGAAGGCGGGGGATGTGGAGCCGGTTTCTCGCCTCACTTCAACAACCGCGCTTGTTTTGTCCTGACGGTCAGCGCGTGATGATGGAAACCACCATTCAGTCCCCGGGTGGAGTTAAACTACACGACAGAGGAGCTTCACCCCCCCACCTGACTCTATAATCTCTTGACCTGACCGCTGACCTTGACGCGCCACTGTTGTTTTCAGCCAGCGAGTCCAGCATGGAGCGCGTCTCCAAAGAGCGCACAGATTTACGCACGAACCAACACAAGAACCCCAACGACCAGGGACCGACTGCTGGGTAATGAAAACTGCTAATAACGCTTTTATAAAAGGGAAAATGTGCAGGTCACATATTCACTGTCAGAGTGAAGGTTTCAACCAGCTTCTTTTAATCAGGTCTGTGCGTAAAGATGCGTTAGAAGGAGACACAGAGAGAAACACGGAGGACAGTGGAGGAGCAGGAGGCCGCAGCGGGTTTCTCTGCCCACCATGTTCACACAAAACAACCCGGTACGTGAACACACGTCACACGCTCTCTCTCTCTCTCTCTCTCTCTCTCTCTCTCTCTCTCTCTCTCTCTCTCTCTCTCTCTCTCTCCCCTCCAGCCCACACGGACTTTCCATTTCACACACACACCCCTCCCCCTGACATCAGAGGAGGCAGAGGCGCTCCTTCGCCCCGGTCCAAACTCCACTTACAAAGCCCGACATTATATCTGTCAGAGAGGAGACCTGCATGGACAAAACCGGGACTAATACCCATCTTTTCGGGCGATTTACGGCGATGTGGGATTCCAGAGGCTTAACGCACCTCCAATTACCAAAGAAGGGGCTATTAAGCTCAATTATTTGTTAGGTAAAGAGTGGGAAAGCAGAAGGGGTGTGCATGTTACTCGGCGGGCTTCATTTCCTCGGTGCTGCACAGCAGGAGCTGGATGACATGATGCTGCAGAGCCCGCTCACCTCCACGCCGTTTTCTGTCAAGGATATCCTCAAGCTGGAGCAGCAGCAGCAGCAGTCCGGAGCCCTGGAGCTCCAGCACCGGCCGCACACTCAGCAGCAGCTGGCCGGCTCTCCTCCCCAGCAGCACTTCCAAACCCCGCCGTCCTGCATGCTCGCCGGGGCCCGGGACAGTCCCTCCTTCTCGGACGGAGAGGACAACCTGGCGTACCTCAGCGCGCTGGCGGTGCGGGAGGAGGACCGCGGGGAGACCAGCCTGTCCCCGGACATGTACGTGCATCCCGGGCTGCAGGGAGCCAAGCTGGAAGCCGCCGAGCTGGAGGAGCAGGAGAGCAGTGAGTTGAGCTGCTACAGGCCAGACAAAAGGCAACAAAGGACACGTGTAACAATAATTATCACAGAAAAAACACACAATTCCGACGATTTACAGAGAAAATATCAGAGAGATCCGACAAAAACCATGAATACAAGCAGCTGATTTAAATGTTCAGTCTCACATTTCTAAATAATTTGCATGTTTAGCAACAAAAACAACTGAACCGAGCTGCAGTCACGGCTCAGCTGTGGACACGTCTCTGCTGTTACGCACAGTGCGGTTTATTATTCTAAACTATTATAATCTAATTACTTGCAGCAGATTAACAGACATTTAATTTGATAATTCCGAGTTATTTAAGCGTCAAACACAACGTGAGTCAGCTGGAGAGGAAAAGAAAAACACGCTTCATGTCAGTTTCTGTTCTGTGGCTCATTATTCCAGGCTTTTATTTTTAAATCACAATAATCCTCACAGATTAAAAAAAAAAAAAAGAAAAACGCTCCCAGAGCTCCAAATATAAACTGTGCAAAAACTAAAACATGTGATTAAAGTTGAGCAGAGTGTGAACAGGCTCCAACCTTCACACACGTTTATCCCAATAAAGAGCTTTGAGACGGGGGCAGCCAGCGCTCCGGGCCTGAGACGGATCCACTGAAGTCTGCAAATGTCAAACACTCTGTAGTGGTTCAGCTGCGCGTCCCTGTTCTGCCGAGTCTGTTATGATGTGTGGACCATAAACCGACAATTAGTTTAAAGAGGCTTGTAAAAAGGAATAAATGACACCGCGAAGTAGCGCCGATAAACAGAGACACGCTGCAGGAGATCATCCATCACAGAAACGCTTCAAATCACGAGCTTCGAGTTCAGAAAGAATCCAAAAAATATTTACTCTTTGCACCCAAAACTGCGACTGTGCAGAAAAAGTATGTTGTTGCATCCGCTTGAATCCTGTTTTATATCTTATCTTCTCATTTTGTTGAATAATTCCTGTGAGTTTTGTTTGTTGGTTCTCGCTCAAAACATTTTGTAATTTTAAAAGAAATCCTGAAGTAAAAGTTTCGTGTTTTGTTTGTTGTCTGGTTTCCTGCAGACAGATTTATGATCAGGGAGCTGTAACTTCTTTTTATTACAAAGTGAAATATTTGGCACAATGTTTCTTTTCTATACGTAAAAAAACAACAACAACATTTGTAGGATTTTAATATTTTGTGCGTGACTTTCTAATCCACCCAGAGAGCTGCGGGCACGTGTCCCGGGAGGAGGCGGTGGAAGGCGGGCAGGGCGACTCGGAGCGGCCGGTGCAGAAGCAGAGGAGCCGGCGGAGGCCCCGGGTGCTCTTCTCCCAGGCGCAGGTCTTCGAGCTGGAGCGGCGCTTCAAGCAGCAGCGCTACCTGTCCGCCCCTGAGCGCGAGCACCTGGCGACCACCCTCAAACTCACCTCGAACCAGGTGAAGATCTGGTTCCAGAACCGCCGCTACAAGTGCAAACGGCAGCGGCAGGACAAGTCCCTGGAGGCGGCGGGGCAGCACCACCCTCCCCCGCCTCGGCGCGTCGCCGTGCCGGTGCTGGTCCGCGATGGGAAGCCGTGTCTGGGCGGCGCGCAGAGCTACGCGGCCGCCGCTCCGTACGGCTCCAACCCGTACAGTTATAACGGATACCAAGCCTACACATACAACAGCCCCGCGTACAACTCCAACTACAGCTGCACGTACACCAGCATCCCCGCCCTGCCTCCGTCCAGCACCTCCAACGCCTTCATGAGCATGAACTTGGGGAACGTGAGCGGCCTCGGCGGCTCCCCACAGGCCCAAACACACCAAGGGACAGCGGTCACATCCTGCCAGGGCTCCCTGCAGGGGATCCGGGCCTGGTAGCCTCCCTCACCACCACAGAACTAGTCTCTCTCTCTCTCTCTCTCTCTCTCTCTCTCTCTCTCTCTCTCTCTCTCTCTGTTTTTTTTTTTTAATGGAGCTCTTTTTATTTGGGTCGACCCACAGCCGTATAGAACTGTGTGTGTTAACTCGGTCCAAACGCCCCAGAACAGTATTTTCTTCAGCTGCAGTTTCACTCACACTTCCGGTTCTTCAGGTGCATCAGAGCCGGTGTTAGCGTGCGTAAAGGCCGCATGACATCCGAACAGTGACAGGGCGACACTTCACTGTTGGTGCTCCAGTTCGGCACCGGTGGGACTGAAGCGCGGAGGAGAAAATGGCGCGCAGAGTTTTGACTCATTTCTCCAAATCTGAACTCGATTTTTTTTTTTTTTTTTTTTTAAGTGTTTGTTTTTAACCTGGTATATTTTTAGACTGTGGAGAGATTTGAATTGCTTTAAATTGTTTTTGGTTCAACAGAGAATTGTTTTAGTCTATTTCACATCTATTCAAATAAATCAGAGAAATGAGAAAAGGTGCGTTTGATTCTGTATCCGAGAAAACAAAACAAACAACAAACAACAAACAACAAACAACAAACAGTTCTCTACGGTTTGTTTTTTCTTTTTCTTTTTTCGATGTTAAACGTTCAGTACTGGAAATATCTAATGTACACTGAAACAGTATTTCCCCTATATAATGAAAAGAAAGAGTAATTATGATTAGTATAGCCCCGTTTTGCTCCCACTGTGCCCATAAAATGAATCAGATGCACGGAGGCAAATTTCTGCTCATGAACATATCGAGGTGGGAGCTGCTGGAAGAGGCCGGGGCCACAGGAACTCTTTGTCCCGGTGCCAGGCGACGTGAAAGGAGGAAGTTATTCTCCATTTGAGGTCCTTTAAAGGACGCGATTAAGCACCTAAAAGAGCGAGCTGCAGCCGGGCCGAGGCGCGGGGAATAATGGCTCTTATTGGATTGTCGGACAAAAGGTGTGTGGTAGGCAGAGCCGGGCACTCAGCAAAGACAAAAGCGCACAGGGGCCGCGAGATTGACGTCCTAATATTCCCATTTGAAGGACAGGCAGCGGGTTATTCTGCGCGGAGAAGGGGACACGGAGGAAAAATGTGGTCACTTTTGTTCCCCTTCAGGAGGCTTTTTTTGTTCCCGGAGAAAAGCTCTCCGAGTTCCCCCCCCCGCCACCACCGCCACCTCCATCACCACCACCAGCCGCGAGGCTTCGGGGGCAGCCGGGCTGGAAGGTGATGGCAGCGGGGAGGCGTTTGTGTGAAAGAAGGGGGTATTATTGCTACAAGTTTCACCATTTATCCTGATGAGGGAAATGGACGGGAGAATTGTAAGAGGGGGAGAGCCCGATGAGGAGGGAGGAAAGAAGGGAGGGAGGGAGGGTCGCGTCCTGCAGCCTATTATTTCAGTTTAAGCGTGTTATTTCAGCCCACAGCGACCTGATTCTCACAGGTGACAGTTCTGATCCTGGACCAGAGAGGAAAATCTGACAAATGTCAAAGACAAACTGGAGTTTAGAGGGAATGTTTGTGTCTGAGAGGGATTTTACGCACCGCAGAAGACGCAGTGAAGTTGTGACAGAGGTGTTCGGCATGTTCTGGTCGGGTTGTGGATCCAGTGTTTTATCTCCTGAAGTCATTCAATACGCTTAAAGATCCCCCAACATCAAATGGAAATCAAGTTCTAGAAAGTCATTTCTGAAGCGATTTAAATTATTATTAAACGAAGAAAAGAGTTTTTGCTGTTTTCTCTTCCATATTTTTGGAGGTTTTTATCTGTTTGTTGGCAGATATCAAGCGTTTCTTTCTGATTTCTCTTACGACATTTAGCTCAACTTAACTTTAACTTTTAACGGCCTCAGCTGTTGAGGTCAGACTTCAGTCAGAGATCCAGCTCTCGGTTTTAAAAACAGGAGCCGGTCGTCGTGCAGCCCACTTGGCGCTGTTAATTAGCCATTACGCATCAAATGAGGGTTAAAAAAAAAATCCCACGCAGGGTTCTGACCTCACCCCCAAACTCTCTGTTCCCCTGACAACTTGTTTGCTGGAACAATCCCTCAGAACAGAAACCACCGCGGAGGGGTTTTTTTCGGGGGGGAGGAGAAAAGCATCAATTGCTGTTTTTCCCCCTCTGCGCCTAATTGTTCCTCCGGCCTGAGAACAGTTGTTTCCTCCAAAAAAACAAAAAAAAACCCATTCTTGTATAATTACAGCCGCACTCGTGTCCTGGTGTGAGGCAGCAGCTACAGACTGAGATCATCTCCCACCGAAACCGCTCCAGAAGCTCGTCCGTCCCGATTCAGACGAGAAGGTGGAAGAAAGTCTGACAGGAGACAGTCTGCGTCTCTTTCCTTCCTAAAGAAATGAGTCCCGACCCTTTAACTCCGCATCCATTTGGACACTTTACGCGCATCTCTTCCTCTGAACTAACTCGCTGTTATCTGCAGACATCAGCGCGTCTCTCCGGCTCCTGTCCGGCCCAGACAGCCGGTCTGAGATCTGTCAGTCTGAGCTGTTAACCAGCCTGATCTCCTGTTCGGAACAACAAACAGCTGAAGTCGAGCCGCAGCGGCCTGATGCCTGCGCTCCACTAATGGGGGATTAATTGAGAGGTAAACAGAAAGCTGATAAGCTGCGCGCCCCGAGGTGCTGCTGCCCGCCGGCCGCAGGACGGAGACTGATGGGGCGCAAATAAAGACGAGACAGAGAGGCGACAAACAGCCTCCACCTGCTGCTGCTGATACAAATAATAATAAGAATAATATTTATTCTTACATCTTGACGTTGAAATAAAACCAAAAAAGCAACAATTTTGCTTTTTTTCTGCAACAACCTCAAAAATTAGTTTTTACTGCTTTAAATTTATATTTCCACTCAGGTCCATTTTCTAATTTCTGCTCCATTATATTTATCTAATGACTTTAGTTACTAGTTACTTTGCAGGTTGTTGCATCAGAGACCAAAACTGGGCGACGTGCAGCTTAATTAATTTTAAACGAACCTTTACGCACAAACGAGGAGCCAAAAAAAAAAAAAAAAAAAAAATACGCACAGAGTTCAACTTCACCACAAACTCGCCTCAAACTTTTGTTTTTATGGCGCAAAAAAACCGACAAAGTATTTTCTGAAATAATCCTTAAAATGTAGAAAATAACAAAACAGTCAAAGCAACAATATTTCAAACTGAGAAACTCAAACGTTCACTCGTAAAGCTGGAAATTCAACTTTGGCGCAGGCTGAAGACGCAGCAGTGATGGAATGTGACGGAACACATTTAACTCAAGTAGTCACAGTTTTCCACCTTCTGTTTCCTTCCACTACATTTTCTATTTTTGTTGTGTTTTTTTCTTCATGGCACTAAAATACGGACAACTTATCTGCTGGAATAATTCTTTAAAAAAAGTGTTTAAAAAGCAGAAAATAACAAACACAGTAAATCAAACTTAAACCAGAAGATTCAGTCGGTGGAAAAGTTGGAAAGTAAATTTACTGCAACACTTAAATACAGTTCTGAGGTGCATCACAGCCAAAGTCACAGAATTATTACTGTGTTTATTAATATTTTGACTTTAACAAACAGAAGAATGATTGTGACGACTGTGAAACAGCAGAATTATTTGATTTAATAAAAAAGACCTCCAGCAAACATCATCTACATACAGAATATAATATATGTATGTAACAGCACTTTAATTTGTCCTTTTGATATTTAACGTACATTTAATATCAGATACTTTAAATACTTCCTCCTACAGGCGAGTTTCACTGATACTGCAGTAATATTTTAACACCAAATCTTTACTACTGGTTCATTTTTTACATTATAACTGTTTTTTTTTTAAGAGTACAAAATATTTTCCTCTTAAAGTAGAAAGTAGTTTTAAAAAATGGTGATGTTTCATTAAACTGTTGTTTCCCCACATTTTCATTGGAAATAAAATTATAAATCCATAGGAATAAATCTGCGTCATCTTAAGAAGTTAAATGGGAAAAAGAAAAAGAAAAAAAAAAAAAATATATATATATATATATATGTATATATCTTCCTCTAAACAAAGTATAAAGTATTCAGGCTCCACGAGCTCCTGCAGCAGCAGCAATGATCCCAGAATGAATGGAGGTAAACAGAAAACACATTAAGACGCCTGAAGGCCGTTTATTCTGACTCACACACACACACACACACACACACACACATGCGTCACACGTTTCATTATTTGCTCCGTCTGCAGTGTGTGTGTGTGTGTGTGTGTGTGTGTGTGTGTGTGTGTGTGTGTGTGTGTGTGTGTGTGTGAGTTTTGGGGAGGAGGATGTTGGTTTGAGTCGCAGCAGCTCGTCGTCTCACTCAGACCGTCTCTCTAAATGTTTACCAGACGTTTCCAATGTTGTTTTTCATGTGTGAGTAAACCTGCGGCTCATTCACGTCACATCTGTCGGTAACCAGCACCTCCACACACCCTGCAGGCAGATCCAGCCGAGCTGAACAGAACCAGGACGCACAAACTCACAGCTCCTCCTCCAACGCGACCCTCGAACACAACACGTCAGTCCTGAAGAGTTACTTTGCTTTACCTCAGAACTAACAACATACTGGTCTGCATTACTCATAAATCAATATTTAATTAAAGTCACTTTGTCAGATGTTACAGTGTAATTTCTCGAGGAAACAAAATAAATGCTTCTTTAAATTCCTTTAACAGGAAAAGATGCTTTGGATGAAGTTGCTTATGTTTATTATCATGTGAGTTTGAAGGTATAAAAGATTTTAAAAAATCATCTTGTTCACTGTAAACTTAAAAAATGACATCAGGGAACATATAACCTCCGTCAAACGTCACTCAGATGATTAAATCTAAGTTGCAGGAGCTAAAAAGTTTGAACAGCATCAGATGATCCGTCTGCTTCACATCCGAGGTCGTTGGTTTCCTACATCAAGCAGCCGGTTTCATATTTTCTAAGAACTCTACAAACCAACAAGTTTAACACTCAACTTTACAAACAAACTCCAGAGTTTGAATCTCATTCGTCCACTGAACACTCAGAAACTCATTTATAGATTTTGGTCCAGTTTGTCTTTTTGTTCATCACCACAGTAAAATATCCAACACTGCAGAACATTCAGTGGAAAATTCCCAAAACGTATCAGTCGTCTGTCTGAACCGTCTGCAGCGTATGAAGTTACCAGTGATGGAATGTGACCAAGTAACTGAGAGTCTGACGGCTGATGTTATCGGGTCGATACCGGACCGTCACAGATCAACCGGTGTCAGCGGGTCGAAATTTTAAAAGTTGACTTCGCTTTTAGAAACAGTCAGGAATCCAGTTACCTCAGAAAATACCGACGTAGACTGTTAGATTTAAGTCGTACTTTTCAATTCGCTCAATTTCAGATTTGATAATCTGTCGACACTCAGCATCAGTAAACATGCATGTTTATATCTGTGTAATTTACTTTTACTTGTGCTTTTGATACTTTCATTACTGCCAGAAAATTACTTTTAATATTTAAATTTTAATATCGGTCACAAGATATATTTACAAGGGTGACTTTAACTTTTTCCGCAGTAATATTTCAGCACAATATCTTTAACTTTCACAGCACAGCACATGTTCTTTTTTAAATCACTACAATGAACTCTCTCACTGCTGCTCGGACTATTTATCAAAATCCAGACTGAAGAATAAAGAAATATGTCGATCAGTGTTTCCCAAAGTCCAACACGACGTCCTCAAATGTTTTTCAGTCCACAACCAAAAGACATTCAGAAAAAAAACAGAAATTATTGACATTTAAGAAGCTAGAATCAGAGAACTTTGACCTTTTTATTGTTATAAATCACTCAAACCGACCAACTGATTAAATAAACTCTTGGTGACTAATTTGATAATTGAGCACTAATCGATTAATCGTCGCGGCTCTAAAACGTTAATGACAAAATCCACGAGTGAGTGCCACAGAGATTAAATGTTTAATGGCCTTAAACCTCCTGCAGCTTCAGCTTTAATCGACACTGAGGCTTCAGCTGAATCACACTCAGTTTCTCTCAGAGTCCGATGAGACAAATAAAACTCCTGCGTTCGTGTTGGCGTCTCCTCTTTCACGACCACGACTGCAGAGTGTCTCTGGGCTCGCTCTGTTTCTGTCACAACACCCACATGTTGTTGCAGAGGTTGCTGTGCTGAATGTGCTGCCGCCTCCACTCACACGGCTCTCACCATTGGAGCAACACTCCGCCTATCAGAGGACATCAGCCGAGCCGCTCGGGCTGCAGCGCCGAGTACCGAACAGGCCCGGACAGGCACACAGAGAGACAACTCCCAGCAGAGGCCTCGCCACACGGACAGCACTGCAGCGTTACAGCTACTGCAGGCAGCAGCAGTACAACTGCAGCTGAAACAGATTCTGGATCAGTTGGGACTTTGTGTCAAACACAAATAAAAACTGATTTGAATTGTGTTTACTGACAACAGTTTTCCAAAGTGTTCCCAAGCTCACGTAGTGTGTTTCACAGAGTGTTGAAGCTCGCCCAACTCTCGCCTGTGAGTCTTTCGAGGACGCTGCTTCACATCCAGTCATGATGCCTGTTCACCTGTTACACATGAACCTGTTTACCTGTGGAAGGCCACAAACACACCTGCCTCCAGATACTTTTACAGACTTGTTGCCGCTGTCCCGACCTGTGTGAAACATGCTGCTGCCATCAGATCAAAAGTTTCTGTGATGTTTTAATTGAGCATATGTAAAAGAGGAGATGTGAAATTATCGTATTCTTTTGCTGTTCATGTCTTGATAACATGCTGAGGACCAGGTGACCAAAACATCTTTTCCCAACCTTAACCACGTGTTTCTTTTACCAAACCACAGCAAATTAAAATCTGAACGGAAATGAACAGAAAGTTTACATCTACGTCATTTGCAGAAATGTGAATAAAAACATTTATTCTTGTTAGGAAACCCTGTTCTCCACAATAAAATGTTTGAAGCTGACATTCCTGCAGACCACAGATACGTCCAAGGTCGACATTTGTACCAAACGTGCCACGTCACATTTGTGTTATATAATATTAGCTGACTTTTACGTCTGGAGGTGGAGGCCAATGGTTTCCAGACGTTTTTTTATCGCAGTAAAAAAAAGCTACTTTTCAGGGGGGAAGTCGTGGCCGTCTCCATCTGTGGTCATGGCGACCAAAACAGGTATTTTAAGGCTAATCAATGTTTTTTTGTGCTTAAACCCACCAGAGCATAAGAAAATTCTTGTGATGAGAGAGAAAAAGAAAATTAAACCGGAAAAAAACAGACAGTTGCAACATAAAGACGTGATCAGTTTTAATTTTTGCAGAAACGCACTTAGCTAAAATTTATTCTGATCTCTGCCATCAGTGGACTCGCCTGCTGGGGTGATGTAATTCTAGCAATTTACACATTATTGATCTTTCAAGGTGTCATTCTTAAGTAGCTTTAAAAACATCGGGGGGAGTAACCCACGATTGCTGCTCTTTGCTAGATATCCTTGGCTGTAGCTAGCTACCATTAGCGAATTAGCTCATGGATCAGTCAGCCGTCAGATCATAGATGGAGTTACCACAGGTGACGGGACCCAACTCAACCACACGAGAACATGGGACTAAACCCAATCTCCACAACCAGCAGAGGTCAGTTTGAAGACAGGGGATAAAGTATGGAGGCGATTTACAGCAGCTTTGACTAGAAGATAGTGAAGCGGCAGAAGAGAAAGAATCGGACATCCGCAGTGGACCAAACCAGAGGTGACTGTACAAAGACAACCCAAGACAGTGTTGTGAGTTTTATTAAGTTTCACTCAGGCTCAGAGAGCTGCTGGAGGCCATCTGACTGTTGCATCTGTGGTACAAAATGGTATTACGAGACAGGACGGCCTGGGGCTAGCTTGTTAGCATGCTAACCTCAATACATAGACAACACTGTTCATTCTTCACAGCCTGTTGATAACGTCAGTTCATTGTTTAAATGTTCTAAAATAATCAGGCAATATTTCACATGTTGCTCCTTTAACTGAGTCGACAGTGGCCGAGTTGAAAATGGCGGAGGCGATCGTAGCTTATTCGCCGCGTTGCACCACCCGCTTTTATTTTGACCTTTTCTGTCGCAGTATAAACTTCTCTACAGAAGAGCGATGGTTTGCAGACATTTATGAGACAGGAGTCTCATAACACAGCAAAATAACCGATAGCTTCCTCCATTTTGGACTTTCCAGCTCTCCGTCTCAGCAAAGGTCAGCACTGTCAAGCACGCGTGTCAAAGTTGACCGCAGCGAAATGTAAAAAGAAATATATATATATGTGTTTTTTTGTTATGAATCCATGTAACAACTTGGATTTAGTATCCTGATGCTGTTTCCTGCACCAGGCTGCGCTAATAAATGGTCACATGTAGCATCCACATTAGTCAGAACTCTGCTAAATATCACCGCTGGATCGCAGCCTGTGGGAGTTTGGCTCCTAAATGAGAAATCCAGCAATTGAGAATTTGACACCTACAAGCTTTAGTGTAAAGTGCTCTTCGGACGCTGCACAGTGTCTTCTGAGTCAGCTCACATGTAATGCTCGCTGACGTCAGCGTAATAGATTTTGCAATGGACGTGGATGTTTGGAAATGTCTCTTTAACTGGTTTCCCGTGTCCAGGGATGGGAGACGGGAGGAAGGCCAGCCAAGAGGACGACTCCAGCTCGTCCATCAGCCCCAGATATCTAAATATTTATCCGGTGATCCACATTTATCCGTTCACTGGTGCAGCATTCTGGGTCGAAAACGTTATGTTTCTGGGAAGATACACGAGCGTACAGTGTTTATCCGATGCTACCCACAGAGATTTATCCTAAACTGTCAGGGTTTACAATAACACCCATAAATTGCAGTGTGTGTCTCACTAAAAATCATTAGCATCATTAATTTGAGTCCTGCACCAGCTGGGAAAATCTGGGCAAGAGAGGTGAATGAGTAAGGCTTTCTGTTTCTATCAGCAGCTGATGTCCATGTGCTCTTGAGCAAGGCACTTAGAAATAAAGCTGATGAAGCTGATTAACTTGTAGTGAGATCTGGGTTCTTACAAGGAAAACTCAAGTGTACCGTATGAAGAGGAGTGGTGCTTCTGGTGGTTTTTAATAGGAAATAACCGGGCGGTCGTCTGCAGGCAGGGTGTGGCATCAAAGTCCACCTCAGGACGCTCAAGTGGGTGTTTAAGAATAAAAAGCCTTCAGTAAATACAGGCTGACAGACGCTCTGAGGACACAATAAGATCTTGTTTTTTTGCTTCGGTGTATTTTTATATCGTAGCTCAAATTGATTAATGACTTGCTTCCATCCAGTCGAGTGCCTGGATTTTTAATGCCACACCCGATACAAGGAACCATTCTTAACTCCTGTAACTGGTCGGCACTAAAGCAGCTTATGTACACATCTGGTTAGCATTCAAGAATCATAATCATGTGCTCACAGATCTACGTCTTATCCAGCATCTAACAGCTGCACGAGTCGTGTAGAAAAGTCAGTTACGGGACTTTAATGTCATGATCAAATTACAGCCGCTGTCGCTCAGTTATTTTCTGGAAACATCTCGACAGCAATCAACAAAACAGATTGACAAAATAATCCAGTTGGTGTGGTAGTTGCAGGCCACAACTGAGCAGATAAAATCGTCTGCTGTTCGAGTTCCAAGTTGGAACTTATTGGACGAATTACCGTTGATCTTTTGGATATTTAAGGTCCCCAGAGGATGAATCTTAATAACTTAGTGTTCTCCCTCAAAAAGCATTTATCTTGAACATTGTGTTACACGCTGATGAGAAAATTTTGTGTTTTGGTAGAAGAAACAAATCAAAGGTGTTCTTCCTCTTGAGAGTCAGAGCTGAATTGAGCTATTCATTTTTTTATGATTTCATGTACACATGAAACTGTTTTAGTCTGATGGTGACAGACAGTCTCGGGAATGACCACAATTATTGGGATTTGTCCTCTGGGGATCATGAATATCCTCACTAAATCTCATAAAGATGTGGACAGTAGTTGTTGAGGTATTTCGCAACCAATGAACAACAAACTTATAGATCAACAATGGCGTCCTGAGGGTGGGGCGAGAAGTCAAAGCTGTGTTCAACCTCTGGAGAGTCAGATATCCTTACTGAACCATTTTCATATACCTTGTGTACACGTGAAACCATTTTGGGCTGATGGTGGTGACAGATTTTTTTTTGTAATCTCATGTACGGATGAAAATATTTGGTGACAACCATGGGAATAACCAAAATCATTGGGGTTTATCCTCTGGGGACCATGAATATTAACAACAGTGTTGATCCTCCTTGTAGAGTCCGAGTGTGAGGTAACTGTTCTTCTAATATATCTTGTGTACATGTGGAGATTTTTGACCTGGTGCTGATTACTGGGATTCATTCTCTGGGGATCACGAATATTCACAATAAACTTATAAACTCATGTAAATTGTACTCGATGTCTTCTGTGGAGCGTATTTAATTTCTCACTGCACAGAAACGCTTCCGTCGCCCTCGCTGGGTTTCAGGGTGTGTTCCTCTGGAGTGGTCCGGCACGTGGGGGGCACTGACGCTGCGACATGCCACGTTACTAAACTGAATCATGATTAATGCTGTTTATACTAATCTTTACAGTTTTATGAAGTGCGGTATCGCCTATATTTGTATGGCCTGCAGGCGGAGCGTCACCGATGAAGAGATTAGAGACTCGTCCCACATTTAAACACCGCAGAAACACCATTTATCAAACGCTGCAGACAGCCGGGGAGAGTGTTGGTTTCAAATCCCTGCTTCTGTCTTTTCCAGTTAAACACACACACACACACACACACACGTATATTCTCTGGGCAGTTGTTGGATGGATGAGCTGAGTGTCAGTCGGGTTTCTGTTGTCTCATCTGTCTTTGTGTTTCACCAACACACACACGCCTGATGTTGACCTTGGCTCTGACCAGACCTGCTGCCGTGTGGCCCTCCAGCCGGAGGAGGCCTGACCTCTCGTGCCGAGACCCTTCCTGTCGGACTAAATGGATCGGCTTACGTTTCACAGCGCCGGCGCTGAAAAGGGAACAACAGCAGGGAGGACGTTAGACGAGAGACATGAAAGACAACATTTTAGCTTGTAGGCCGCGGGGTAATGACAACAAACACGGGGCCTCGAGTGAAACAGGATCCGCCGCGGAGGGAAGGTGGAGGTGCTGCTTTCTGTCAGTCGGCCTGTCAGCTTTCATCCAGGCAGCATGGAGGCCCAACGTCTGCCAGCCATTTTAACTACGGAGGGCCAGAGAGGACATTTCATATTTTGTATCCCCCAAACTAAAGCTTTTAAGCAACATCATCTAACTGAAATATTAATTAAATCGCAGGACACGACATACGGTTATAAATGAAGCACTGTGGTGCTGCAGAGATGTTCCTGCCTACATATCACGTCCTCCAGACAAAAAGGAAAACGCTTGTTTAGTGCAGATGCCTGCAAAAATCACATCATCAACATTTATTTATATATTTTACAGTAAAAATTTCCACTAAAACTGTGACTCATCTTGTGGTTGCAGTGCATCAAAAACAGTCACAACATGTTAAGCAATCATTTTCTGTGAATCATTCAGCCTCTAAATTAAAATAAATTAAATAGTAAATCAAGACTGCGAGAGTTTTTTCATGCAAATTATTTAATTTTGATATCAAGAATATAACCTCAATATAGTTGGGGATAAGATGTCATTTTCAAAGGAGATTAAGCACGTAAAACATTTTGTTTTCTTGTTTTTAAAGGGCAAAACTAGCACTAGTACAACTACTTTTGCTACATTATCGTGATCTAGCATTCATTAAATCTCATAATTAAAACAGAAAACATTTGATGAACTGGAACAAGATTTTTTTTAAAGCATTTTTGCTGAATGAATTCCTTTAACAATGCTGGTTGATGACTGTGTTACTTCAGCATTACAATATAACAATGGAATGAAAATGTCACATCTGGCCTGCCGTAGTTTCCATATTTTCACCACATCATCAGCTACTGTAGGTCTTTATATAAGACAGCGAACAGATTTGTGTTTGTGTCTGGTGAGTCGTCCTCTGTGTTTTAGCGACACCTGCTGGTTGGTTGTTGTACTTGCACTGGTCATCCTGCTTACTGTCTGTTAAACATCTGTAGATGTTTCACAACTTTACTAAAGACTCCAGAATCAAAAACTATAAAGTCGTTTGATCTCTGAGTCTCATCCCGCTGCGTCAGTGTTTGACGAGTTTGGAATGAGACTCAAAAATCGACATTTCTTACAAATATTAAATCAAAGATTTGCAGACAGCTAATGGCGTTCATGTCAAATTATAAATGGAAATACAGGTTTTGGAAATCTTTACGTCATGCCCATCAGAGTCTCCTAAAATGAGCTGCAGCTGGGTAACATCTGGTATTATTCTTGATAAATGAAATATAATGAGCCTTCTCTCAAATGGCTGCCGATTCATTTCCTGACAGGCAATTAACTGACTAATGCTTTCAGCTTTTAACAGCATTATACAGTCATTTCTAACTTTAATTTGATCAATTTTGTACTTGTTTTGGGGATAAAGTTGGGTTTTGTCACGTATCGCAGCTTCTTGTGCAAAAAACTGCAAGCTAGTCTGGTGAGTTACCTCTGAGATTTTGAAAAACCAGAAGACTCTTAGAAAGACAAAAAACACATAAACTTCCAGGTACAGACACATAGATGGTCTTAATTATTCCTTAGTGAAAGGTGAACCAACCCTGATGATTTGGACTTGAGTCTGTTTAAAATAAAAACTATTCAATATGTCTGTAGTTGTTTGCATAACGCTGACATGAAGGAAGCAAAGAAAAATAATAAGACACAGAGACATGCTGAAGTTCTCAGAGCGCTTGGACAGCCAGCACCAAGAGAAGACCCTGCTTCTGCGAGGAGCTGCCTTAGCGAGTTTATTTACAATTCACAAAATACAGGTGTCGCTCTCAAACAGTGTTCAAGCATTTCACATTAGTGTCGTCTGCCGACAAACCACCGCTTCCTCTCTATTGCTCTCAGTCTTTGGTTTCCCAATCTTGAAACTTGGCTTCTGGTGAGGACCACTCCTACAATCAGTTTTTTTTAATATTCTTCACCCCATTCAATCATTTCCTCACGGTAATCTGAATCTAAAATTATCCAGGTTTTCCTTTGTTGCTTCCTTTTGTGCGCTTTCTACAGAAACCTGAACTTGTACAGCGCTTTCTCGATAAAACTTAGGGTTCCATATTTGTATAATTCAACATACAGGTTAGCTTTAAATCTCAGCTGGTCAGAGACTCATGATTTATCTATATTTGTCCATATTCATATATATATTATGTACAATTTCATCCTGTTTTATGGCTTCATAACACAATATTATATATTTATCTGAGGAACTCTTGGTAGTAGTTGTGCGTTGGATATATGGCGGCTAACTGAAGGCATGTGTAGAAGTTATTTAACTTTAATTCTCTGCACTTGTTTTAATGTCAAGGTCCTAACATTAATAAAAGAGGTTACTTTTAAGTGCTAGGACACAAGAAGACTAAACAAAAAAGTGATTGTCTAAGGTGAATACGGCTGAATGCAGTTTTAGTTCCGTCTGTAATAAAAGATTCTTGTTCCAGCCGTTTACATTATGGAGGACAAACAGAAATCCTTTGTTTCTTGCAGCACTGAATGTTTTGAGCTGCTACATCTCAAAAAACTGTCCAGATGATCTGACATCTGGCTCCGACCAGAGACGACCTGCAGCCTTCAGACGTGCATACAAAGATACTGAAGCGACGAAAAGAACCTGTTAATGCTGTAACAAGTTTCATACAGTCATTCACAGCAATCTCACTGTGGTCGGATGCTAACGGAAGCCTAACGAAGCTAAATCTTTACTTGTTATGTTACTGCAAAGTAGATAACTCAGTTACGCTGTGCAGAGATCAAATCTGTTCACCGCTGAACTCCAGAAACTGTCATCTCTCACACTCACACACACACACACACACACACACACTCAGTCATACACCTGCTTCACTCAAGGGTTGAATATTTCAGTATTTTCCATCCAAACCCAAATCTGATCCTCTAAAAGACTGAATAAATTACAGGCTGTGTCATTTAAAACCAACTGTTTGTTTTGTTTTTTAATGATCTTTCCTCTGACTGCAGTGTTTTCTGTACACCATCACAGGTATTCTAACTAACTCACTCAGCCTGTCACCTCCAGCTGTGTTTCCTCGGCGCCCCCCTGTGGTCAAAGGTAAAACGGTAGTAATACTTTCAAGAAGTGCAACATGTGCGGTCGAGAGCTGTGGACCCGGTTTACAGAGCACTTTTTAAGTACTTGAGAGAATTACGTTTTCTCAGACACACTGGTCTGTATGTGTGGAGGTCGAAGTGCTGACTAAGAGCTTTCTCATCAGTGTAGAAGATGCTACAGTTGAGCTGCGACTTAAAGCTCCCAGTCGGCACTTCAACCTCAGAGTCACAGCTGCTTTTTTTAGTTCTGGGTCAAAATGAAACTGCGCTGTAGGCGTCTGAAGGGAAGCAAGGTTTTTCATTTTTAAATTCAACTTTACTTTGACTGTGCGTTACCTCTCCATAAATAATGAGCTTTTTGAAAGCCAGTACAAGAGTTTGTCAAGTTAAACACCAACATGAGAAATAGTTAAAGCATCTGAATTTAGTGGGGCGAGTTTAGGGAACTACAACTTCCTGTCTGCAACTTCAAAGTCCATTTTTCCGTCAGTAACAATGTATTACGACAGTTTTAAGGACAAGTCGTCTCCTAACAGTTGTACGCTTTCTCACCTGCTATGAACTAGATCAGACCGCATACGCTCAATACATCTCAGTAAACAAAATAAAAGTTGACATGTGGCTCGAAGAATCTAAGACTCTCGAGCCGTTCAACCCTTCAGATGTTTAGAATTCGATACCGACGACGGAGATCGGTACGGTGCATTAAACCTTCGTGTTGCCGATGCACCATCCTGCTGCCGGGTGTTTATTTGTCTCCGTCACGGTCTCCACGCAGCCGTCTCTCGTGCTGCCGCTTGGTGATGATGTATTTGAAGAACTCGTAGACAGACCAGCTGATGGCTGTGGAGGGCATCTGGTAGATGACCCGGGCTTGGACGCCTTTAAAGAAGGCCGGCATGCCTCCCATCCTGTACACAGTCCGAAAAGCCTCGCCAAGGCCAGAGATGTGGCGGCTGCTCGCGGCAGCCGCTCCAACCGCTCCGGCTGCTGCCGTTGCTTCGGCCTGGATCACGTGTATGGCCTGAGCCTCCTGCGTGTTCAGGAGGGTCTTGCAGACGTCGAGGGGAGTGGTGGCGGCGGCGGCCAGGGCTCCGGCCAGAGCACCTGACACAACGTGGGAGGAGGGGTTGTACTGTCTGTGGGGGTTGAGGAGCTCCTGGAGGTACTCGTATGTCATGAAGTGGAGCGCCTGGAAGGGCACGTTCATGGTCAGCTGGGTGGTGTAGCTGCGGTAGAAAGCCGCCGTGCCTTCCTGCCTCAACATGGAGCCCATGCAGTCCAGCACGCCGCGGTAAGGAGAGTTGAACATCTGCATTCGCTGTTTCACAACTGTGGAGAGGAGAAAGAGGAAATCAGCGTGGAAAAAACACCAGGAGCACATTTACCATGATTTCACAATGAGACCGGAAAGAAGAACCGGGGAGGAAAATCGGGAACACGAGACAGGAAGTGAGAACTTTAGCGGTTAAACAAAGAAAAACTTGTTGCAAATACACCTCGTTTTCCTTCTTTATCATTATTTGCAGCCTTATTATCATATGACGATGATAAAGGCTTTATGAAACTATTTTACAAATACATATTCACTAACACATACTTCAGAGTTATTATGTCCCTCAAAACACACAAGACGTTTATCTCGGTGTCATTTCTGCTCTCAGTACACAGCCGAGTCTGTAGCTCCCCCCGGTGGCCTGATGGTAGAACTACACCATCAGAGGTATTTCTATAACGTCTCATAAGGAGGCCGGAGCTTCTATAATTAGATCAAGCGTAAGTCTTCACTGTGGAGAATGTGCAGGACAGGTATGTGTGAGTCAGGTGAGCTGATTTAAGAAGTGGGTTT
The DNA here is from genome assembly GCF_904848185.1 of Acanthopagrus latus. Taxonomy (NCBI): domain Eukaryota; kingdom Metazoa; phylum Chordata; class Actinopteri; order Spariformes; family Sparidae; genus Acanthopagrus; species Acanthopagrus latus. The sequence continues at coordinate 2,681,462 of NC_051039.1, read as the reverse complement.
TACCTTCTGCCGGGTTCATGATGGCGTCGTGCAGCACCGTGGCCATGCAGCCCGCCACGCCTGCAGAGAGAAGAGCAGCAGAGGAGGAAGTTAAAGGAGGTCGAGTTTCCTCCTTCCTTCATTATCACCACAGACATCTTTGTTTGACGCAAATGCCTTGAGATGAGGCGTTCTGTCCAGTTCTCTCTATTTCTATTCATTTTCTATTTGGTTAAATTGTGGTACTTTAATAAGTATGTTACAATAAATTTCACTGAAAAGTAAAATTTTCTTTCATCTTACCGTTAGCAAAGTGGCTGTTGGTGCCCGGATGAATGGCGTCACTCAGCGAGAACTTGATCTTCTCGTAGCAGGCGAAGTAGAGAGCGTGGGCAGGCCCCGCCCCCACCGCCAGCACATTCACGCCTCTGATTGGCCGCCACAGGCCCTCGGTCCGCACGATCTGTCGCAGGGCGTCCATCACGTTCCTGTAGCGCGCTCCTGGCTCGGGGTGCAGGCTCTGCATACGAGTCTGGAGTGAGAGGAGCAAACGTGAATCATTTAGATATCAATCCAAATTATTTTGTTCTGAGTCACCAGAGGTTCGTCAGATTGATTTGTGTGGGGTGAGCGCTAACAAAGATCCTCTATCTTTTGTTCTTTATTGCTGAATCACTGGCGGTTGGTAGATTTTGTGGAACTGTGACTGGTCGTATTTTGAATTTCTCTAACCCAACCTGCAAGAATCCAACAGGATAAAGTCAGTCAGCGTGTGTTCATGTATGTCCTCGCAGTGTCTACATCTCAGTTAAAATGTTCATGACTCTGCCTCGACTCTGACAACAGGCGGAAACGCCTGCGTTCAAATCGCCGACCACAAACCACAAATCAGGAAAGCATGCAGTCAGGAAGTGGTTCAAACTCAAACACTCAGCCTTCCACTCGCAGCTCAGATAAGCAGCACTGTTTGCTCTGCTGTTGGCTGTGAACGTGGGTCAATAAAAAGGACCAACGAACAAATTCCAATGCTACAGTCCAAGATGGTGAAATCCTGAATATTCTCCTAACATGCAATACAAGAAATGCCCGGTCCACGCCCTCCCCTGAGGGGTAAATATTTACAGCAGAGGCTGAGAAGGAACACGGCCGCCTCCTGGAGGCTTACAGACATTCCCGCTCTCTGTTTCTGGGAAATGGTAACTCACATGGAATGTGCTCGGTCATCCAGTTTATTCAAGTCTGGTGGGTTTTCCCCTTTTTTAGTTTTTGGCGCACAAAGCTCAACCCGAGACAGAGAGAGAGCACCAGGCAGGTCGACCACACACAGAATCAGGTGTCAGGGAACCAGAAACTATAAAGAGAGCGTTGTGTTCATGTGTTCATGTCACCTTTTCACAAAGTTTCCCAACAGAGCAGCTGAATGGAGCCATCATAGCTGCTCAGAATGTAGAGAACTACAACACTGGGAGGAAAATCAATAAATCCAGCAGCATCTTGACTGTACTGCACCTTATTTGGGCTCTGGGGAAGTCTGAGGGCAAACAAGACAACTGATGCTATTTTAAAGCTGCATTTGTCAAGAACTTAAAATCATGAGGACCTCAGTCATACAAACACAACTTAACGACATCGAGACAGTCACTGACTCACTCTTGACGTGTGGTGTTGTGTATTATTCACTGTGAGGGGAAGTGAAGGAGGACCGGTTGAATACATGTGGTTGTGTTTTAACTGCAAGTTTTCCTGTCACTGTTGGCAGCTTTAGTCCAGGATCGCTGCACCAGGACTGATTGTGTACATGGACTGTAAGGCCGGTCACATCACCTGCTCTCATATTAAGAGACATGTTGTCCCAGAAATAATCAGCACAGATGATGTTGTCATTCTGTGACCATTAACTGCCACAGACATATTGATAAGATAACAGCATAATAAAACAAGTCCACCCTTTCAAAGGGCGAACAATGTAAATGTTGGAATTGGACTGTGAATCAAATATGAAAAAATCCAATGGAAATGTTTTAAAACTTTCAATCTTACAATGTTGAAGAAAGAATGAGGAAAAAAAAACACCCTGGATCTGTCTCTTTATCTGGAAACACTCCGAAAGTTAATGAGACCAAAACTCATCCTCTGTCCAAGTTTCGTGAAAAACGGTTCACTGGCTTTTGTGTAATCCTGCTGACAAACCTGCCAACTAACAAACGTGATGTTTGGAGTACGAAGCTGAATCAGTGGAGAAATCTAAAGGGCAACAAAGTCCTCCAGATCAGGAAGACCACGCTCTGTTTCAGCTGCTCTTTAAAGACCTTCCAGCAATGAGGAAACAGAATCAACCTGCAGCGACGGTGACAGGAAACTAAGATTGTGACAGAAGAGAAATCTTGGGATTGAGGAAGTTGTATACAAAACATTTACTGTCATACAAAACCAAACTGACTTCCTTGAGCTAAAAAAATTTAGCCACAAAATCATGTAACACTCTTCCTCCTTCGACTTTGATTTGAGGCTGAAACAGTCGACCACAGTGTCAACCAGAAAAGAACGTCTTCTTTTAAGTTACAGTCACACAGACATGTTACTCTGATCTGATTCAGGTTCATGGTACCCTGCTGCAAGGTCAACAGGACGTACAAACAAAACTAATCAGTGGAGGATTTGTGTTTCATCTTGCTTCATTTTGTGTTCCTCATTCTCAGAAAGAATGAGGAACTTTCTTCACTATTAGTAATAAACATTCCTGCTTTTACACGTTGTGACTGCAGTGTGCCTAATTAAAATAACTATCTGCCTCCTATAATATCACAAATAATAAATCGATGTATGTTTGGATATATAACATTCACACTGCAGCTCGTCAAAACATTAAGTGGCAAAAGAATTGTGGATGAAAGTTATAAATATTTTTTTCTTGACTCACCAGGACAGAACTTTAGTTATTTCTGACATCTGAATCCTAACACGTCGATCTACTGAGCGCTATGTGACTCTGATGCAACAGCCTGAAATGGCTCTTGTAAACAAGAAGGTTCGAGTTGAGGTTGTTTTACAGAGAAATGCCACGAACTGGAGGAGCTAATCATCCTGGAATCTGTCGTGATCAACAGTTTGTCTGATCGCCCGGAGAACTGTTTGTTCTTTATCTTCTCATACTCAACAACAGACATAAACAATGGGCGCTCACAGACATCAAGACTCATTTGCTCTGCATGTCAACAACTGACATTTAGCTCGTCATGTTGATCTTTCTGACAAGTTATTTCTAATTCTAAATTTACGGGTCTGTGATGAAACGGTTACAGCATCAGTCCATCAGCTGAGGTGCATTTTGGGATCAAGTAGCTGAATTAATGCCAAGATCTGAGGAGAAACTAACTGAACTGAAGTGCGTGGTGAGTTCGGTCTGCTCGCTTTCAGATCTGATACACGTTTCCTCATTTGATACTCAGAATCTGTGTTGCATATTTAAACAAAGATCTAATACAGTACAGTGCGTGCTCTGAGGCTGGTCTCCACAGTAAACTGCTTTCATAACAGGATATTAATGTTCGTTTCCATTTTGTTTTGTGCGGCAGGAAATAATAAACACAAACCAACAGATGTAAGCAAACCTTTTTTTTTCCTCTATGGATGTTCCTGTTCTCACCACTCGCACAGAACATTAGAACCCAGTTTCTGTCAACTCTGAATAAAGTGAATTTAAATATAAAACAGCATCTTTAAATGCACTTGCTTCAGCTGCGTTTCCTGTGTATGCATGCTTCATGTCTGGTTAGAACTAGTATTGGACGTGTAACTGGAGAAAGTCACGAGCAGAGAGGTGAAGGTCAAGTTTCAGAGATCAGTTTGACGGGCGGCTCAACAGAAACACATGTCATATAATATTAAACGTATATTACTAAATATGCAGCTGTGTAGTAAATTACAGACGTGTTAATATAATTTATGACTGTGTCAACTCCACTGTTGGTTTGAGTCCAAGTTTCATTTTACCTCAATATGCTGCGACAGTGGTTAGGTAGTCACAAACCTGTCCAGTCATAAAACCGACTATTATATTGGTTTATAATAAAGAAACTAATAATCATTCATGAATGAAGCTGATTGGTTGTTAAATCTGTCGACTCTTGCTCTAGTGACTGATGACCCATCTGTGTTAATCATTTACTACTATTTGACTACCATGACCTCCTCTCACAGTACAGTCTGCATTAAGTCCTCGATAATGTCTCCACGATCATGCACAGAGCTCCGACAAGTAACGCACACGAGTTTCAACCCAAGTTTACATCTATGGTTATGTAACACATGCTAACTGATTAGCTAAACTGGACCACTGACGAACTTCTTCTGCCACTTTCGAACACGTAGCTCTGCTAAATGATGGAGTATTTCAGCCTTTGTTCTGACTTATTTTACTAAAGCTCCTCGTCAACTTGTCTGTGGTGTTTGTCTACAAAAGTGAGCTAGCTTCCAGCAAACAAGAGGAAGTTAATAACACCGCAAAGACAACGTTGCTAACACACTGCAGCGTTAAATTATTGTATGTATTTCAATTAGAACTTTTGAGTTATAAAATGGGACGTGGCGAGGCATAAAAATATCTATTTACAACCCCCATATCATATCATTTTTCAAGGCGTGTCCGATATTGGAATCACGCTAACAGGGAAGGGCAACTGTCGCTTTAGCTAGTGGGCTAGTGTGTGTAGCGTGCTAGCTAATCCAGAGGAGAAGCAACTGTCAAAACAAACCGTCCGCTCTCGCACAAATATCTGCCTTCATACAGGCTGGGCTCAGTTAAACGAACGCACTCGTGTTTATATTTTCATTTCGCCCACATCGTGTTACGTTATTTCCTGTTTATATGACGTTAGTAAGCTGACCTCTGTGAGCAGGACCCCTGTTAGCCTGCCGTTACTCGAGCTCAGGCTTGAGTCGAGGCCTGCTCTAGCTCCAGGTTTACGCAACCGGTGTCTTTCAACGTGACAGAAACTGGGCCTGAAAGCGTTTCACAATGAGCAATGTATGTGCTTGTTTTTTAATTAATTCGCTTTGATACCTTGACACAGTCGATGGGGTACATAAGGCAGTGCTCCATGATTCCAGCCACGGATCCTGCCAGCATGTGTGTGCTGGTGGCTACTCCTTGAGGCAGTCCTTCATAGTCTATTTCTGGCTCCGCAGAGGTCGAGGTCTCTGGAGGGGCTCGATGCAACATCGGGGCAAAGTCCTGTTCCCCTGACATCCTCGGTGACAGAGACCCGACAAATCCCCCCGTGGCTTCCATCAGCCTGCCGCCCAGCCATCGGCTTTCAACGCCCACTGTGTCCACGGACGTTCGCCGGGACACGAAACCGTCCGCTTCCATTCAAGACGGGAAAGAGTTGAGTCCGGTGCGTCAGCTCAGATCGAAGACTCTAGCGACCCGCCTGTTGGTGTAGTCTTCTCGGCTGTTTAATCTGTGTGCCAGCCGGCCGGATGAGTCTTGGCGGGTCGCTGGTGCTGCGCGGTAAGCGGCTGTGGCGAGTCCGGGAACCGGGAGTCCAGCCGGATGGGACCTCGGTGGGTTTGTCAGTGAGTCACGCTAGAACTTGAAGCTGATTGGACAGGTTGGCTGTCAATCACTGTTAGTCCCTCTAATTGGCCAATTCTGTCGTAAAATGAGGCGGGCAAGTGGAGTGGGTGGAGCTTCACAGTCAAGTTGGGTGTTGACGGTTTTGTAACGGGAAGTGTCACACACAGGACGTCCCGGGCAGGAACTGTCACCTTAAACATACATAATTCTGCCTGTAGAAATCAAGGTTAAAGTTGAATATATAATCCAAAGAATCACATAGTATAAACTATCGGTTAGAGTCTTAGTGTTAATCAAAATCAAGACTTAAGGACAAGCTGTAGACATTTTCCGAATAAGGAAGTACATTTAAAATAAATTAAAATAGAAATGCATCAATAGCAGAGACAAGCGTGTAGTTATTTAAATGTGTTAATTACAAATGCATTTGATACCACTGCATTTTTGAGATAAGCAGACCGGTAAATTTCCTATTTGACTTTTTCTGTTTTTTTTTTTGCCAGAATACGCTCAATCTGCCAAGAGAAAAATATTGTTTGACACTGATCTAATCATCAGTAAAGACATTTCAATCTGTCAGGTTCAGTCCAACACACATTATTATCCAGTAAGCCCACAACACAAGAAAACAGGACTGAAGGTCGGGCTGAATGAAGGAATGCTGACAATAATAAACTCTGGAAACTGGCAAATTATCTACAGCATGTTCTGTTATTATTATTTTTTATCTACACAGCATGTTCACGTGTCACATGTTCACATGGCATATGTTGCCTTCAATATCCCTCCGAATTCTTGGGATGTCTATACAGGCTATTACATAAGCTATCAGTCATATATAGAAGGTCATGTATGCCTCACTATGTTGATTTTTAATAAAGCTTAGACTATACCTTGTCATGTAACATTAATATTTACCCATTTAAATTTAGGGGTTTATTTAGATGTCTCATCACACCGAATTCCAAATTTCCAAATGATCCCAAATCCCCCAGTCCCACCAGTTGTATCCTCTGAAAAGCTTTTAAAAAGCCTCATTTGTCAGTAATAATAACAATGATAATAGTACTATCTTGTCTTTTTATGTAGTGCCTATCAAGAGACCCAAGGATGTTTTACAATAGGAAGGGCACGGGGAAAATGACTTAATTATATAGAAAAAAAAGAAGTCATTGGACTGATTTTATTAATTAAAACTATAACCAAAAATTATGGAATAAAATCTGTATCAATACTTTAAACCACAGCTTGAAATGTCGTGCATTTTTTTCCTCTCAGTTCTCGGTCACCACTTTGTTAAAGTCGCTCTTATGCGGAGTTTTGATATTCCCCACAGCACATGAACGCAGCAGTTCTCCACCTCCCACGTTACGTGTGTGATGACGTATCACACGGGCCGACCGGAAGTGTGCTGGGTTTCTCGGTGATTTCCGTCATTTCCTCTTCTTCGGCTCGTCGCCCTGTTTTAAATTAATTTCCGTGAAGTGAAGCGAGAGAAGAACTCGTTCCTCCATCGTGTCCGTCGAAGGAAGAAACATTTAACTGACGGACTGTAGCTGGACTGTCATGGCGGAGGTTGGACGTCCTTAGCTAGGTGAGTTTAAATCAGTTAACGGTTGAACTGTTGATGTTCTGTGTAGTCGCACCGTTAGCCGGCTAGTAACTCAACAGTTGCTAGCTTAAATGGCACAATAATGACATTTTATAGCTAAACACTGGAATATATAACATATACTCTGTGTGTGGTTGTTGTTGTTGTTGTTTTATATTCAGCGGTTTATCGTATAGAACGCGGGAAACAAGCCTCTTTTTATGTGCTGAATGTGAAAGAGTTGTGTTAATACTGAAATCAGTAGCATTTCAGAGAGATGTCAGCTTTATTAAGCGGTAATGAGCCACCTCTCCTTCTCATTCCCTCCAGGCTGAAGGCTCTGGACAGGATCCTGATCAGACAAAAGGCACCATGAGGTGACGACTGTGACAACTTGTATTTCTGCCTACGTGGACTTATGGCAAGGTAACACACGGATAACAGCCCCTGTGAGAGTCTACTATAGGGGATGTTTGGTGCCTCATAACGTGCACTATAACATATATATAACAGAATATGGACTGATTTAACTCAGCCACACTACACTGTCGTTTAATTAGTTATCAAGATTCAAGCTTTTGCCTTAATTGTCTAAAAATGAAACTGTGGAGTATCTCCCTGAGCTGTTTGTACAGAATATAAGATGCATGTGTCGAACAGAATAAAATAGTTGCTAAATAATGAGAATGGTTTTGTTCCTCCTCCACAGGATCACTTTCTCCTGCCTGCCGGCCTCCTGGTACTGCAGCGTGTCCCTGGTGTCTCTGGGCTGCGCTCCCAGGCAGAGACTGCTGCTGCTGGTGCTGCTCTTCATCACTTCTGCCATCTTCCTCCTGGGAACCTACCAGAGGCAGCTGTGGGGCCCGCAGCGGCGGCCCGGGGCCCGAGTCAACATGTGAGTAGACACATGCACCGTTTATGTAGAGATGAGCAATGTGAGGACGAGCTGGAGGGTTCTGCACAAACATGGTATGGAGCTGAACAGAGCAATTTGTGTAATTTAGACAAGAATATGAGTAAGTTAATGATGCAGATCAAAACACATCTACCTACTGCTTATACTAAGCCAGGTTAAATGAATAGATTAACTCCAAGATATGTCGTTAACTTGATGTAACTGTAATCGCATATCGTAAATAAACTGTAAGATTTATGATGTGAAATCACAGGAGATGCTTCGAAATATTGGTCCAAAAGTAAAAGTAATTACACCTTTTTTTTTATTCAACAAATTGATTAAAAAAAACCTCTGCTGTTTCAACCCTAAGATGAGTCAGAGTTTCTTCTTTGCATGTAATTGGCTGATTGATACACACCTCCCCTCTCACATGTGACAGTTTGTAGGCTGGAAAATTCCTGGCAAACAGTCCCAGCTGATAACCAGCCGTGAGAGCAGTTATCACACTTGTTTTTGAGGAGACGTGGGCTCACTGTGTGAGACTGACTGCAGATGTTTGGTTCACTTTATCACAGCAGTGGTTACAGACTCAGACTGCGTCCGAAATTACATACAAGCACGCTATTCAGTATGCTAAAACAGTATGTGAGTTTTTTTATTGTGTCCGAAACCTTAATATGCACCCAATAGTACGTGAGGTGCATACTATTTCCAGTAAATATTACAGTATGCAAGCACTGGACACTACGCCGGCATAAATATCCCACAATGCAATGCAGCGGTGATGACAACAACACAACAGACAATGGTGGACAGCGACACCGTGGTAACTCATGCCAACATCACCTCTACAGGCACCTCTATAAAAAATATGATATAACGTTAATATAATGCAGTTCAGTACAACAACATCACTTAACGAGTTTGCCTGCAGTTCACATGTATTATTGTGTGGCTTCTTATTGGCTGCCTATCAAGGATATTATTATTATTATTATTATTATTATTATTATTATTATTATTATTATTATTATTATTATTATTATTATTAGATGTATTAAAAGAGTATTATTGCAGATTGCCGGTAGAGGTGAGGTTGGCACGGGTTACCAGGAAGTGCGTCACTTCCGCGCTAAACAGTGCGTCTGAAAAGATGCATACTACTGTTAGTCATTCAAAAGTGTGTTGAACGATAGTACACATATTGAGTATGTAGTGTGTAGTATGGAATTTCGGACACAACCTCTGTCCACCTCCCAGCACTTCTGTAGATATCATGGTAATATCTTGTGGGTCCAATAATGTCAGATAATCGTGACAGCCTTGGTGTATTAATGTATTTAATCTCTCCTGTTTACATGCTGAAATGTGTTGTTTGTTGTTGATGTGTATAATTATGTCTGTGAGCATTTATTGCCAATATAACATCCATTCCCAGGCTTCTTATAGATGCATGATATAAACACTGTTCCTCATAATGTTCCTGTGTTCTTTCCTCCAGGTACCTCTCCATCGCTGAGTCCATGGAGGCCACCGACGTCCTCAACCCTGCTCTGAATTATGGGATCGTGGTGGACTGTGGCAGCAGTGGTTCCCGGGTCTTTGTGTACTACTGGCCGCCTCACAACGGGAACCCTCACACGCTGCTCGACATCAGACAGATGAAGGACCGCGATCGCAAACCAGTCGTCAAGAAGATCAAACCCGGTGAGGAAGTTGAGCCGCATCGTAGCTGAGTTTGTCACATGTCAGAAGTTTGTAATAACTCATGCACACTAACAGACCCATCTGCAGACAGAGCCTGGTTCTCTGCTTGGTGCAGACTCGAGTCTCTGTATATTCATGCATGAATGTTTCTACCGTCTTTCATGGGCAACTGTAGTCCCTTTGTTCACTGCAGACTCTTTCCAGTGCATTGTGGGAAAGATCATTTAACAGTTTTTAATCAAGAATCAGCCAAGCCAAAAGCTGCAAGTCTCAGTTTCTCTGTTTTTAGCCACTGAAAGGCAAACTAAGACCATATCTATATATGTGTGGTGCAAATGCAGCAGAATTGGTGGAGAGAGGGACAAAGATTCTGCAGAGAGTTGGTCAAACAACATCTCCTCAACTTGTTGGAACAATCTTCCATTTCTCTGATTGCACAATGGTGCCATTGAGCCACAGACTGGTTCATCCAGTGTCGTTGAGCATTTTGGTGCCAGTTTGTGAATCGCTACTTACATCGCCTGTCTTTTGGCTCGCGGTCAAAACAGTGAAAGACGGAGTGTGTGAAAGAGATAAAAGATGGCATTCATGGGAAAAAGAATGTAGAAGGAAAGAGAAAATAATGAAAGTCTAAAACAAGAGAAAACATTACTGTGACGCTGGTTTTCCTTGTAGTGTAAACTAACGCGTGAGCCGAGGAGTATGTCAGCATGATGACGTTAGTTATTCCTCAGGAAGGTCCAGTCAGTGCTTTGTTTTATCTCAGGTACAGTCGACAGATTAGATACGCTGGGTTTGTTCCAGGAGCTGCAGCTAAAGGCTACGTGGCACTTTGAACCCTGGGACATGAAGCAGCAGCCTGTATGTCAGGAGTGACACTGTGTGCTGCACATGTCTGAAGCTCATTACTCAGATATATTCAAATCATGATCATTGTTTCATTTTAATTTCAAGAATCTGAATTAATTTGTAATTATTCTTGTGCATTTTGCTGTTTTATTTCAAGCAGAGCTAGTTTAACACAATGAACTCTGCAGTTCTGCAGAAACTCTCAAACAGAGAAATGTTACCAGCAGCATAAATACATGAATTGATCAGATGAAGATATAAATGTGACTGTTCTTATAAAACTTGGCCTCACTGAACAATCGAGTCAGTTTATGAGCTGTAATATTTAATGACATCTTCATCAGCATCATCTAAAGACAGAAGTCATTTCTGTGGATGTTATAATTCTGTTTTTTGTTTTTTTGTACCTTTATTGTGCTAAAGTGTGTGTTCTGGTGGTTTCAGGTATCTCCACCCTGGCGAAGACACCAGCTGAGGCCAGCGACTACCTCCACCCTCTCCTCAGCTTCGCCGCCGCTCACGTCCCGAAGAACAAACACAAAGAGACGCCGCTCTACATCCTGTGTACTGCCGGCATGAGGCTGCTGCCCGAGAGGTAGACACAGCAAACAGCACCTGATCGTGTGTTGGGCATCACTTACTAAATTATTCTGTGGTCCTACAAGGTCACAATTTCATCACGTTTTGATCATTTTCATACTTAAATTAGTCAATAAATTGAAATTATTGTACTATATACAGTCAACAGCCAGATATTACTAATGAAGTTTAATACAACAGTAGGACGGAAACATCAAGCAGTTTGTTTGTGTTTGGTTTGCACCAGTGGAAGTTCTCTGTTAGCACTGCTGGGTCCAGTTACAAGTTTACAACACAACGGTTTTCTGTGGTTTTGAAACATTTTGTTAAATACATTCAGAATGTTCTTCTCTGGTGTTTGACGCATCGATGATGGAGAATTTATTGCATCCTAAAGGAAATGGCATATTTGTTTATACGTTCAGAATCACGTACTTTTGTGTAAAGAGATATTTTGTAAAACAAAGGTCATGTGGACAGATTGTTTTTCTCAAACGGTCGTGAAAAAAATCAGTTCAGAAACATCCGTATGAGTGTATGTAGTGGTGAGGTGTTTATATTTAACATTTCTCTTTGCTCTTTTCTTGTTTTTCTCTGATGTTTCATCCCTTTTCTTTATTACTGCATTTAAGGATGCTGACGTGTAGTTTTGTTTCTACTTCACAGCTGAAAAGTTGTCCGTTGTGCTATTTTATAGTTTTAATAAAATAAACAATTCACTACAGTGTCATTTTTAAACTCTATTTGTAAAGCTTGGCCTAAACAAAAATAATCACATCTCTCTCTCTCTGTAGTGTGCAGGCGGCCATCTTGGAGGACCTGGTCACCGATGTTCCACTGGAGTTTGACTTCCTGTTTTCGCGTTCCCATGCTGAGGTCATCTCTGGGAAACAGGAGGGTGAGATGATGAGCTGCCTGCAGTGATGCTGTAACTCACAATAACTGGTTTGAGTGTATATTTACTGAATTACTGAGGTTTCTCTCTAACTGCCGCCTGCTTGTTTTTCTCCCCATCGTGCTCGTGATGTTCCTGGTGACTCTCCACCCTGAAGGAGTTTATGCATGGATTGGTATTAATTTTGTGTTGGGCCGCTTTGAACATGCTGATGAGGGTGAGTGTGTTAAGAAGACGTTTCAGAAACTGTCACTAATGTTTGTTTGGGTGTTTCGATTCATCTTTCTTTAGACAGAGAGAATTAAAGCGTACGTTCTTCATGTTTCCTCAGAGGACGCCACAGTCGAGGTGACAACAGGGTCACAGAACCAGCGGCCAATCAGCAGGCGGCGCACAGTGGGCATCATGGACATGGGTGGAGCTTCACTGCAGATTGCCTATGAGGTTCCCAGCTCCATCACCTTCAGTTCACCAGAAGAAGTAAGGAAGCGCAGATGAACACTTGGTTTCATACTCAGTTAATCTAGATTTAAACGGGAGGTCACTGAGAGTCGCTTAAACGTGATGATTTGCTGCTTTTGTCCTTCATTTCTAACATTAATGAAGATAAATGAATTAATTGTTCCAGCTCTGTTATTCACATTAATGATATTTATGCGTCCTTCAGGAGGAGGCGGGGAAGACGGTTCTCGCAGAGTTTAATCTGGGCTGCGACGTCGAGCACACGCAGCACGTCTACAGAGTCTACGTCACCACCTTCCTCGGCTTCGGAGGAAACATGGCCCGTCAGCGCTACGAAGACCAGCTAGTCAACAAAACGCTGTCCAAGAACAGGTACAGACTTGCACATTCACAAACACACGGAGTATTTTTGTAGATGTTGTCCCAGCACGTCGAGCCTTTCACTGTGTGTGTGCAGTAAAGATTGCGTCCTCTTTTTGCTTCCTGCGTATTTTCTGTGAGATCCAACCAGGTGGTACATGATGTAAAATATAAGCTTCACAGGCTGGTCAGTAGTGGCAGTCTGTTGTTTACTGTAATTATGCTAATATCTCTAGATTTATTTGGCTATTAAACATTGTAGAGATGCAAAACTGTTTCAGATTTAACTGCTGAGCCTCTTCCCTCACGGCACTCATACAATTAGAGATAATCTTTTCCAGGTTTCTGACCACACAGACCGGCCTGAGTGCAGACAAACCGTACCTGGACCCCTGTCTGCCAGGCGGCCTGTCAGACACAGTTGTGAGGGACAACCGCACTCTGTACCTGAGGGGTCAGGGGGACTGGACCCGCTGTCAGGAGGCCGTCCGACCCTTCCTGGGCCTCCACAACGGCACCATGTCACCAGGGGGCGTCTATCAGGTAACTTCACTCAACGAAACACTGCGTCATTATGATTTAATATGAGGAGTTCTTCCTTCATGGTGACTAAACTTTAATTCTGTGTTGTTTTTTTTTCCAGGCTCCCATCAACTTCAGCAACAGTGAGTTCTACGGGTTCTCCGAGTTCTTCTACTGCACGGAGGACGTGCTGAGGTTGGGAGGACAGTACGACAGCGAGAAGTACTCCCGAGCTGCGATGGTATCCACATACAGTTACTCATTAGTAAACCGGAAGATAGATACGATGTTCTTTCTTGTTCGTAGGAAGCTGAGCGGTTGTGTTTGTTTTGGTTTTGCTGCAGGACTACTGCTCCACCAAGTGGTCGACACTGAAACAGCGTCTGGACAACAAGCTGTTCTCTCAGCAGGCCGACGTCAGCAGACTCAAGTAAGTTCGGCTCACATGATGTTTTATCTCGCCACAGCTCGATTATTGCAGCAGCCGCTTCTCATCGAAATACTTTGTAAAGATTACAGTCTGCCTGTCTGTACAGTGCATTTAATTAGCTTTGATTTTAGATTTTAATTACGTTTTTCTTGTATATTTTGGCATTTTATTTGATTTTATTCATGTAAAGCACTTTGTACTTTGGCTTGATGAGGCGCTCAATGGAAAAAGTAGTTTAGTCATTTAGTTAGAGAACAGTGGTGCAGCTCACACTGAAAGGCCTGCAGGGTTTCTACATATCACTATTATTATTTTTTTTATGGTTTCAGAAAGTTACCGATTTGTTTCCAGATGTTATTTAGTCACAGAAACACATTTAGGAGTTTGCAGATGATCCAGAGGGAGGTGCTGTTTCTACACCTGCACCACCTCTGTGAGGGGAGTGTAGTCAGCAGTTCAGACCTGTTAAAATCAACACCAGCAAGCAAAGAAAGCTCTTTGTGTCACTGCAGCTTTTTTCTGTATGCAAATGATTTATGTTAATGTTTGTGCGTTTAAAAAAATGATTTCCAAACCTCCACCAGATGTGAAATGAATTCGATCTCATGTCTGTAAAACACTGACGATGATGATGATTGGGGATTTAATAAATTAATTTGTAATTTTCTTCCTCTCTCTAAATATAAACCAGTTGACAGAAAGCTTCAGCAGAGACTTGACTTTTAGACAGTTAACACAGAGGCTGTCGACTGAGCCAACGTGTTAATTATGTGGAGGAACATTCAGAGCCAACTGTTCCACTAATGAACAAAGAAATGTAAATGGTTTCAGTAACAGTCGAGTTTACAGCTCAAACATGGAGCAGCAGAGGCAGAGCTGCACGAGCCGCTTACTTCACTGATCCAAGTAACCAGGTGGACGTAAATGTCTCACTGTTGATCAGAAAATGTGCTCTGGTTGATATTTGAACATTTTACAGCCTTAAAAATGAGAATTTTATCATCAAACACAAGCAGCAGCTTGAAGGAAAGGACAGACTTGCAGCTGCTCGGCTCCTGTGTGAGGCAGGTGTCAAATTTGCTGAAGCTGTTATTTTGAAACTGAAACTGCTCGAGGTTCAACTGACCGCAGAGTCAACACCTGTTCATGTGTCCCTCCCTGACTCATCAACACAGGTATCAGTGCTTCAAGTCAGCCTGGATGTACGAGGTATTACACTCCGGATTCCGATTCCCCGCCGACTACCCGAGTCTGAAAACAGCCCAGCTGGTTTATGACAAGGAGGTGCAGTGGACTCTGGGAGCCATCCTGTTCAAGACCCGCTTCCTGCCTCTCAGGTAAACTCACACAAACACACAGACCAGCAGTGTTCTGTCAGCCAGCAGGGATCTAAAAAATGTGTTTCTTACATCGGATTGTTCCAGAGCTTCTACTGTTGAATTATTAAAAGAAAAACTTGTTTCTTTCCAAAGAAAAATCAAGACATCAACTCTTGTGTAATGTGTGATGTTGGTG
This sequence comes from Acanthopagrus latus, assembly GCF_904848185.1. Classification (NCBI taxonomy): domain Eukaryota; kingdom Metazoa; phylum Chordata; class Actinopteri; order Spariformes; family Sparidae; genus Acanthopagrus; species Acanthopagrus latus. Next base: position 2,666,097 of record NC_051039.1, on the reverse strand, counting down.
TCGTCTCCAGGGACCTGCAGCAGGAAACGCTGCGTCAGAGTCACTCCAGCTGGCTGCGCTCCTCCTTCGTCTACAACCACCACCTGTTCTCACTCTGCATCCTGGTCGTGGTGCTCGCCATCCTGCTCTACATCCTGCGCCTGCGGAGGATCCACCAGCGGGAGCAGCGACAGGCCGAGGCCCTGAACCTCCTCTGGGTCGAAGAGGGGGAGGCCCTCCTCCCCTGAGGGAGGGGACGCGTCCTGATGACCCGCAGGGTTTCATGTTTGTCGTATCAGAACCACGACCAAACAGTGCGAGTGTGGAGGACAGATAAGGGAACCTGGACGCTCCTCAACCAGCCAAGGGTGAGACTTGGCCAGTGAGGATGAAAAGAGAAGAGCCAGGATTTTATTTTGCGGAAAGACATCACAGCACAGAGTCGGTTTAATGAGCCTGGAATCAAACTGCTCTGTATTAACTTTGATCGTGCAGCTTCAAACAGAGAGACACTTTCTTCCTCTTTATTTTGGAAGAAAAGAATCCACTCGATGTAACAGGATTGAACAACTATCATTATTCTGCCCCCATTTCTCCAAAGATCCAAAGCCCCGTGTTTGAGCTTATTTACAAAGACAGTCTGGACGGCTGGCCTCGATCCGGTGGGTTGATCGCTGCAGAGACAGAAGACGGAGGAGGTGATGTTCTCCAGCAGAGGATATTTAACGTAGGATTATGGATTTGTCGAAGACTTTGAAGATCAGTCGAGGTCTGTTTAGGAGTAGAGAAGTAGCTCACAGCTCGGCTCTACTGAAGGCAGAACACATCCGTCCGTCTGTCCACACTGAGACTACATCAGAACCAACAGCCAGTCATCTTCACAGGTGATCTTACACCTGTCCTGCAACTCGGTTCATAACAGGATACCTCCAGAGCCAGCCATGTTCTCGTCAGCTGCACTTTAACGCCAAAATGATTCCGTCCATGTTTGTCTGTACACAAGGAGCCGCTCAGTGGATCATCATGGTTCTGCTGACGAGTGAAACTAATCATCCAGCATCTGGTGCGTCAGGCCGGTTAGTATGATCACAGTGGATCACTGAGGGTTAAAGATACAGCACTGATGATATAACACTAGTTTATTCAACAATAACTGAGCTGTAACAGGACTGTGACCGAGCTTTTAGCATGTTAGCATGCTAATATTAGATGATTTAATGCTAAGATGTTAATTTTAGCTTCAAGAGTTCAACAAAGTGTAACTGAGACCGGAGAACGCTGAGCTGAGTCTGATCATGTAGAGCTGAGCCTGACAAGCAGAGTCCCAACATGGCCGCCCACCTGCACAGGTGTTCAGGTAACAACTGAACCTTTCAGTCGAGGCCAAACGTGACATTTTTCACCTCTTGTAGAGAAAATCTGAAGCTGCCAGAGTTTGTAGAAATTCCTAAACATAATTTTGCGTCACACCAGGTCGACAGCGGGACCGTCTGACTTTGTGGATCTGGTTGTTGTAGTTTTTGTGAGTCCTTGTCGACGGCTTCTCAGCCAACTGGACGCCTGGATTCGGTGCTGTTCACCCATCTAGCTCAGTATCTTATTTTTTACCTCCACCTCCTTCGTCAGTGCTGTTTGCAGCTGTTTATCAGGCGTGTTCTCGTTAGAAGCGGCCATATTGGCAACAGCAGCGTCAAAGCCAACAGAAGAGCCGACCTGCGAGCTGCTGGGCTGCAGGCTGAAGTCTTTGTGCTCTCATCATGTGCAGCTTTCTGGCCGAGACACAGGTGACGTGAGGCGACGCAACAGGCGTCCAGCAGTTTGTTGTGTCTGAGCCCAGAGTACACGTGACCTTTAAATACCAGCCAACAGATCTGAACATTAACACGAACACACCGAGGAGAAAACGATGCTGGAGACCTTTTTTTGTTTTGTTTTACTTTAAAACCCCAAAATCCTTCTCTCACCGCCGTCTGACAGATGAAATGTTCAGACCCAGAGAGTGATGCAGCTCTGCAGCTCAGTGAAGTGATATCACAGCTGCTTTCATCAAGAGTGCAGCAGAACTTTCCTGCCATCAAAGATACTGTTTCATCTGCACCTCTCTCCGTCCCGACGGGACGATTTCCTCGAAAGCGAATCCTGACAGACCGATGATGTCAGCTGCAGAGCTCAGATTGTGCTTTGATACTTGAATGCCACTGTTGTCCTGCCAGGACCCGCAGTCCGGTCCAGCACAGATCTGTATCAGCGGACAGACGGAGCCGGGAGGCGTTTCGGCTGAAAAGAGCGTCGAGATCTGCTCAGTGTTCGGATGAAGACGCTGACAGCAGACGGCGACCCCGGAGGCCTGATTCAAACAGATACCATCCGATTTCTGAGCGCAATAACTTCACAAAAGGGACGAAACTGTAACTGCTGGCCCGAATAATGATGCCAGGGTGATGTGTGTGTTTCAGAATCAACTTCTTTAAAGCCATTTCTGAGGAGCCAAGTCCTGTCCTTTAGTTTCACTGTGTTTCATTGCTGTTCACGAAACCACTGTTTTTGTGTTGTGTGTTTTTCTTGGCGTTGTGTGTGAGGTGCTGACAGACCGACACAGGCGAGCAGCGAACCACGACCATGCAAACATGTGTGAGCAGCGCCTGGCGACACTTCCCTGAGAAGTTTAATAACGTGCTGATCCCACAGTGGGAGGTGCTTCATGTCCAGAAAGTCTCATTTGTAATTTAACTCAGATTTGTGGGACATGATTCAACAAACTGAGCGCTGGTGACTCCAGTGTTTTTATAAGACAGAGCCTGTTTTGGTGCTGATGTGAATATTAAGAGAGGAGGAAACTGTTTGATTTAAAAGAGAAGAATGTGATTCCACATGCTGTGTACACACTCGTCCTCCTGACGCAGATGAGCTGCGACGCGTCCTCGTCAAACTGTCAGTGTGTGTTTGTAACTCCAGAGTCTGTGAGAGGAGCCGAAGGTCTGAGAGCTCACAGAGGGATTTCTGTTGGAGTTCTGACCTGGTTCTGATTCATCCGGACCTCCTCTCAGGTTCTGACTCCTTACATGGGACCACTGGTTGTGAATGTGTGTGTGTGTGTGTGTGTTTCAGCGCCGGGTTTTGTGCAATGTTGAACTGTAATTCACTGAATTTTGACAACTTGACTTCAGCGTTTTTAATTAAAAGTACCTGCATAGAAACAATTCCAATCCAATAAAGGATCATTTTTGTAATGAAACAGTTTGGAGTCTCGTCTGGTTCCTTAATTCAGAATGAAGACGTACGATTTGGGTTCCGAGTCAGAATCTTCTCGGGTCCTGTGGTGAAAAACAGGAACACCAACATTCCTCTAAAATCAGCTTGATAACAAAATAAGTTCAGCATTAATTTAACACGAACACATTTGGTCCAACCATTACAGGCTCCGTGAACGGAGCGTTAGCATTGACAGCTAACAGCATAGGGTCAGAACTTCACACTGTGTTTTAAGCTTCTTAACATGCTCCACATCTCACCCCAACATCATGCAACATCAGCAGACACCTTACAACACAGCACTGTAGCCTGTATGACTCTAAATAATAATTAATTTGTTCCAACAGTTGTATTTACTTGAACTGAAAACTTTTATTTAAGCCTGATGTCAAAATACAGAAAAAGATGTGCAGTTAGACGTTTAAATATAATATTCTGTGGAGACAGTTGAGGTAAAATAAATGACGATGATCCTCAGTGAGCAGAAACTTGTTCAGAAGATCTTGTCACGTATTTGTGCTTCATGAAATGTCACTTTCAACATTAACAGCTTAATAATCGTATTGCAGAAGGAAGCAATCAGATATTCGGCCATAAACACATTGCTGCAAACATTAGTTGATCAGTCTTCTGAAAGAAATGTCAAACATTTGTTTCCAGCTGCTGAAATGTGACGACATGCTGCTTTCCGTTGACATTTCCAACAGTAGAGAGTGAGAGAAGAGTGTTTGGGTTTTTGGACTGTTGGTTGGTGTGACGTTTCCCCAGAAAAACAGAACCTGAAGGACACAAAGCTCTGAACAAACGGGTTCCTCAGTGTCTAAAAGATGGTGGTGAGAATAAAACCATCAGCCAAACACTGATTCCATCAACATGATAGACCAAAAGAAACAACAGTGAAGAGGGAAACTAAAGTTCTAGAAATAAATCTCAAACAGAAAACACAGAGAGCCGACTGATGGTGTCGACTCCCTGAAGACACGCGACCACCTGAGCAGGTGAACTGCAGCCCTCTAATAAAACCTCCCAGCTGACTGATTGAGCTCACCTGAGGGAGAAACATCACAGGTGAGCCCAACATCTCCTGACGACCTGAGACCACCATCTGGATAAATCCCTGTTCCCACCAGGACCTCAGGGATCCTCTGATCTCTGTCCAAAATCTACACGAGACAAATGAACGTGATGGACAATGTTTAAGTCCTTCAGTTACCACAAACATCTGTGTCATAATCTGTAAAATAAATCTTCACATCCACGTTTTACTGACGCCGATACTGATTTATCTGTGGTATGCAGATATCAGCCAACCTTCCTATCGACCTGGCTCTGAGTGAGAAATGTTCTGACGGTGAAACAACTCTCAAACCTGAGTTTAATTAACTATAATTGTATAATTTTTCAGAACTTATCATTAAAGGGGTGTAATTCAAATCTCGTGTCATGAGATGTTTAGATTTCTCTTCGGTGAATTCCTTGAAATCACGATCGTTAAACTTGTTTTGTTACGTTTGGAGGAAGAGAAAACAGAAGCTGGCGCTCGTCTGAGTTGGAGCCCGGGTCGTTGTCAGAACACGTCAGAACTCACGAAGGCTCGATCCTCCTCTTTATTCCTTCAGGATCAAATTATCTAAATCAATAAATAAAAGCTTCTTTCATAACCGATGTAGTGACTCCGTCCGACCTGCTGGTGGAGCTGTGGAGCGTTCAGGAACCGCTCGGTCCCACAAAGGAAACTCATCCTGACTTAGAGGTGAAGAAGAAGAAGAAGAAGAGCGACACCTTTAATTAAACTCAGGACACCTGACAGTCGTTAACAGTCGACGCCTGAAACAAATCAATTAGCAGGAAAACGTCTCAGCGGCTGATTATATCAAACACACACAGGCGCAGATTTATTTTAAAAATATACTTTAATACAACAGCTGCATATAAATATTAAAATATACATTATACAGGTGTACAGTACACTCACACAAAACCAAAAAACAAAAAATATTAGGCTTCTATTTGTACGGCACTTCTTGTATTTTTATGTTTTTTTGTGTTGTTTTTTTTTTTTTGTTGTACTATTTTCTTAAAGGTTACTTACTGACGAAGGAATTGTACATAAAGATGTGTTAATGTGTTAACAGGTCCGAAGTATCACTGTAGTAACGTGATTACTGGGTTACTGAGAGACAGACGGAGGGGGAGGAGGGAGGAAACAGGGAAGAAGAGAAGTAAGGGTTGCTGTACAGTATATGACATGGCATCGTGGAATGTTTGCTCATCTCTCGATCCTCCTCCTCATCGTTCAACGTGTTCTCACATGGATCTAAAGGCCCGGCGGGGACGCGATCGCTCGGTCTTTACTCAACAACACGACGCCTCTCGTTGGATGTCAAAGCATCCGGACGTCGTGTTTTCATTCGTCTTCGCGTCCACAGACGACCTTCGACCTTCGACCTCGACAGAAACAACTGACTTGGTTTTGGTTAAAGCTGCGACGTGCCACTCGACACGTCGCCGGTACGTTCGAGCCACAGAGCTCAGCAGCTGCGATTCAAACCTCTGGTGATGTTTTAAAAACCTTAAACTCTTCAAACTCTGAGCGGAAGTGCAACTACTCCTTTAAACCTTGTTAACCTGGACATCTCAGTCAGGCGGTCCGACGGTGCACGACGTCCTTAGAACGGGCCAAACGCAGCGGTCTGATGAGTCGGGTCAGCTCCTCCCTGAAAACAGTGGCGGCTGTTCGAGGGTGAGCAACGTTTCTCTCAGGTCGTAAAAACTTTTTGAACGTCAGAAACTTAAAAAATAGGATTTTTAAAGCTGTGAATTCTCGTAAAGCACTGATTCAACGTCTTCTTGGCTAATATCACGTCAGACATCTCAACCCAGAAGTCTGCAGATCTGAATACAATAAAAACAAGTGTTCGCTATAGAAAATGTACTTTTTTTTTAGTCCAACACTGAAGCTCAGTTCTGAGGCCGTCATGTTAAGAATTCAGCAGCTTCTGATCGACCCATATTCATGTCAGGCTTCTGATTATTTCTGCACATTTCCAGTTTAACACCTGGCCACTTTTAGTTTCAGTGTGGCCCAGTCTGAGTACAGATACGGACCGCTGGTGGATCACAAGTTTGCTTGTTATTTGGCTTGTGACGAACAAAACGACTCTTCTGATGAAAGTCCTGAAAACCTTAAATCAACGCAGGTAGGGATCAAAGTTTATAGTGATGTTATCATTCATATCATCATTCACTCATTCAACATAAAACAAAGACTTAAAGCAGATAAAATAATGGACTGGACTGACAGTCGGTCTTGACTTTCGAGTTGAGTTTACTCTATGAAAACGAGGATTACCGGGAACCAATCAAAACGCTGCTGGTGTCATTTTTTTTGTCGTTAATCTATTTTGTCACGATGAGTCTGCAGACAGTCTGAGTCTCTTGTTAGTGTCCTGGTTGGTGCATGTAAGTCTGTGGCATCACCTCAAACCAGAGAAACACTCGGAGGAAAATAAGAAATACATGTAAAATAACCACAAGTGTTCTAACGGCTGCAGGAAACAGAAGTTTCAGGGTCTTTAAACCACCGTCTGTGTTTTTGAAACATCACTACAGATTTACATTTGATACAGACAGACGCTCAGCTCTGTGATCTGAACGTCAGACATGAGAGGTACAAACTGGAGCCAGCGTCCAGCTCCTCCGCCTCAGGTTTAAAAAGGCGTCACGTGGACCTGCAGGTCGAATCTGACACCTTCCTCCACCTGCCTCCGTCCCAGACGGAGGCCTCCAGGTCAGCGAAAAGGAGACGGGGAGCATCAAGATGCAGGTCGCCGCCTCCTCCGCCTCCTCCTCCTCCTCCTCCTCCTCCTCCTCAGCTGTCAGAGTGTGAAAGAGGGCGGAGGTGATGGAGGGGATTAAAAAGTTTGGGATAAACTATTCCGAGGCCCTGGCTAAGTGCTGCTTCCCCCGTCGCCTTTGAAACCGGAGAAGCCTGAGTGTCTCCCACAATGTGAGCGCTGGTGCAGAGTGGGGACGGGCACCCGGAGGTCAGCGCCGTCCCACCAGTGTAGGTTTACTGATGGCTCTATTCAGCCCGCCGCTCCACCACGCCTCAACGCCCGCTCCCAAAAAACCAGGAGGAGCAGAGGGAGGGAGGCAGGAGGCTTCTCCCGGTCCTCGTCACTCCATCGCTGCTCCTCCGTTTGTCCTAACTCGACTCGACTTAGTGTTTTTCCACGTCAGGGACCGAAGGATTCAACGCAGAGCAGCTCCTCAGCGTCAAACCTTTACAGCCAATGAGGGCGCAACTATGGATCAATTCGTCTGTTGATAGTTTAGCCAGTTAAAAGTGAAATCACACGAGCTCAAAGTGCCTGCGTGGTTTTAATGTCAAACTACATTAAATCTGGAGCGATGTGAAACAGAGACGAGCAGGAAAACTGCTGAACTTCTCTTCAGCGATCGACTCGGTGATCAGAACTGTTGTTTCATCTCTGACTTTGCGCTGATGGACTGACCCCAGATGTGCACCAGATGTGGCTGTCACGTCTCCGTCATCGGAAGCATTTCAAGACGCTGCAGCTCGTTTACGATCAATACTGAGAGAGACACTTAACACACAGCTCACTGAACTACAGTCACTATCATCAGTCTCAGATCGTCACCACAGTGTGTGCAGTCTATTTTATATCCGCTGGGTTTTAACATTTATCCACGAGCGTCAGACCTCACAGACGAATAAAGTTATTTCAAATTGAACTGTACTGAGCGAGCGGAGGGAGATAACTGCATCCTGATCACCGACGCAGTGACACGAATAAACTGTCAGCAGCAGACAGAGACGCTCACGTGTGATTGTTAATGGAGGTTAGGAACGCTACGAACTGAAAATGTTATTAAGTGACAATCAAAGACGGACACAAACACATGAGAAAGTGTCTTGTTTTCAAAATAAAATACACAGTCTGATTAAGAAGCATTAAGATAAAGCTTGTTTCAGCCTCAGTGACGGCTGGACCTCGTAGAGCAGCGACAGACGGGCGCTCTGAGATTAAAACTACAGAAGCTGATGTTTAAAATGTGTTCCTCTAACTTCTAATGTAAATATCATGACATATATCATGTGTCAGAGGTCGATGATTAACTGATAATCAATCGTTAAACCAGCCGACGATTGTCTAAAAATGAGTATCCATCATAGTGTCGCTGATGGAAAGTGTTTTATCCAAATCGAACTGAATCTGCCCACCAGCTGCTCAACAGCTCTTCTGTTTCCACCGGCAGCCATTACTGTCAGGTTGCCGGGCAACCAGCTGAGACTGGAGGGGGTCAGTGGACCCGGCCAAGAGGAAGTCCAGCACGTGACCGGCCTGAACCATAAATATGTTACCTGTGAGCCAGGGTTAGCTCTTCATGCTAAGCTAACTACCAGCGTGTACTCTTTAGATATCAAATTCACGTTGGCTGACATTAATCGTCCGTGTTTGAATGAAGGATCGGGGGAGCTGATGGACGCCGGCTGCAGCTGCGGCGCGACACAGCCGTGAGCGGTGGACATCTGGGGTATTTAATTATTCAACTACTCTTTTCCGGCACTTCAGCCAAATATAGAAGGACGTCCTCTCAATAGGAAGCAGATATTCACAGACGAGTCAGGACATCGCAGCCGAAACGTGACATTTAAAAAACAGATTTCTTCATCAGCAGTTTCACTTAAAGACTCGACATCTGAGGAGCTAAATCTCTTCCGTCTGCGTGCTCGACACTGAATCTGCTCTGAGGGGTTTCAAGCTTTCACTGATGGGACACCAAACGTTCCCCCTCTCAGGAGCAGACGCGACCGGTTCAGGACTGTTTACTTCTCCCTGTCTCTCGTGACGCTGAACAAGGAAGTGATTCAGATAAGAATCGTCCCAATTTATGCAAAGTCATGGTCCATATTAGGTCACAGCCGGTTATATCTGCGAGCTGGGAGCGTCACTTCTGTGTGTTTTAAGGTCCCAGCTGTTCCTCGGCCGAGGTCACGAGGACAGCCACAGAAACGTGACCCCGCAGCGGCCATCTTTGGGTCAGTCCAGTTCCCCCCCGCACTATCTGCCTCCTGCTTCCAGGTACACATAAACAGAGGCTTTCTGGGAAACTGAGTCAGGAATGTGAGCACAGACGAGTGGCCTTGCCAAAAGAGGCCGCCCTGCGTTAAAGCTATACAGTTAAAGGGATATTCCGTGGGAGAGGAATGATGCTACAGTGTCACTTTAAGCCCTTCTACGAGCTCACTAGTTCTGGTAAATCCGGCGTCGTGTCTCGTTTGTTGTTTGGATCTGTGGCAGGAATCTTTGCTGCGTTACAACAGTTTTCTGTTCAGTTCAGTTTTTGGCATATACGTGAATGTACACAACAGATGGCGTGTCGCGTTACATAACGCCACTTTGGAGGGAGGAAAACATCAGGACAAACTTGAGCATTCAGAGTGGAAATCCCTCTTAAACCCAAAGAACTCGTCCTCCGACGACGCGACAGATGGTTCTCGCAACATTTTAAACTTTGTGTACGGTTGTTTTCAGCCGCTCCCTCGCTTTCTGTTTGCTGGTGTGCGAGCGCATGCGAGGGAAGCTGCTGCCAGCATCAGATCCTGCGACTTCCCAAAGCCTCGAGAGACGGAGGGAGGAGGGAGGAACCACTTGTCCGCAGCACAAAGAGTGCAGAGTGCACCGTTGACAAATCATTTTTATTCTACTGGCCTGGACGACCGCGCCCTGGATCATCATTTACAGTAAGATGATCACATGGAAACCTGAGCCGGTTTCTGTGGTGCTGTAATGTGACATCAGAGCCTCCAGCTGCTGCATCGGGCATCGTTTTTTTTTGTTTTTTTTTTTGCAAAGCCACAGACAGATATCTGTCTCTGCACACCGGTGGCAGAAAATCCACAAGGAAACCTTTCCAGCTAAATGCCAGGAATCCTCTGTTTACAGTACACGTCTATACTCACTCCACCGTGAGCAACATTTCCCAGAATGACGCGGGAAACACAAACCTAAACAGGAGCGAGACAAACTGCTCCTGAGTCTCCACAGCTTTCAATACGACCGCGAGCGAGACCTCGAGGAGGTGAAGGTTAACTGCTCCTCTCCCGGTTCAGACAGGAAATGGAGTTTCCATACGAGGAGAGCCGTATGTTAAATCGCAGCGGCTTTGGAACGCAGCCCAGTCGGGAGCTCGTCAAGGTTGAAAAACAGAAGAGGAATGCTTCACTAACAGCCTCTCCTCCGCGAACACTTCCCAGAGACGATGTTCACGGAGAGCGCTGCCAGCTTCTGATCCATGTGTAGGTTTTAATCTGAAAGAAAAACATTTTGGTTGACTTTTTTTTGTTGCTTATTTTTTTTGGCTGAATGTGTGATCGGACCCAACGCAGGCCTGCAGGGGTTTCTTTCTTTTTTTCTTCTCCCCACTAAGTGAAGTCAAGTGAGGCCAAGCTGGGAGCAGTAGTCATGGGTTACGCTTTACCTTGTAACAGGGTTCAAGATCAGGCATAATAACACAGGTCCCTGTGGCTGAGAGCTGCAGGCACTTCAGAAAGGCGTCATTATGCAAACAAACTGCCTATTACAACAGTTCGTGCTCGCAGGCCAAAACCCAGTCAGCAGTTACCGCCTGATGCCTCCGCTCAGGTTTGCATTGCTTTTTTTTTTTTCATTTTTCCATCGAACAGCAGCACCGCTGAGACAAACCGAGACCACCTGTGGAAGCGCCGAGCGCCCACAACGAGTCTCTCAATCAATATCTGTCTTCAGACAAAAGGTGCCAAGAGTCTTTTTTTTTCTCTCTTTCGGAGGATCTGAAGCCCTCTTCAAAGGTGCTTGGTTGTTTGTTTTTTTACCACAGTGCAATTCAAAGGGTCCTTGACTTTTTTTTTTTTTTTTTTTGTCCAACAACATTTAGAGACCTTGGACAGATCGGTCTTCAGCTTCAGCAAAGACCGCAAGAAGAAGAAAGGCAGATTTCTCAAGACTGACGCCCACTCAGTGAGCCGTGGCATCGCCAGATTACAACAAATAAAATCAGAGTAAAAAAAAAACAAAACAAAACAAAAAAACAAATCAAACGTATTTGCTTCCTAGATCTACAAGTGTTTTTTTTTCTCTATTTGTCATTGCAATTCAAGGAAGGTGCGCTACATAATCAGGTCAGGGGTTGAGGAGAGGGCTCGGGGGACACTTCCCTTTTGTGGGTAAAAATAAAAGCCACTGCAGATCAGCTGAAGGAGCACCAGGCTGCAGAGCGTCAGTCACTTCCTGTCCCTCACGCCACTCACGCTCTCTCAGGTCCATGATATAGTGCATTTAGGTGAAGGGGGGGGAATTAACCTCCGTCGGGTAAACGCCGTCCTCGGAGGACGCGTGCGGGTAAACATGACAACAATCAGAATGTTTCAGTCACTTTCTCCCAGAACGAGACGACGTGTTGATGGTTGGCAGCATCTGAAGCGGTTTTGGTGTCCGAGTGGTTTCAGCAGTATCACTTATCTTTGGTCAGTTTGGATTAAGGTGCAGTTTTTTTTTTCCCTCTCGTTCAGTTTTGACTCTGCTTACGTTTTAATGGGGTGAAGGGCTGTTAAAGGGGGAGGCGGTGGAGGGGGGGAGGGGTGGAGGTGGGGCAGGGGGGTGGGGGAGGGGTGGTGGTGGGTGGAGGTGGGGGGGTTATTAAAGCTCCAAGGACTTTTTCCACAACAATCAGGCCGTTGTTTCCATCAACAGCTGCTCTGGCATCAGGACTCCATCACTTGTTGTGTGTCACAACATTTACTGACATTTCAGATGGCCGATGCAATCTGAATGGTATGCAGTGCTTCTATAGGAGCCCGGCCAAACACAAAAACACACACACACACACACACACACACACACACACACACACCAGTTTCTTTGTCTTCCAGGCCTGGGCTCCTCCCACTTCCTTATTTTAGCACTTCCTCTATCCTCAAATGCCCCCTCGCCCTCGGCTCACTACCGGTCCCCTGCCGGCAACTACGACCATCTACAAAACAGTGCAATGTCTATTCATAGGCACACTGGGATACAAATACAGCACACAGAGGGAGAGAGGGACTCTATACACACTCATTCAGTATGTTACATGTCCAACATGCATGCACACACACACTCTCTCTCACACACACACACACAGACATAACACAGAACACACAGATGTCAGCAGCGGCAGCAGCAGCTCCGGCCCGGTGGAGGAGGTGGAGGAGGAGGTGCAGCCTGCAGGGACAGAGCGGTGAGCTCGGCTGCTGTTTGGAGGACCGACGGGAGGAGAGCAGGAGCAGGGAGGGCTGCTCCGTCCTCTCTCCCAGCATCTCCACCTCGTCATCTCTGACTTCCAATGTGTACAACATGAGAGTGGAGGCGGTGCGGAGAGGCTTGGTCATTTCAGGTTGGTTGGTGGTGCTGGGAGGGGAGGCGGAGGGAGGAGGAGGAGGAGGAGGAGGCGCGAGGCTGGGTGGGTTTAGCCCGCCGCCTCATCATCTCCTTGCGGTGGATCTTTGCGCTGGTTCTGACCGCTGGCGCTGGCCGCCAAAATCCTCTGCACAAAGTCTTTGGTCCGCCCGGCGACTAAAGGACCTGCAGTCAGTCGTCATGGAGATAAATTAGGAGGTGTGACAGGAAACATAAAAGGACAAGACAGGAAAAAGATTGTCACAAAGAGAAAAGCAGAACCATGTGTGTTTGTCAAAATATCCAACTGAAAGGATCAACACTGTGAGCATTCAGTCGTTATCTACCCACCAACATGTCAACGGAAAGTGAAGGTGAAGTTTTTTTAGTCCGCTAAACATTTCTGGAGCTTCACAAAGTATCTGGGGTCAGAAAACAAACAAACACAAACCGGCTCAGTGCAGCTCGTCTGGTGTCCAGCAGCCTCGAGAGTCTGAAGTGATTTGCAGAGACGTTATTTACACCGTCTGAAGCGTGTCGAGGGTAAAAATAACGTCTTTTCAACTCAATCTGGGATCTCGAGGCTTCCGGAGACTCCAGAAATGTTTTGTGGAGCACGAAACTTCACCCGACTCTCCATCAGCACGAGGCTGAGCAAGACGTGACCGTGTGCATTTAAGTTGGTTCGTGTTCTCTCTCACCGCTCGACTCTCGCAGGATGTCTTCCAGGCGTTGGGTCATCCCTCGCTCGTCCATGTCCTCCTCCTCGCTGCTCTCCACCCGCCGTCGGATCACCTCCTTGATCCGCAGCAGAGCTCCCAACAAGTTCTCTGTGGGACCGAAGACAAAATGAGGAAAAACAATAATTTTCATTTCAGAAATACCAAATGCTGAAGTCACAGACTGACTGATTCACTGATCTCAATAATCTGAGGAGTATTGGCTCGTTTTACTGGCAAACCATCGATGTTTATCGTTGTCTTTACACAAAGCAGCCTCACCAGAATCTCGCCAGCTTGATTCTGACGAAGCAGAACACACTTCAGTAAGTAACGAGGTCCGATAACCCGCCCGAGCCACGTACAGCATTTTGTTCCTTGAGAATTTAGACCACAAAACAAACAACAAGCAGCCGGCGCCTCGCGGGACGGAGACGATGTTTGTTTTGAAGAGCAGAAAAGAACGAACAAGAAAAAAACACAAAGAGAACTTGCAGCAAACAAACTGCAGCGAACGTGAAATGTGACCAGAGCAGAACAGGGCCGACGCAACTTAAATACCTCGAAGAGCATTTGAAGATGCTTCTGTAAAGTTAATTTTGAACATTACATGAGTGAGTGAAACACACAGATTCATCACTGATCATCTTGACTGAGATATCTGCTGCTGTGATGGTTCTTCAGTGGTGGAGGGGAGCAAAGTTCTCTGATTCAAGCTTTTCAAATGTGAATATTTTCTGGGTTCTTTCCTCCTCTGAGACAGTAAACTGAATAACTTTGGGTCGTGGACAAAACAAGACATTTAGTTACGTCTTATTGGACCTTTATAGAAAATCAACCGAGGACTTAAACGACAGATTGCTCAATTATGAAAGTAACTGAGACACAAGTGATTAGAATCAGGTGTTGTTTCCTTTAAAACGCAGCGTTGCTTCATTGCTTCCTCCGGCAGATTTCCTTCCTTCAACACTCTCTCGCCCCGGAGCTGAACTGTATCGACTCATCCCTTCAGTCTTTCTTCAGTCAAAAGCTCTGAGTGCTCTCCAGGTCCAGATTCTCATGGTGAAGATGGAGGTCGTCAAAACGCTGAGCAACGGGTGAGAATACTACATCATATCAGCTGAACGATTAGAGCGAACTGCTGATGCTTTATTATTTTTTTTTAACTATCAGACGAGTGATCAGAGACGTAATCATCTGGACAGAAATATAAGCATTCTGCATTTTGAAGGGGCTGAGATGTGGAGCATGCAAACATCTGATAAACACTTCTTACGGGATATTTTCTAACGTGGCAGCTACTGTACGCTGGCGCCAGATCAGCTGTCTCTTCTCGCTCCAAAAACAGGATTAGCTCGCGGCTCATCTCTGCTGCTGCCGCTGCTGATGGTGTGAATCATCAGCACCTTCTGTGATTTCTGGCCCCTCCCCCCTCCACCCCCGTGTGGGGTCATGTGACCCGATGGCGCCATGACACCTCTCCTGTCAGAGTGTATTATTCTCTCATGGATCCGATTCCTCTTTAGTCCGGCACTCGTCTCGGCGGGCGTGTGTGTGTGTGTGTGTGTGGGCGAAAGGATCACGGTGGGTCTGAAGTGATGCACTACATTCTTCTGTATCTCTGTCACACACACACACACACACACACACACACACACACACACTGGCACGAGACCAGAGGTTTGAAGGTTTCAGTTGAATCTGCTGCTGTAAAGTCCGTAAAGTGTGTTTCTGTAAAGCCGAGAGAGACGATGGAGAAAATGGGTGAATGAGAGAATTTAGACAAAAAAAAAAAAACAAAGAAAGTCAGAGGAGGGGGAGGAGGAGGCCAGGCGATGTGTGAGGTTAAGCCCTGTGTGTTTTGGCTTCCTGCCAGTCGAACAAAAAAAAAATGTTTGCGGGAGCCACAACTGAAGCTGCAATGAAACGCCGGTTCGGGATCAGGAATGACTGGAATGTTTAAAAAAAAAAAAAAAAAAAGGGGGACAAAGGAAGTTGGACGCTGCATGGGGGTTGAATTCAAAGAAGCCGGAGCTAACGGGAGGAGGAGGAGGAGGAGGAGGAGGAGGAGGAGGAGGAGGAGGAGGAGGAGGAGGCGGCGGCGGTGGCTGACAGATCTGGCAGAGGAGAGGTGTTGATTATCCGGGAGGAGGTGAAGTCACCCTCCTCTGGCTTTTCCCTCGATCCTCGAGTGTTTACACGCTCCTCTGCGATCTTGTTATCATCGGCGCTCCGTGGTAACCTGATTTCTAGAAAACGCTGTCTTCAAAGCCGCCCCCTCGAAAAAAGATGCTTTCTCCGTCATTTGTAGCTTCATCTGTGTTTGATTTCTTTTCTACGTGGAGAGGTCGGAACATGTCAGCTTCCCCACTTCACGCTGTGGTTTCTTATTGCTGTGCGTTGGAGAACGGACCGCAGTGGAAATGAGCCATCAGTGATTTTAACTGCTGCTGTGTGTGAAATAAATCTCAGTTAAGCATTGAAGTCAACTTGGTTTCCTTCACTAAAGAAGTCATTAATACAGCAGCGTGACCTGACATAAACTTTAAGGATAATTAAGTCACTTTTACACTGACATTAGTGAATACATGCAGGTGTTTTAAAACAGCAGACGAGTCTTTCTGGGTTTCTGCTGGTGTGTCACTTTGGACGCAGCAGAAATGAAGGAACAATAAAATATCTTTTACATCCGTCCCTCTTTCAAACTCAGCGCCGACTGAACGATGTTTGAGTTGGGGGGGAAGCAGAGATCTGGAAATTCAACTCACGTTCATGCCGAAAATTAGCGTGTCCACCCGGATGTCACGTTGATCGGAGGTTCAATGCGATTTACACTCCCACTGTGACACTGCAGTGTCATTCAGCCTGATAATGAAGGCTGGCTGGGTTTGTTGTCTCGTGTAAACGGGGTGTAGTAAAAGATAAATTCCCATGATTGTAAAACTCAGACAAATTCACACAGTGAGAAGAAACTGGGTTCTCTCCTCCTACAGAGAACGATCTTTTCTTTCTATCTGAAACAAAGAGCAGCGTTCCTGTCGTCAGAAAAAATATAAACACGCATTTGAAAAATCACAATATCCTCGAGGGACAGGGAGCAGAAACGCTGCGTCACACCGCAAATATCAAACATTTATCCAGCAAGACGAAGCATCAGGACGCGTGTGACGGAAACGATGGTGGAACTCCATCAGAAAGGAAAAGTTAAAGATGGCGGAGAGACAAACAGCTCAATCACATTTTCATTTAGGTGATAAAACACTTTGGTCTGAACCAGAAGCAGCTCTGCATCAGCAACACGTAGTCTGATCATCACCTGCTGGACGCAACACATCGAGTTACATCGCTGGCGTTAAACCCACAACCCCGAACGCCATCCGACTAAACTCCAGTTTCCAGGATAACTGAAAGGTTTTCTATCGAGCGTCTGATCGGTGTTGCACATGTGTGACTCTCAACAGAGATGAGAATCGACGGGAGAAAGAAAAGAAAAGATGTATTTATCTATTTTTGGCATTTTACTCGCCCAGAGGAAACCATTATCGTTGAGTCTTGATGAGATTCGAGACGTACACAATATCATGAAATATGTTAGCTAACCTTATTTCCCTTCAGGGTGATGAATCATAAACCTCACCACCGTCAGGAAAAAACACCAAAACTTGTAATGAACAAAGCAACAACAGCAGGAGTTTCAACATGTTGATGGTGACATCAGCACTGACCGTACTCCTGGTTCAGCCCCCACAGCTTGATCTTGTTGGCTTCGTGCTGGGCCTTCTTCTTCAGCCGGCAGGCCCTGCAAACAGACGGGAAAGAGAGAGCGTTGTCAGTCTCTACAACCAGAAACTCTTGTCGTTTCCTCCACATGACTCACGTTAGCGTCTCTGCTGGTTTTCACACTGAGAGCAGCTGGCGAGCGATGAAGAGGGAGATTTACCTCCCCTCATCCCTCCTCTCCTCCAGCGACCATCTGACACCACGGCTCTGAAGTGAAACGGACGCTTTCGGTTTCAGATTATTTGGGGGTTTGAAAAATGGCAGCGAGGAATGAATCGATCAATGCACGTTAAATATTAATGCGTCTCAGGGGGACTATTCTCTGGCAAGCCTGCAGTGAATTTCTTATTTTCCTTGCAGCTGTGAGTCAGCTGAATTAAACTTTTAGAAAACAAAGCACACGCAGGCCGGCAGTGTTTCTCTGCATGCTGAAATGTGGCATTTAGCCTCTCAGCCACGTTTTACTCTTCAGTCTGCACCACAGTCCCTGCTGGTTTGTGGAGGATGCAGACGACCACATGACAATTTGGCTGCTCGCAATCATTGCAGGGATGGGACTGATAAAAGTACAGAGGATGTTCCAGTATGAACCACAGTTCTTTACCTTCCCACAAGCCCCCAAACACTAAGTCAAGTCAAAGAGTTCCTGCTCCAAGTTCAAAATCCACAAACAGCCTGAGAGGAAGAAAAGCTGTTCGTGGAGAAGCTTCACCTCCAGCTGTAAACGGATATAAGTTGCACGTCGACTGAGAAGAAGAATCCAGCGGCCGCCTGAAGGGAGGAAAACATATTCTCCAAATTAAAAGCTTCTGGTGGTTGGATGGAAAAATGGTAGTTGTGAAGCCAAACCTGGACTTTTACCTGTTTTATGAGAACAAACCTGGCAACCAATCATGTGATGAGAGGGAAGGAAAGACTGATGAGTCAGTCAGGAGCTCTGAGACAAACAGTTTGATTCATTAACTTTAAAAGGAGCGCGACAACATTAAGATCGACCGTCTTAACGAGAGTTTACACCAGCAGGTTTGATTCATACATTTATTTAAGATGTCAAGAAAAAACACTTAAAACCTGAATAACTAGACCGAAATATGACCAACGAAAACGGCGGAGTGGTTTTAAAATAACCTATCAGCACAATTATAATAAATTTTAGCTGGAAAATATGTTTTTAAAAGCAGTTTTCCCAAATTAGTGTTTACATCTAAGATTTCAAGTGTTAGCCACATCGCTAATACAGTGAAACAACACTAATATAGAGATTTTTGGCCTCAGCAGCACTGAATCACATTTATCAGGCTGTCAGAGTTCACAGAAGTGAAGTGTGGTTTAATATTTTGCTGCGTCTATTAGCCTAGCTTAGCACAAAGACTAGACTGCAGGGGGGAAAACTGAGCCTCCATCACAAGAAGAAAAACAATGCTTCCCAAAACCGTCTTGTTTACATGTCATATAGTGACGACCGCGAGCCCGCCACAGAAACATCCCAGAATAAACCTGGTTTTTTGGTCAGAGTGCAGAAAAAAACTGAGAACTCGGGGCAACACAAGGTCGATCTGTTGTCGGATGCGTTCAACTGCGACACATTGTTTTCTAGTTCTGTTACACGTTTATATTCATGTATTTTGGAGACGGTTTCGTCCGAAAGCAACATACTAACAAGGAACAGGAGGCCAGTGAGAAGCCGGTTCAACACAGAGAGGCTAAAAGTTACTTAAGTGCCAAGAATCTTTCTAAAGGTCCAGAGACCGAGCGACCAGAACCTGTCAGGAGCAGGTCTCAAATACTCCAATATACACATACTCAGACATAAACACTGAAATTTTTTGTTTCTGAGTACAGTATCTTCACCCCGGAGGTGGTTTTCCAGCAGTAAACGTGTACGGATCCACGCTGTACTGTGTCTGTGGACCGGGTCTGAGCTGGGCCACCAGTTCCCGCCTGCTTCCCGTCTTTGAGCGAAGCTAAGCTAAACATTACTGAACACACAGAGCTTAAACTGGTTATCAGTCTCCTCACGTAACTCCCGGCAGCAAAAAGTAAACAATCATATTTTTTCCAGGGTGACGCTGCACTCTTACAACTCCGGTCACTGGGTCAGAGGCTAAAAGAGCGAACGGTGCTTTTATTTGAGCCTCCGGACGAGCTGCTGAGCTTCCTGTTCGGCCCGGGGCAGGTGGCTTCTGACCAGAGCTGAGAAGGAATGCGAGCGACTGGAGGCGGCGCTGATAATCCCACAGCCGACTCTGATCCGCTCTGAGGCCGCCACAAGTATGACACTACAGAAAGAGTCTCTTCAGAGGAAATTCCTGCATATCAAATTAAAAAATGAACCCAGTCACATTACAGGATGAGTGCAGCGCGCTGTTCGCCCCCTACATACCCTCAGTGCTCGTACTTTCCCCCGCAACTGTTCTCTCTGATGGTGTGTTTGTGTTTAATATACTGTATGTTTAGAATAATAAGATATTCCCAGAGTCCCTCTTCTCTTTAAAGCGCCTGTGATGATGTCCTTTTCCTCCGTCTCCTCCTCCTCCTCCTCCCTTCCCTCCGTCTCTCCACAGATGAACTTTCTGTGACCCTCCACTAACTCCTCAATCCTGCCCTGATTTCCTCCTATTCAGCCTTCCTTCCTCCATCCTGCTTCCCTCCGTCTCATCTCCTCTGTTGTTTTCCTCTGCGTCCCCCCCATCTTCCCTTAATTTATTCCATGTCCAAAGTAAACTCATTGAAAAAAAAAGAGACAATCAGTTCAAAAATACCTTTGTGGCCTACATTTTTAAACCATAGTAGGAGGATGGGTTTTAAAAAAGGTCATGTTCGGTGCGGTGGTTCTCTGTGTTCCACCGGCGAGGGGCTGAAACGCTTCCCGACACTATAAATGCGCTCTGGAATCAAGACCGTTTTCCATCCAGTCTAATCAGCCGAGCCTTAACTTGCACTGAGATTAGATATTTTTCTCAGCGTATTCTTCTCCCTCCACGTCCTCCAGAAGCAGCACACAAAGGTCAACAACTGAAATGCACCACGTTTTGAAAACCTCTTGACAAGGCTATAGATTGCACATACCGAACCACAGAGCCCTGCAGGATTCTCCTCTATTCATTTCTTTTTTTTTTTTTTGCTGCAAATGATTTACAAAACACTGAAAACCTCTCAGAAATGCCTGCACACGCCAGACCGATCGATACCGAAAGGTCTCCTGGGCGCTGACTTGGTGCAGAGGATGTAGGAGGGCAGTAAGTGGAGTCTCGTACCTGGAGGCCAGCTTGTTCTTCTCTTTACGGGACCGGGCTCGGGCCACGGCGGGGAGGTCGTTGACCGGGCCCATGCCGTCGATGGCGGCGTTGAGCTTCTGTAGCTGCTCCCCGATGTTATGGAGCTTCTGGGGGTTTGGTGTCAGGTCGCTGGCGTCAGTCTTGCGAGCTTTGCGCCGGCCTTTTTTGCCTGGACAAAGACAGACAGAGGGAATTCAGTTCCTGTTCTTTGGGTTTATCTTTACGACACTCATTAACCCACCAGTGTTGCCCATAAATCCAAAGTATGCAGTGCAGCTCTGTCACCAAGAACAGCTTTGTCTATTCTCATTTTCATTACTGATTAATCTGCTGATTTTCTTGATAAATCAATTAATTCTTTCGTCTATAAAAGGTCAAATAATTGTGGAAAAATGTTCATCGCAATTTCCCAGAGACACAAAGCGATCAAACAGTCTAATTCTAAATCATGTGTTGTGCGACACCGTCCTTGATGGTGGCAAAATGGGATAATTTGCAGGAAAATGCCAATGTTCAAATAGGGCTTCCTAAATCAACTGAGTCCAAATATACATTGTGTTCAGTTCACTTTGTGTTAAAGTTCAAGTTAAGGTCCCGTCGCTAAATGTCGATCTGTCATCATGAAATGCACAGTGAGACATCTGGATGCAGCAGCTTGCAAAATGGCATCCTAGCTTTGAATATCCCGATGATGTGACGAGAGAAGCAGTCAGAAATATATAAATATGTTCACTTTACCGCGGTCCTTTGTGGTTTTATGATCCTGGACTACAGTGACGGGCTGTGTCGTGTTGAACACTGGCTGCTGCTCGCTCAGCTCCAGTCGCGCCTGACGTAAGATTCACTTATCAGGGAAATGCTGAAAAATTTAGATTTTGACATCAAAGTTGTATGTAGGGCAAACGCCTGAGGGTCCCGATCCGATTCGTGTCACATGAGAGAAAAGAAATGGGACACTTTCAGCTGCAGTGTGAATTTTCGTCTTAATGACTCCTGCTGTGAGAAGCCTTTAAATCAGAGGGTCTTCATCGCTTTTATCTCTGCATGAAGACGGCTGCAACTAACAATTAATTCATCACGTATCTTTATGATTCATTAGTTCATCTGGATGCCAAATTACAGAGCTCCACGGTCGAGAAGGAACAGTATTCTGACCCAGTAATGGGCATCATTGTTTCAGCACGAGGACGGTGATCGAGCCAGTCGAGTGGTGTTTCTCACCCTCTCTGCGGTACAGTGTGCTGGGCAGAGTGCTGGAGCTCCAGGACAAAGACCAGTGGACGTCTCCGCCCAGTTTCTTCTTCGTGGCCGTCTCTCGAGCTCGTCGGTACTCCCAGAAACAGCGACGCTTCGCTGGGCGCTCGCCCGGCTGCCTCGCTGGCTCGGCCTCCACCTCTGATTAAAAAAAAACATGGACACATGCACAAAGAATTCAGGATTCGTAAAAGCTTTGCAGTCGTGTCGCTAATCATCAAGTAACAAAGTGGAACATTTGTTGTGAATTGGCTGTAATTTCATGATGTGAAAATAAATTCAGACAACAAAGAACAAGCAAGGGAAAACTCTCCGTAACGACTTGACACGAGGAAGAGATTTATAAAACAAGATTACAAGTCTGTAGCTGCCCCACGAATCTCAGCTCTCACAAGAAACAATTACTCTGTGGATAAAAAGTAGACAACTTTGCTATTCTTGGATGCTCAGCAGAAGTGGGTCAACAATGTGAAGTCTGATTTAAGATATCTGCAGATGAAAGCAGAGGAAACCAAAACAACAGAGAGCAGCAAAGTGTTCTGGGACTTCAGCAGCAGTCCTCTCTGGTTTAGAGACACAGTCAGGGAAGGTGAGAAGAAGTGGCAGGAGATCCAAACCATCAGCATTTACCCTCTAATGATTGTGACCATCAACAACAAACAGCAAAGAAATTTAGCTTTTCATAGCATCTGGTTAGCAGGAAAAGTGTTCTTGGACTTAGGTAGCAGTCCTCGATTATTTGGCCACACAGTCAGGAAAGGTTAGCAGAAGTGGCAGGAGATCCAAACCATGAGGATTTACCGTCTAAGACACCCAGTTCACTGGAATCTGTTTGTGTGAAAAAAGGATTTGTGTATCTTCAAAACGATCGAGACTCATCCTCTGGATACCAACACTGTGTTTTTTAAAAACAACGTGAACCCTGTGACTTTTCTAGGAAGTTTACAAATGTCAGTTTCTCTTTTTCGCTCCATCTCTCTCATCACGTCTGATCGTATCTCCGGTTTATTCTTGCACTGCACTGATATCACAATGATCTGTGTGTGCAGCGCTATGACAACTTTTAGTTTCACCTGCTGTGATCACTGACAGTCCCACAGATCTGGGTTTAAAGTCCGTAGTTTTTGGCCTGAATCTGCCAATATTCAATAGCTCATAGAAATAACAATTACTAAATGTAATCTGGTTCAGATGTTGCATCAGGGTAATTTCTGGAGAAGCAGTGATGCAAAATATAGAATCAATACTGTTGGTTGTTTTATAAACATATATAATAAAGAAAGCTAATTCCCATCCATCATTACGGAGGTGGACAACATTGACAGCCATGTGTAAGATATTTAATCGAAGAGAAATGCACCTCAAGTTAATATGACAGATGAACCCTTAATCATAACTGACAGGTATTAATGTTATGTTTGCGTGGTATGAGCCTCTAATCCACGAGCTGTATGTCCTGACAACAAAGCTCCCACCAGCTGAAACTGCACACATGTGTGCCGCTTCGGAAGGCAAACACCTACAGCCAGCACACAGACGTCACACGAGATTAGCCTCGGGCGCACAGAGCCGTGAATAATGGCATCATAAATAATACAACATGCAAAAGCTCCACCGGCAGGAGCAGAGAGGAGGCGCTTCTTCAAATCCAACCCGAAAAACACACACACACACACACACACACACACACACACACACACAGGCCGCAAATAATGAAAGAGTGGCCAGATTAAAAATACGACTGAAAGTTAATAACCATGAAGTCCTGTCCTCGCCGGGGCACTCACACACACTCACACACCAACACACTCACAGATGGCTTATGTAACATCATGGCGTCTGGTCCAGTGTGCAGAGAGCGAGCGCCATTGTCTGCACTCTCCCCTCAACTCCATCTTTCGCTCCACGGCTATGCTCTGATCTCCTGAACCTACACATCTGTCTGCGACACACTTTTTTTCCATCCATCACACAGGCCCCCCCCCCCTTTTTTACAATTGCCACTGGGCTAAATGGTGAGAATAGCTCACACACTGCCACAACAATAGACGGTGACAATGGTTGTCTTGCGACAGTGGAAATGTGAGCCGGGATGCTGTTTGACAGCGAGCCAGCGACCTCTCCATTACCTCGCAACGAGACGCCCGAGATTTGTTTATCTAAAGCGGGGACGATCAGAGCCGGGGAGAGCCTGGGAAGAGATGCTTATCTCGAGTCAAGCCAGTTTACATGTATGTTATCTAATATGCATGTTTATAATTTGTGTCCTGCGGTCTGGACATGAAGTCACCTCTGACATTTAAGCCCTCCAGTTGATGCTCTCTGACCGAACAAGCAAAGCAGCAAGACTCATGTAAAGATCAGAGTTCAGCTCATTCACGTACACGGATGCTGTTTTAATGCATCAACTCTGACAAGAAGTCATGTTTAATGTCCGTCTGCTGATTCACACAGTAACTTCAAACTATAATCTAATCAAGCGGAAACTCCAGTGATTTATTATTCTATTTACGACCCAGAAGAGGAGCTGAGATATCCTGACTTACAGCCCTGTAAGTTAAAGAGACAGTTCACCACAACATCAAATATACATGTCTTTCATTTGACCTGTAGAGCTGCTAATCCATTCAGATTGTTTGGTTTATAGGTGGCTGAGCTGTGCAGGTATCAGCAGCCTTCTCTCCAGAACAAGGGAGTCAGATGGCACGAAAAGATATATTTGAAAAAACCCAGCAGAAAAAGATAATCCACAGACCTTGTTATGCAGAGTTTTACTTGCTGTATCACGGCGCAGAAGCATCTGCCCACAGACGAGAGGCTTACTAACTCAGCTAACAAGATACAGCGAAGAAGGACGCCATCAATGTTTAAATCTCGGGTTGTAGCTCGAAAATTCCTACATGAAACTGCCCACGACAACATCTGTGTGATAATCTTGAGTAACCGGGTCACGAGTCACCATCTAGTTCCCTTGTAACGGAGGGAGGGAAGACGTCGCTGTGGCTGATATCCCCAAAACACTGCAACTCAAACCAAAGAAGGACAAGCAGCTCTACAGGCCGGAGCAAAAAATATGTATTTTTTTATTACGGGGTGAGCTTCAAGCACCAAAAACACTGGATCCTTCAATTCCCCTGAATGCAACTGGACATCGTGTCTTATTAAAACGCTACGTGCTGGGCAACACTCTCATCTTTCTGACTTCATAATGCAGGTTTTTCAAAAGTTTGTAGCCACAGAACAATTTATACAACCGTCTTCACAGACTGGTAACTTCAGTCTGTTTAAGAATTAGCCCACAGCGATGGGTTCAAGTCAGTTTTTTTCAAGGATTTCTGCATTTTACTGCTATGAAAAAATAAATCATGTGCAAAAAGCATGTACCAATCAAATGATCTTCTATCACTGTGGCTTTATTCAACTTCTCTAAATATTATCCAGGAATAAAAAAAAAAAGAAAAAAAAAAGGAGCCATTCATTCAATGAATTCACTGGGTCACAGCCAGGATTTATAGAAAACACTGTGCACAATGGTGAGAATAAAAATCTAGTGGAGAAATACCGAAGGACTTTTTCATTTTTATTCACTTTAAACGCAGCAACGCTTTAGATTAATTGAGTCTAAATACAGCTGTAGAAGGTCAGCGACCCTAGAGAGTAAAAAAAAACATCAATGAGTCCTCAACCGCAGCTAGACGTCTTTTTTTTTTTTCACATGTCAGCTTTGGTGAATTGATTCCATTTGGTTTTATAAATTGTTTATTATTCTGTAAACTGCATCTTGTCTTTACTGTCCAGA
The DNA here is from genome assembly GCF_904848185.1 of Acanthopagrus latus. Lineage (NCBI taxonomy): Eukaryota > Metazoa > Chordata > Actinopteri > Spariformes > Sparidae > Acanthopagrus > Acanthopagrus latus. The sequence goes on along the minus strand of NC_051039.1, from coordinate 2,640,593 downwards.
ACGGTTCATAACTCTTCTACAAAAGTCCAAATAAACATTTGTTTCTTTGACAGTTTTGCATCGTTGTTTTAAGGACTTTGTGAAATGTGAAATCTTGTTACTGTATATATGTATGTTTTGAGATTAACATCAACCTTGTGTTTAAGATTCAACAGACAATTTTCTGATTCTGATTTCTGATTAGATGTTTCGTGTTTGAATTCTTTAACAACTAAAGTCGACGTTTGAAGCGACAGCATGACTCACTGGAAAACCTTTGACTCTCAATGTGGCTGAATTAATTATTCACTTTTATTATGATTCCTTTTTTTTTTTAATAGTTTGTAGTCAGTTCAGTGACAGTTTGTCACTCTGAAACTGAAAATCTCTTTATCAGTATTTCGATATAGCACCACGATCATACGGACAACTATCAGTGTTTTCAGAAAATATTAACATTTATAATCATTTGACTGTAACGAGCCTTTAAAACCAGGAGAAGACAACACTTATGACGATGTAAATAAAGTCCCACACAACGATACAGACGCGACAGTACGGCCACGAAAATGTCTCTGCACGTAGTGAACGTCTGTGTTTAATGTCAGACATGTGCACGACAAACGTCTGTCAGTCAATTAATCAGCCCATGCTTGTTTAATATCACTTTCCATCCAAACGTGTTAATGAACAGATGTGTTTTGGCAGCATGTGAATATATAATCTGTAGGGAGGTGAAGGGACAGTAACTGTGTTTGATTAGTTTCATTATCAATTAACTGATTAAACTGTCAAATTGTATGAACCAATCTGTTTATTCTGACCCACAGTCCAAACCTCCAAGATAATCAGCTGACTGCGATATGAAGCAGCACATCCTCATGTTTAAGAAGCTGAAACGAGCCTTTCTCACCAGAAGGTGGTTCAAATGGTCGATCAGTTATGAGAATAGCTTCAGGTTTTCACTCATCAGGTTTAGTTTCAGCTCTGCGGTGCACCTACCTACAGCTTCTGTGACGGAGAGGTGTAAAGAAAATAATGAGGCGAGAAAATAGATATTTTTTTGGTAATGAGACACCAGCTGAACACTGCAGTCGTGTTTGTGTTGTCTTCAGAAGCTGCTTAAAAAAAAAAAAATCCAGTTCGACTGTAACGGTCATTTAACAATGTGTTCAGACGTTCATACCCTGTTTAACAAGTTCAAATACAAGCCCCCGCTCCCCCGACACAGAGCGAGCAACGTGGAGGTTACAGATGGTTTTTGAATACATGAAGAGGCTTCATCCCTCAAAGACGGTTTCATAACAGTAAAAATTGCAGCCACTGAAGCGGTATGTTGTCCGGGAATTACACCCGCAACTTTGGTATTAAATTTGCCTTCTGCTCAGCCAACCAAGTCTGAGGTCTCGTCTGGACCCGAGACAGATTCAGATGGTTTCCGTGTGGGCAGACGGCTGCTGGCAGCGCCGCGATGAGCCGAGATGTCCTCGCAGCACAGACACAAACTTTAAAGCACAACTCACCACATTCAGTTTCTGAGGAGCTGGAGAGTTCAGCCTCCGCCGCCGTCTCCTCCGCTCCCTCCTCTCCATCCTCCTCCTCCTCGTCCTCCTCATCTTCCTCCTGCTCCTCATCCTCTGGATCTAGCTCAGTCTTCGCCTGGCTCTCCTCCCTGCCCCGCGCCTCCTGCTGCGTCTCCCCCACCCTCACCCCCTCTGTCTGGGAGTTGTGACCGGGCCCCGGCCCGAGCTCCTCTCCCTGGCTCAGGGAGTAGTTGTGCTCCTCGCTGCAGTGCTCCAGGGCCAAACCCGCTGCAGCCGCCGCCGCCACCACCTCCTCCTCCTGCGCCACCTGATACACCTCCACCGTGCGCTCCCCTGACATCCCCCCATCCTGTCCTCCCCCGGCTGCTCTTCCTGCAACACATAACTCCCTCTCTGTCGTCGTGGCAACAGAGATACGCCCCTCCTCCCTCCCTGCGGCGGTGGTCTGGACTTCCTGGGTGACGGGCGGTGCCGTGTGTCTGTTCCTCCTCCGCCTCTCCTCTTCCTCTTCCTCCTCCTGCTCCTCCCGGCTCCTCCCCCAGCGGCCCATCAGGACGGCTTCCTCGGAGCAGGCCAGCAGCTCCCCACCCACCCCGAGGCCCAGCTTGGTGTAGCGAGCCATCTCGTCCAGCGCGGACACATCCCAGCGCTCGGGGTGCAGGTCCTCGCCAAAGCCACCGTCGTCCACCAGGTCGCTTAGCAACTCAAAGGGCCGTTTCCTTGGCGATGCTGGAGAGCCCAGCATGAGGAGCACGCTCTAAAAGAGGACGCAGATTTGATTAGGAACAAAAAAAATAGATGCCTGATGCTCCCGTATCAAGTGTCAGCAGGCGCTCACAATTATATACAATATTACAGAGGGAGGTGAGGTTTAAAATATCTGCCCGCTGTTTTGTAATTAAACTCATCATTCCAGGCGGCAGTTCAGTCTCTCCGGGAGCTTCTTCATCACAGAGGGTGTATAAAACTGTTTACTTTAAATCATCATCATTATTTTTGTAATGTATAATTCAATTGTCGACACAGACAGCTCCGTCTGAAACCTGATGCGCTCCAGCAGTTGTGTCTGTATATTGTTACAGGTGTAAACTAGCATTCCTGCTAAAACCTTTCATTTTTACACTTTGCTCATTATGTGTATTTAATAAACTTGTGTTGTTTTGGGGGTTTTGGTTGCTTCATCATGAGTTAAATGAATGTCGCCATCGTGAGTTGGCATCCATTCAAAGTATTAAAATCTGTTTTCCCTCCGTCACATTCTAAAATCAGACGTCACAAAGACTCGATTCCGCATCTGTGATCGTAAAAAAACAAGCGTGTGACAAAATTATAACCCCGTTTTTTCATCCAAGCAGCTACTTTGACGAGTCACATATGTAAATAATGAAATGAATGAATGCTGCACTCCGTTTATCATCTTTCTGGGAGATGAAAACCTCCCCAAGAGGACGACTCCCACCAGATAATGTTGTGATAGTTCCGTCGTGCGTCGTCTCACCTGGTCGTGCTCGGTCCTGCCCCCTTGTGGCGACATGGCCAGAGGGTAGGGGCTCAGCAGACCCCTGTGTCCCCCGTAGGCCTCGCCAAACGCAGGCTCCATCCCATTCATACCCGGCTGAAAGGAAGGAAACACACACACAGAGTGAGAAATCGTTCAGAGGTGACGGGGTGATGACGACGACGACTGCAGCTTTGGTGCGACGCTCCTACTTTACCTGAGGCATGCCCAAGGCGGGAGGGTGTCAGGTCACGGTCACAACGTTGGTTCAAGTGAGTTCTGCTGTGGGGAAAAAAAACCACACAACCACACAAATGAAACACAGACGAGAGAGGAGAGGAAAAGAGGAGCAGGAAGAGGAAAAGGGAGGCGCGGATTTTCATTTACCTAAAGGTTGAGAGTTGAGAAGGTCAAAGGGGTGGAGCTCTGTTCACATGTCGCAGCCCTGCAGCTCTCAGCCTCCCAGCCTGCACAGGGAACAGAAAAGGAAAGGAGGGGCGGCGAGGGAGGAAATCAGACACGGGTTCAACGCAGGTCACGCTGCAAATTATACAGCAATAAAGCAGTGAAAGTAAACACATCGAGCCAAACCGTAGAGCTGTATGACAACGTGAGCGTGGAGAGTCTGCAGAGTGAGCACAGTGTGGACAGTCAGAGTTTAGTTTTCTTCATGCGACGCAGCACGAGCGAGTCAGCTGTCACTGAATTCAGTTTAGTCGGGTCGGCACAATAAGAAGAGACGACGGCAGCGAAGAAGATAAAACACGGGTTTAAATGTGTCATATCAAAAAGCAAACCTGCGAATCTTCCTTAGATGAACGCACCTTTGTGAATCTCTCAACAGAGAAGTGTCGGCCGTCTTTTGTTTGTTTACCGCGATGTTGTTTCTGTGTTTATGAAGTTAAACATTAATGAGGCTCTTTGTTTTTTGTGTCTGCTCAGCCATCCTGACTATTGTTTCTTACATTTGCTGGCTAGTTTTTTTTTTTTTTCTATTAATACATCTATTTATTCAACATGAAACAGAAACACGCTGCCTCCAGAAATGTAGGACGTATCATTTCCTGAGAAAGACACTGCCAAGCATCGGCAGTTAAAATAGCTTTTTATGCACCGGATAAAGGTGGAATTTTCTTTTTCTTTTTTTTTTTTACTGTCTAGTGTAGCAAAATGTTCGTGTAACATCTGTAGATAAATATGTGGATAGTTACCGACCGGCGTTTCTCACTTGGGTACCGTGTGTTATCACCAGCTGCGACAAAAAAGATTAACTTTGATTGTTTTTTGGGTTATAAGTGACACAACCTGTGCAGGAAATGAAGGAACAATGAGCGAGCCGGACAGAGGAGGAGGGAGGACGAAGATAAAAAAAACAGATAGGAGTTAAAGCAACATTATGTCACTGTTTGTCACATTTGTAGTGGAGTCTGTTTAAAGGGGAACAGAGAGGACAGAGTGGATGTACTCAAGGCCAAACATCAGCTTCCTCCAGCTAACTGAAGGCTAACTGAGTAACTGAGCATCAGCTTTAATCTTAAAAAGAGAACTTCACACTTTCTCTTCCTTCTTCGCTGCACAGTTTTAAACAAACAAACACACCTGGTGCCATTTTATCTCTTCCTTATAAAACAATTAACCCTGCGTAAAGTCCAAACCCCAGCGGTGTGTTTATCCATCTCTCAAGACTTTGTCACTTCCTCCATCTGTCAAGTCAGCCCTGGACATGAGTTAGCATGAGTCAGCGTTTGTGTGTCTGAACCCTTTCTGAGTCAGCTCGGACGGTTCTGCACGTTTAAATATTCATCATGGCCAAAATTATCATCGGACGTACGAATCACGTGAGACAAAAACAAACCAGCTGCACCATCACATAACAACAGATCCTGGAACAACAACAGCACATTTGTTCAACTACATTTTAAACATTGTATTAAATGATGCCAATATTGCTCCTACTTGTGAATGCTTAGGAAGAAAATGTGCCTGTATACGCTGACGATGTTTCAGTTTTTGTAGCAAAAATCATCCGAATAAATCAACATGCATCTGTGTCTTTGTCCTGATGTATGACATTATAACTGTGTCGTACTGACTGTGCTGTTTAATTTACTGCATGACTGAAACAAAGGCTGGAGAAGGCGGCTGCTAACAGGCCGAGCGAGACGACGGAGCTCGTCAGGCACATTTAACATCATCACAACTCATCTTGCAAACAATTTGAACTCAAACTTTCCAACTTGTAGACAGAGCAATGTACACAAAGTGTGTGTAGTCTATTGGAAGTGAAGCGGTGATGACGGTGAAGTCGTGCAACAACATTCATTAGCTGTATAACGTCAGCTTTTTTTTTTCCTTGTACTTCTGACGATTTAATTTACAAAATCACAAAAGTGGAGATTATCTGTTAAGATTAATCCACAGGACAAAATCGTGCTGTAAGTGTCATAAACTTGTGTTTTCCCTCGTAGATTATTCTCTCTAATAATCCAGAATCGAAAAAGAGGAAAAAAAATTTAAAAATCCACTGGCTTTTTGTCAAGGGGAACCGTGGCGGCGCTGACTTCCGGGTTGGCCAACAACAACACGTCCCTCCCTGCAGCACTCGTTCAGTTCAGGCACCGTTCTCTTGAGAGGATTACAGACACCACGACAGTGTGTGTGTGTGTGTGTGTGCGTGTGTGTGATCATGTCACCATTTCAACAGTGTGTCTCAGTTTTCTATGGCACAGAGAGATTTATCCGGCTGTGGCCCTCTACTACAGTTCGGGTTCGACAAAAGGGGGAAAAACAAAGAATATTTCCAGTCGTGGTCCTTTATCATTTAGCTAAACTTGTCCTCTAAGGAAACTGCTCCTTCGACTCCACCCAATACGGTTAAACTCCACCAATGGGGTCGTCTTCTGCCTGCCTGCGTCAGTTAATGTTCGTGTAACCAAAACTCCCAAATCTCCATTAGCGAGGAGGCCACAGTGCAAACGACTGATCAAACCGAGCTCCTTTCAAACGGGGACATGATGAAACACCGAGCAACACTAACACACACACACACACACACACACACACACACACACACACACACACACACACACTCTGAGGGAACAATGCAGACCTACTGTTCGGTACCTGTAGGAAAAACCAGGAGAAAGCGTCTCACACTGACCCAGGTTCATTGATTCAAGAACAACACCATAATACGCTCTCTGTGGATTGACCTCAGGCACACAAGAATGAGGAAATGGGGATTGGCTGGGCGGTTATGACACTGCCTTGGCACGCCGCATGGAAAACTGGTATTTGGCACACAGGGCAAGCCAGCTACCAACATGCTGCGCACACAAACATTTATCACACGCATGCAGTGTTTTGAAGGAGATAACAAACTGGTGGAAGAAATGAAATAAAGCGATGAGCCTCGCAAACGTACGAGGTATACGCGACTTTATCACGGCGCTCCAGCAGCAGAGCTACGAGTGTTTCAGATACAAAACGCCGCGGGTTGACATGAGGATTAAGATTATGTACATTTCTATGTCAGTGTCTTGCGTGTAGGACAGTTCAGCTCGTTCAGATGGAGACAGTTTGTTCCCTGAGGCAGCACGATCATAATTTTTTTAAAAAAAGGTCCTCATACATGTAAATATTCACCTCAGTGACGTAAAACTCTTCTAGGAATTTAAGGTGAGTTTACACAGTGAAACCCGACCTCACCTCACAAGGCTCTTATTTATATTTGTTCACGCTCCGGCTCATATAGGAGCAATAACAAATCCAGCGACCGTTTATTGTGTGTTGGTCCAACATAGGCTCGGTCCAAAGTCTCCGCGCTCATAAACACAACCTCCGCAGACAAAGAGTTCACAGAAAAGGCAACAAAAAGGAAATTGCTTTACCTCAAACCACTCTGGGTCAATAACCACCGATAAGCGCTGGCTTTACGTCCAGCCAATGATCCATTTGGACCTCTGTAAACAAAGACTCCGCCGCCACAGCAGATGCCAACACAACTGAGGTTTACGTAACAACTACAGCAAACACACGGCGACAACACAAACATGTTTGCCAACATTTTCCGTGTGGTGAGCCTGTGGTTCATATAGTTCAGTCTGTTCACGACATGAAGTTACTTTTCCTTGTTACGTAACGAATATTTCAGTACCATCTCAGTCTCACAGCAGCTCTGGGCTTTTCCAGCCGCGGGGAGGTGAAGTCCTGCTCTCCTGCTGACTGCCCCGCGATCCAATTCCACAAATATTTCAAGATCCGAGACGTGAATTAACCAAAAACAATGTTGCAGTTTGTCATAAAAGATATTCAAGTATAAGACTGTGAACGTAGGCAGTCAGAGAGGTTATACAACAGCCGTTATCTTGTTTACCACTCAGAACAACCACAAACAGAATCCCTGTAGAACCGGTTCCTGCACGTTAGCTAGCACACAAACCCGGCGCTGCACTTTGGCATCGCTGCAGCCGCCAGTGTCGTCAGATTTACTGTGATTTACACCCGGCTGACGGCCATTTTGGTCCTGGTGACTGAGCAGGTGAAATAAACTACATGATTCTTCTTTTCTTGAGTTTCAAAATCATCTTTTAAGTGGACAAACATCGTAACAGAATCAAATCTCTCTGTGTCCAGTGTTTCTGAAGAAAAAGGCCCCACGAGTAGAAAGAAGAAGGAGCCGCGTGATTGGTCGACTAGTCGGTTAACATGTCAATATTTTATTAATGTTATATTGTGCGACTGTTTCGACTGTTGTGAGTGTTTTCTAACTTCTTGGAAGAGTCGACAGGTCCGAGTTCGAACTTCCCCGTTTAAGCTCCGGAGAAATAAATCCTTAGAAAACGCTCGATATAAAAAATAGATCCTGTAAACTTGCAGCAGGGAATTCAAATGTATTTTTATCTAACATGACATACGTATGTTTTTTAGTCTGCAGCTGAATATTACTTTATCGTTTATGTCTTCAGATTCACATCAGACAAATAAAAGCAGCAAATGTTGATATTTTTGCTAAAAAAAGTCTTACGCAGGTTTATTTCTCAACATTTCAGCCGTTTTATATATTTAAAGTGTATAATAATGTTTATATTATAGTATATGTGTAATATTGTGTTGTTATAAAGAGTTAAAGGTTTATAAAAATCAGTTATTATGCTTTAATATCAGTGCTGTGATGTGTGTGAATACTTTCAATTGTTTTCATCCCACATGGTATCAATGAAACTTGTTTTGTTTTTTTAAATATATAGTAACTTTCAAAATAAAAGTATGATAATAACGCACAATCTCTTTCATCCAAACAAGAAGGGCAAGTCACTGTGACATAAGGCAAATATAGAGCAGGAGCAGTCTGACCAGACAATGAACCTTCAGCAGCTGGAGGCCTTTCAGCGAGAAGAGAGAGAGAGAAATAAATAAAAACCCTTCCTGTGTGTTAGAGGACGGCACGGCGACGGATGGATGGATGGAGGTTACGCACGGAGAGACGAGAACGTGGATGAGGATGAAGAGGAAAAAAAAAAGTAAAATTAGGCAGGAGTCCACAAAGAGGCAGTGATGGCGGAGAGTGTGCCCGAAAACAGCGAGGAGGAGACGGGGGAGAGCAGGAGGGGGGGAGAGGGGGAGAGACGGTCTGGCTGTCTGGGAGGCCAATTTGCCAAATTAAAGCTCCAAAAAATCTGGGCGGCGGACAAAAGCTCCGTCTCGCCTGGGATCTCTCCAATTCTCCTCTCATTAAATCTAAAAAAGACTTGAATCACAGCAAAGATGAAAAAAATACAGAGCGAGCACTCTGAACGACCTGGATGCGCCCCCTGTCTCTCCTCTCCGTGTCCTTGGAGCTCCGCTTCCCGGAACGATGGAGAGCCAAAGTGGCCCCCCGTCTGCCGCCCCTCGCCTCGCCTCGCTCCACGTCCATCCGGTGCGCGTCCCGCTCTCCCCCGCACACGAAAAAACCCACCACCTAATGTGCGGATGAACCGATCAGTGCAGCAGCAGAACTGACGGGGCATGACGGTGCCGTGTGTCCGCACAGCTGGAGAGAACAACAGCAGCAGCAGCAGCAGCAGCAGCGGAGGAGCCGGAGCTGAGCGGGGAAGAGACGGTGCCATGGTGGCAGCCAGCAGCCAGCAGTGTGTGTCCCGCATGGCCCCGCACTTTTTCACCACTAACATTTATCACTGCACATTCACAAATCACGCATTCTCACTCTTGCAGAACATAAAAGCGTAAATTTCCTACCACAGCGAGCGGCGGGCCACCACGCGTCGCGGAGTATCCAGCCGAGACAACACGGATCGCTTCAGCGCAAGACAACAATAAAAAAAAAAAAAAAATGGGGCGCAGCTGGCAGTGCCACCGGATGTCCAATATTAATTGTTAATACGGCCGATTTCTGCAGCATGTGGATCGGCTACACGTCTCACAAGGTCCGGGGGAGGGGAGGGGGGTCCGGGTCCTGCTGCACCCAGGTGTGAAGTCAGCTCCGGTCCACGCTGCTTCACACTTCGGTTAAATATTAAAGTTGATCATTAAAAAAAAGAATAAAAAAATAAATAAAAACAGAAATCACAGAGTAAGTTTCGGCTGCTGTTTGTCCACCTGCAGGTGCTGCTGGTGTGACGTTACCCGCACAGGCCCGGACAAGTTCAAGTCTCCCACAAGAAGAAAAGAAGAGAAAAGAAAAGAAGAAAATCTGCGTTTATCACAATAAAACTGGAAAGTTTGCAAAGAAAAAACAGAACCACGCTCGGAGCTGGATGTTTATCTCCCCGTGAGCGCGCGAATATAAAATGTAACAGGCGTGTAAATGTGATAAAAACGCAGCTTTAACGTGCAGATACGCGTGAATCCTCCAACACGGTGCGTGTGAGAGCGGCTCTCCTGCGCCCCGCACGCCCCGGGATGTAAATCCGTGTGAAAGTAGCCATTTTTTTTTTTTTTTAAATCATAGAAGCCCGTTAAAAAGCCTCCACGCCCGCCTCCTGCCTCCTCTATACACGCGTGTCAATAACTTCCAAGCCGTTCAACTCGCATGCAAACACCGCGTATGTGCGCCTATAGGCGGGGAGAGGGAGCGAGGGAGAGCCGGGGGAGGCGTGCGTTACCTTCTCGCGTGTCCTCGGATGTCCCCTCGGAGTTAAGGCTCCTCCGGACCGGGGGTAAAATGTCGGCCTCGGCCTCTCCAGATGATTTTATTACGCACCATCCGCGGAGAGGAGAGGAGAGGTGCCCGCGCATGGAGGGCGAGCAGCGCCGGCCCCCGCACAGCCCCGCAAAGATCCCGTTCAACCTACAGCCACATGCAGGAAGTTAGTTTACAGTAGTAGCAGCAGCAGCGAGCTGGCCTACATGGCGGATAAACGGGACAGAGAATATGGTTGTAGGACTGTTGAGCACCCCCCTCCTCCTCCTCCTCCATCTCCTCCTCCTCCTCCTCATGTCTCTCCCTCCCCTCCATTGGTAGAGGAGCCGACTGTTTGGGAGATGAGCGGGTGGGAGAACAGAAACAGTCTGAAGCAAATCATTTATTGGTAAAGTTTAACCGGCTCGTGCAGCTGCACCTCCTCCTCCACCTCCTCCTGCTCCTCCATGTTGGCTCATACAACAACACAGCAGCACTTTCTCCGGGTTCAAACCACTTCTCTCGTTCTTTTTTCTTTCTTTCTTTCTTTCTTTTTACGCACACAAAACAACGCGCAGACTGATGGAGGGTGTGGATCCGCGAGGCTCGCTGTGTTGTGTGCTCTTTGTTGTTGTTGTTGTTGTTGTTGTGTTGATGTTGTGTTGTTGTTGTTGTTGTGTACCAGTGCCGTGGAGTGTGTTTCACGGTGCGTAAAGAAGGAAGAGAAGAAGAAGAAGAAGAAGCAGGAGAAGAAGAAGAAGAAGAAGAAGTGCGCTGTGAGTGACTGACCTGCTCGAAGTGGGAAGTGTGTCAGCTGTAAAAACACTTGTGATCGGCGGGTCGGTGGGGGCACCTGAGTTCACGGATAATCCCGTCAATCCCCGAGAGATTATCGTGCGGGGTTTCCGGCCGCGGGCGGGGACGGCCTTCAAAATAAAAGTCTGAAAAAGGAAATCAAAAATATAAGTTGTATATTGACATTAGGCAACAAGATTACACATTTTAATGAGAAATCTGTTTTGAATCAAAGCTGCAGTTAAGCTTATATTAAAATAAATATATGATAATAATACATATACATTGCAATATCCATCTCTGCTACAATCCAGGTCAAACTGTCGGCAAACTGAACAATATCATTATAAATATTATGACATTATTGTTATATTTTTTATATATTGTATGTCTTTTAAGTATTTCTATTCTAGTTTGTTGTTTTGTGCCTACAGATCAAAGCAAATCCCTCGTGGACTTACTTTGGGCAATAAAAGCGGACGATTAGAAGACGACATCGCATCAAAGAGCTGAGGACAGATGAGAAGATTATGGCCAGTAAATGGAATAAGGGAGTAAGACGAAAAGAAAAAAGTTGTCCAGAAGCAGTAACAGGAATAAAAGATGGAAAGAGGTGACTTCACATAAAAGTAAAGGTTTTAAGAAGTGATTCACATTCTCAAAAAGGAAAAAAAAAACAAATGCACAGGTTAGCAGTCACTTTAGGTTAGCTGAAGAAGTGAAGAACTGAACTGAAGAAGCTTACAGATCTTAAGACGGGTCGGCCACCGTCCCAGCATCTTACAACACATTACAAATGACCTTTATTTGTAAGATTTTCTTTTCAAAATTCAAATCTGACTTTGCCAAATTAATGTCAAAACTAGATTAGTTAAGTTTAGGTACATTAAATTTAGATAATATAATCCTTCATTAGCCCTACAACAGGAAAATACACATTATCAAAGCAGCAAAAGAAGAAAATAATATTCAAATACGGTAATAATGTTGTGACCATTTTCTTTGATCGGTGTAACATTTATTGTGAAAAGCCCGGTCCTGTGTTTCCGGTTTTGTGCCGGTTTACTGCCGTTACTTTGACTCGAACTGAAGCGCTGAAAACGGATATGGTTTGTGTGACGACACAGCGCGTCAGAGGGGCGGCGTCAGGCGACCCGTCTTTAAGGACACCGGGAGGAGTGGGGCAGTGAACCCGCTGACCCCGGCAGGGCCCCGGGCAGCTTCAGAGCGGAGCCCCGCTGGAACCGCTTCACCTCCTCACGGAGGTGCTGAGCGGAGGAGCAGACCCCGGCAGGCCGCCTCCACAGCGGGCTAACGACAACTCAACAACCGCGTAACAACCGCTGTACGACCGCTCTCACCGCTGAGGACTCACTGTGGAGCTGAACGTCAACCTACACCAACATATGATCTCATTCATAAAACAGGGGTGGACAAAATAACAGAGACACCTCTCAGTTTAACACAAACGGAATATTCTGACGGTCCATGTCTGTTGTATTCTACTTTTTATTTATTTATTTATTATTTTCTACTTAAATCCTATTTATCTGATTGTATTTTTATTGAGATTACGTTTTTTTTAAATAAAAAAAAATTCACTTTATATAAATATATATATTTTATTCTACTTCATTTATTTATTTATTTATTTATATTTATTTATTTCATTATAAAGTCAAAAAATGTCGTAATAACTGAACTGTTTGGTTCTAAAACTTTAACTGGACGTTGCATTTTATTATGAACATTATATAAAATGTTTTGCTGCCAACTCGACTGTTGAGCCCTTCACGTCTGAAAAAACAAGCTGGTGTAATGGATGAGCTGGGAGAGAGACTGACCACAGTTGAGGGATGATTGAAAAGAGTGTGTAAATATCAGCCAATATATTGATACCAGACCTTTTTTACTCCCCAGTATCAGTGTCAGCACTGGCAGCAGAAATCACTCAGGCTCCATATTTCTTCATTATAATATGTGTAACTCACAGTATTACCAGTGACGTTACATCTGTCTTCATGCTTTTAAAGTTCATTTCTCAACTTCTTTCGTTGACACAATCCTTCAGTAGCCAAATGATTTCAGCTAATGTATTATCACAGGTTATTTTTAACACGTAAATATCCGCCTGCGCTCCACTTCACATTCATACCGTTTATGTCTGTATGCAGAAATTAAATATGCATTAACAGGCTTTCAGCGGCTCCTTTGTGATGAACAGTAACAACCTCCGGTGTTATTTAGGCCAGCTCACGTAGCTGCTCACAGAAGGATTGTTACATGTGTACGTCCTGTTGGTGGAAAGTAGGTTGTCATGGTACAGGAACACATTAAGCCACAGTTTATGAATATTACAGAGGATAAGCTGCGGGGTGTCTGTGTTTATCTGCATCTGTCAGTTAAATCCCATATGTGTGTAGGCCTGTAGGCTGTGTGTGTGTGTGTGTCCTGAAATAATGTGCATTACTTTGGCTTTCAGCTACAGAAATGTAGGCCAACGCATGGATACATCATACTTACAGGACGGTGCTCTGAGCTGAGTGAACACATCAGCGTCCTTCTTTATCTTTGTCTCTCAGATGTGACACCAGTCACTCTGTCGCATAACTCTGCTGCTTTTCTTCCTAAATGTCACATAGATTACAACGGTTTGTTTACTCATTAATCTGCATCCATAATGAGATGGCAGCGCGGCACCGCCACTCATTTATTTACAGCTGTGAATTATAGATAAATGCTCGTCTTCTTGGGTGGAGAGAAAAAAAACAAGATACATTTCATAAAACGTGACCAGAAAAAACTGCCGGGACATCACGGGTACGTTTTGCCTGTTTTGTTTTCTGAGCTTTAACATTAATTTAATGTCACTCTGATTGATGAGCATTTTAAAATAAAATTAATACCATTAAAATCGCTGTTTTGTCCTCCTGTGGATTAAAAATGAGGTATGGTGAGGACTCGTCATGCTAGTTAGCATGATTAGCTAATATGAGTCTGTCGTGCTGTCGATCGTATTTCCAACATTCAGCGCTCAGAAGTTATTTAATAGAGAATGGGGAAAATAAACAGATGACAAAAAGTGAGTGAAACGACAGAAACACACAACTTACTTTGATAAACTGAGGATGATTAAGTTAGCAGTAAAAATTTCAAGATGGCGCGTTATTTTCTTCCTCGTTCGCCGGCTGGAGTTCTGCGCAGCCGCCTTGTGCTCAGTGCTGCCGCCGGTGGCTGGTAGCGGTATTACAACAACACACATTCAGACGACTGAACCAAAGCGCTCACTGTGAACACGTCCAAACCCAACTGTTAGATAATAAACCTGATATACTGATATATCACCACTCATGATATACATTTTTGATTTAGTACGGCATCAAACCAGTGTTGTACAAAGCTGCCACAAGTCAGACCTGAGTAAAAGTAAAGATATCGTCCGAAAAGAATAAGCAAGTTCAAATGAAATCAAATCTGATCACTGATCAAATTAATGAACTATCAACCCACTTATTTGGTTCAGATGAATAGTAACAAGTAACTGAAGTAACTGAAGCTTGGGTTACTTCACTTGTAGTGGAGTGGAAGTACAAAGCAGCACATAATAGAAATTCTGCCAGTAAACTACAAATACCTGAATAGTACTTGAAATAATACTTGTCAAACCTTTGTATAAAAGCATAATTATGATGAAAGAGGCACTTTTAAGATTTACCGTATTGTCGTTTTCAGGTCAAACTCATTTTCAGTGGGAGTGTTTTACGATAGCATCAAAATCGCTATTTTTAAAACACACAGAGGGTAAAGTACACAGAGTTTACTAAAAAGAAAGTTTTTGAGCGACTCATGTTAGCAGTAGCTTGTTCCACTGGCTGGCGTCCTGCCAGTGGAGAAGAGTCGATCTCAGAATGTGACGTAACCTGGAGGACAGTTAAGTTGGAACTACTGTCTTCCAGCAACAACTATCCACGCCAGATCTCATGTGACTTTTCCAGCTTTTGATTTTAGTGTTGTTTTTTAAATGAGGCTCTTTTTTCAACTTCAAGGTCAATATTGTTTTTCGCTAATGACAAATCAACAAATTATCCCCATTTATATGGAACTAAGCTTTAGAAGCGTTTTACACGAAGGCTTGACTCATATACATTAACAAAAAAAAGGTTGCATATTGGTGAGAGTTTGCTTTAAAAGACACAGAGTGACGCTAACGACTTTAGTTTTGTAGATTTAATATGTGAAATAAAGGATGTCAAACACAAATAGCTATTCGACCTGAACCTGAAAAGCAGTTCAGAAGGAGAATATTGGCCTGCAGGTGGCACAAGTGTCAAAATGGCAGCAGCTGTATTACTTTGTTTGACTTTAGACAGAAACATCAGCAGCTCTTCTTCTGTAGTTCTGCTTTCTTGCTCTTTTTCGCCTGTAGGTGGCGCAAGCTGTACTGGAACTAGTAGAAAAAGTACTTTGAACTGACAGTATATCATTTTTAATATTCGATACCTGTTTCTGTTGTCCGTCTGTATCTCAGAGAAGAACGGCACTTCAGCTGCAAGCAGATCTGTTCTAATGCAGCTCACAGTTTCAGTGAGGACCTCGTGTCAGATGACGGCGTTAATTATTTCAGCCTTGATACAAATTCTACATGAAACACTGAATCCTGGTTTTGTTTCGTCATGTGAACGGTCAGATTTATTGATGAAAATCTGCTCGAATTATCAGCTCCCCTCCTGCACCACCCATCGTCATTGTCATCCTTTCAAAGACAATAATCTTATTTCACATGTAGGTAAACGTAGCCTACCTTTCAATCTTCTAATCTCCGACCTCTCTGTGCTTCACATGCAGAAATAAGTCCGTGTGTTGAAGGGAACATCTTCCTGCAGCTGCTTACTGATGTCTTGTTCTCTGTGCAGCGGTGTATCTTCAGGACCTTTCTTGCAGCGGAATACCTGAACCTGATGAAGTGACTGAAATGATTACGTGTGAATCAAGCATGCACGCCTCCCTGTCACTGTGAGAATCTTCTTGTGTGAGAGCCATCCTTGTCCTTGATCGCCAAGGTAACTTGAACAAACCGCCTCATTATTTTCGCCGGTGGGGAGGAGTGAAACATGGGCACACGTGCGGCAGGAAGGTCGTTGTGGGACCGTGGTGATGCTTGTGTTTGTGTCCGGTGTGTTGTTGTATCCTTGTGAGATACAGGGAAAAGGTTAAGATATGTGAGGAGCTGAGTCACGCAGAGAATCCAGCTCGTGTGTGTGTGTTGTTTCATTCACAATGGCAGCAGCATTACCACTTTCAGCAGGAATGTTAATAATGTCAAGAGCGCATTAGACATATATCTTTTTTATTAGGTGCTTCGCACACAACATCGCTCACAAAGAAGCATTTACTTCACACTAACACAAGGTCACATGTAGGATCTCATTTCCTCCAACAATCAGATATGCCATTAAGAAGATTTATGTAACCATGGTGACTCTTCACACACACACACACAAAAACCCATCTCTATCTCCATTTATGTTGCCAAGAATATTTAACAGATAGACAGCAGCCAGTTAAAAAAGGAACTGAACAGATTCACAAGTTAAAAAAAAAAAAGAAAGGAGAAGAAAAAGCAGAGAATGTGACATTTTTAGGGGCCGGTTCTCAGCCGGTGTCGAGTGGAGGGGTTTAATGAAGAGTGTGAAATGTTTTACTACTTTGGTTCAGTTTGTTCGGCCGGGTGAGAGCGATGCCGTTTGTTGTCCGATGATTCACTGACGCTGAGATTGTTACTTCTGTCCTGTTTTTGCGAGCTGAGTGTAGCACATTTTCATCACGAGTGGGACCGAGAGGGGGAGATGTAATCCAAAACCAAAATAGACGGAAACAAACCCAAAACACAAGGGTTTATGGGTACGCAAGCTAATGGTTGGAAAAGCCCGACAGAAGAAGATGAAGTGAGAGCAAACCGCAGTCTGGACTGATGCTCATATTCAGCTTTTTTTCTCTCAGCTGGCATGAAGAACAGGGACCTGAACACACCACCGAGCTGAAGTTACAGGATTTGTTTTGACTCCCTACCAGCAAATTCATCTCTGAGCTGGCAGCTTGTCAGGTGACCAAACTCCAAAATAACTGTGACTTCTGTTTACAGACTCTGGTTCACTTGGAACGCCACAGAGAGAAACTAAATACCAGCATTCTGGCGAGGACAGCCATACTTTCTTTTTTTTTTTTTTTTTTCCTTTTTTGTGTGTGAGCTCAGGTGTGATCAAACTGTAACTGCCTGCACAGCACACGCCACCACCACAACTACCGAAGAGGGCTGGAGGAAAAGATACAACGCAATTTGGTCTTTCTAAAAAGTAGCTGTATATTGATTTTGATTCTTTTTGGCTGAAGCAAAGTGGTTTTAGAGAGAGGAAGAGGATGGGGGAGGGGGGTTAGGGATGGCGTTAAGGAAGGAAGGAAGGAGGGAGGGAAGGAGGGAGGGGTTGGAGATGGGGGAGTGGAGAGGGGGAAGGCATAGTTATGGTGGTGGCTGGCAGCTCAGACTCTTAAAGCATCAGGAAGAGGCAGGTGAGACACACCGGCATCGTAGTCACGGAAAATGGTTAAAAATACACGTTAAAAATAATAAAATAGGCAATCGTTCTGCCGAGGTTACGTAAGCCTAACTGCTGGAGAAGGAACTGAGTATATGCTGGTATGCGGATGTACGTACGTAGCCAAGAACAACCACACTGTTTGTTGGTGTTGGCGACTTCCTCTGATCATGAACACTGTATCACATAACCATACTGTCTCTCTGCCCACAGGCTGTTTCAAGCTGGCTCGTACCGTGAAGACGGCAGTATATTGTCGGCTATCAGTGGGCGATCAGCTGCAGCGGACCAGACAACGGAAATAACTTTGACCTGCTGACTTCTAACTGACCTGATGTTATTTCCAGTAGCTCTCTCACTCCATACTCAAATGCATGTGTACAGATTGACCTCGCCAACACGCGTCTTCACAACCATCTCGTCAGGCTTCGAGCTACGTGCTTGTGGCGTTTAACCAATCAGAGTACAGCAGAATGATAGATGATTAGATTTGACATCAATCGATTTCAGTAATATAAGTAGATGCTGATGGCCAATGAGAATTGCTCGCCTGGGTTTTGCTTCTGGCTGGCGTCACAGATTTATACTTTCCTTGGCTCCAGGAAAGTTTTACACATTTGAGGCCTCGTTTCATAATAAGCGCAGTCATAACTGACCTCGTTTATCAGTTCAATTTGTCCTGCTGACTGTTTCACAGCGGTAAAAACAATATGGCTGCTGGGGAGTTTTTATCTGCAATACTGTGAGCGGCCACTGGGTAAACTGGAAGCTAGGTTGAGCTGTGCCATCGATCAGTTACATCAGAGTTCATCTCTCTGACAGAAGAGCAAAGAACGCAGCTGAAGGTTTTTCCTGATGGACGAATGTTTCGCTCCTCTTTCACCCGACTGAGTTCAACTTTTGCGACTGGTTCCACTGGTGGTAACGCTCCTCTACTGTAGCTCTGATTGGTTGAAGTGACAGACAGATGGTTCGTCCAATCACCTGCCAAGTTTTATTTTTTTTCTCAAAGTGTCTGCCCTTTTCCAAAAAAGTTTCTAGCCGCTCCATCCCAGATGGTTCTGTGTTAACGAACCATCTGGAGCGTCAGGTTAGGAAGATTCATTTACACCATTTTGGGGATTTTTGAAGCCGACACATTCATCATTTCCTGAAACTTTTTTTTTTCTCTCTACGGTAAATCAGCCAAATAAACAACAAACTTCAAACCAGGGTTTCCTGCACTGTGATCTGCCTTTCATTAAATAGGCAGAGATAGACATCACTGAAACGACTCTTTCCAGGGTTTCTAACAGATTACAGCCAGTAAAAATGTCTGGAAAATGTAATTTTCTTGTGTTAAATGTCCTCTTTTCATCTGCTACTGCATAGACGGGAGGGATCACTCTGCCTCAAAGAGCCCCTAACCCTGAAAGAATTAATTAGCTGAAGTTTAAATGGAGGAGTTTGGTGTCACTCTAGTTAAAAAGGCTGATTTTAAGGAGGAAACATTGGAAAATGAAGTTTTGGGGGCGAATAAAATGCTCAGATAGTGAAAATCATCAGCAGCCTTGACCGAATACAACGTGTCCCTACAGTGCGACCTACAGTACGTCTGTACACAAGCAGGCGAGAATGGGCAGGATTTCATCAAAAAGGGGGTCGAGTGGAAATGGACTGAATTGAGCGATGAGATCACCATGGCAACGAGGACCTCCGCGGTGCAGAGCAGGGAAGGTGGGGGAGGAGGGGGGAGGATGTGGGAGGGAGTTTCATGCTGAAGAGGTCTGAAGTGGGAGGGAATCGCTCTTCACTTTTTTTACGGTTTTTCGGGAGATTCTCATGGCCGCGGTCCAAGCACTCACAGTAATGAACTCTTCACACACACTTACAGACTCACTCACACACACACACACACACACCATTACATCACAGATTATAACAGTTATATAACAAGACCCTGCGGACACTGAGGTAATTACAGTTTGCTTACATCAGCGCCCGCAGGCCAAATAAATAAAAATGCCTTTTTTTTGTTTTTTTTTCTTTAAATAAATTCATGTTCCCTGATGGCAGCAAAACCCCAAAAAATGTAAACAAACACACAATGAACTAAAAATATCTAAGGATTGCACATTTCAGAGATGGAGGATTCTATCTACTCCTAACAGACCTGTCATCAGGAACAGCAACTTCAAACTGTGTGTGTGTGTACCGGGTCAGAACCAACATCATGTAGCTTATCAAACACTAGTGTACATACGCCTAATATATTCAACCCCCCAAAAACTGACAGTTTGTTGTCTTATCGATTCTTCTGATTGTGTGTTTGTGTGCGTGGGAATGTTTTGACAGTCAGGAGTTACGTTGAAATAAAGTCCAGCCGACCACAGGATAGGAATGATGACAGGTGTCACAGCACACACACCTGGAACACAAGAGAAAAAACAGGTTTCACAACAAGCACTTTTCTCTTTAAGGATCCCTGTTTTTCTTGGGAGAGATCTTGAAAGTTAAAAACGGTCAAAGTCTGCAGCCACAGAAGCTCCTCTGTCCCACAGAAAACACTGCTCCTGAAACGCCTCGTCAGTAGCCCCGCCTTCACTCCTGATTCTTGTCACCATGTCACACATTTGCATAATTTGCTAATTGATTTTAAAGATGTTATTTTGAGATAGAAAGTAACATAATTTAAATTTAAATGGCCTCATGTTAGGCATTATTCATAAATACAACATAGCTTTGTGAACAATGTGCATGAACAAACCTTGTGCCTTGTCTTTTTTTTAATTTCTCTTCACTTTTTCCTTTCTGATTATAAAACATGAACATATTTCATCATCCTGTCCTGTAGTTATATCGACTGAGAACCACATCACATATTTTAATCATTTCCTTGAAGTAATTACATGTGTAAATTGGCTGTCTACGTATTGTTATTATTTATTTTTACATTATTTCAACTGATAGTGACAGTGTTTTACTGTAATAAGGTTGTGTATTTACTGAATCATCTTAGTTTGCTGGTTTAAACTGCAGAAGCTGAACTCCTTCAGAGAGGAAAAAGAGAAACTCGTCTCTCCGGTCGTTATATTTCTCCCAGCTAGCTGGCTGGTTGTTAACTTGTTTGCTTGTTGAATGCCTACATGTGGCTCGACGTACCATATTTGCATGTAAATAAGTCAACCTAACCTGCAGGCAATCAAATTTAACATGTGGCACTTCAAATGTAGCCCTTTTCCCCGGGAAAACCACGGACCTGGCAACCCTGATCGGTCGACTCGCATGTTTGGCAAATTTGCATTTTTTTAATTTATTTTTTTTTCCAGTTTTTTTTTGTTGGCTCTCTGTAGTTTATAGCAGATCTAAACAAACAGAGATAATGTCAACACAAAGTTCAGGTATCAGAATCAGTATCTGGACAGGAAAATCAAAGCCAGGTCAAAGCGAGACGCAGCACATCTCAGTACTTTCGAGCACTGTGCGGTCCAAAAGCGCGAGCGTCTCAGAGCCAGCGCGCCTTTGAAAAATCATCAAAGTGTCATTTCTTTGCATTTCGCCCAGCTCATTTATTTCATGCAGTTGATAAATATTCAGCCCTGAATGCCACTTCTGTCACCACAGGCAGTTTAGTGGCAGGGATTTTTTTTCTCTCTCTCTCTGCAGTTCTGAGAGGGGAAGATGAAGAGGTTTTTAATTTGCAAATACGCAAAGTATAGCACACAGCTCGAAGGATCAGAAAGTGTTGGCACAAAGACGCCAGCAGAGGAGAAAATATACAAACGAATAATGTTCTCATTCTCTTTCAAATCCCTCCATGTTTCCTCTCACTATTTAGCCTCCTTTTGTTTATTCTTGCTGCTCTGTGAATATTTATGGAAACTGACATAACACCAAAGAGCAATAAAGCTGCGATGAGCAATAATTTAGTCAGACACTCGTCATAAAAGGCATAATTAGACGTTTCATCGGGGTATCATATACATTTATCCTCAAACATGGTGAAATGTGCAGGAAGTGGCAGCATTTGAAGAGCTTAATTTATACATGATAAGCTTTACAAAGTGTGTTTCTCTTAATTTACTATAATTCAGATTAAAGGCCTTTGATTAAAAGTCATTACATCAGGATTTAATAGAGGTCCTGTGTGTGTAAATGACGTTTATTTTTAAGTATGATTATATCTGTACAAATTAACTTGTAAGAGCCAATCTGTTACTCTCAGGTGACGGCGTATGGCTTTCAGTTATAGGTAATTAGTCTGTGAAGCAAGAGTGAGAGCGGAGGGATGCTGTAACATCTAATTTTTCATGATAAATATATGAAATATTCGGCTCCTGCTGTCAAAATTTGTTGTTAAAGATCTGGGACGCTGCAGCTTTACAAGCAGTGTCGTCAGAACCAGTTTTCTAACTTCGTTATAGTAACTAAGTATTAAAGTATCTTCATCAAAACAGAAATAATCCAGATTTGTGTGTTCAGCGCAACAACATTAAAGTATTTTCCCATCACCTGAAACTCTTCTGTGTTCTCTTCTGCCTGTTAGCTCTGACAAGAAGCGACCTAAAAAGTCTTTACTCGGGTCGATGCGTTGGTCTGAAAAACTTTTTTTGCTTCACTTGTTGTGTTAGCGCTGCTCTGTTGCATTTTCTTACACCTTAGCACGCTCACACCCTTTCCCTGTCCTTGTTCAGTTGCAACATGTTAAGTTTTTCCAAACAGAACTCCTGCTGTTCTCTTGTCAAACAAAAACCTGTCACGCTTGACACCTTTAATGAGCTTTAGCACCTTTAAACAATGGAGCGAATGAGACAAGCGACAAGAAGACGAACACATCGCGAGTGTCGCTGTCAGAGAGGACTGATCATGCTGAAAATCAAATACTCAGAACCGACATGACGAGATATTTGTGTACTTTAGGGACACAACACTACTCACAGTACTGTATTCAATTGGTTTTCAGTAGCTACAGTATATCTGCAGTAGGTTGTAGTGGATCTAGTCAAACAGTGAATGTTCTGCTCACCTCGTTTACTCCCAGAAGTAGCGCAGGTACCATATAGTTTCATTCTTCAGCTGAGGGCCGAACAGAGGGTTGGTCTGGGCCAGAATGGCTATCAACCAACTGAGTAGAGAGAGAGAGGATCATCAACACAGGCACAGTTACTGAACAATAATACATCTCTTCATAGAAAAGTTCTGCTTTTTTAAATTCTGGGGTTTTTAGGCGATCCAGCACCATTTCTGTAAAAATATCAGACAGCAGGAAACAGTTTTGCAACAAAGAGGCGAAGGACACGAGAGAGAGCGCCAGGACTGAAACGAGTCCAGCTTTAACCAACTAAAGCAGTCATGATTTTATTACACTATTAATCCAACATGACTGTCTGCTGCCATGACATGATAATAATAGTATACTAGCACCAACCTGCCAGCTGACCTGGATGCAGCGATGTGTTCTTAATGACCTGCCAATTCTCACGTAACAAGACTTCATGCAGACGAACGCAAAGAAGCTGTTTGACCCGATTATCAACATGACGTGTTTCTTCTTTGTTCCTCTGCATCCTAAAACTCAACTACTTACATAATTTTCAAACTAAAGACAAAACAGTGCTGACTTTTTAAAGTTTGGGGCATCTGCCTTTGTTTGTGGTTTCAGTTTATTAGTGAGGACACAGTCTCTCCCTGACAGACCTGCAGCTCCCTCTAGTGGTGGAAATGATAACCTTCTTCTCCTCACACTCTGTTTCTTCATCACATTTATCTGCACCGTCACGCTCACCAAAACACATCACAAACAAACATTTTCTTCCATGTTAATTCAGGATGATGCGAATGCTGAAACCTCTGTGTTCTGACCGGGTGTTTCTGTCTTCTGAAGTCAGACCTAAGTGATATTTCTACCACAAAAACATTTAAAAAAAACCTTGTGTATGCTCTGGTGCTCTGTAAGTATAATATTTATCTTTCCCCCGCTGTCCAAATCTGTTGCTAACTCTCTCTGGTTGTTTCAGTCGGAGCGGCGGAGCTGCTGGTTGTTCAGCCGTGAGCCTGTCAGGCTGATACAGTCTCAGTAAGCCTCTGACTAACATGTTTCAGTGTATTTAGACTGAAGTTGCTTATAACATCCACTTGGTATGTGGCCAGATCCACATGCACGACCTGTTAGAACTCTTTCAGATCCTTTGAGATGTTAAATATTAGAGTAACTCATCAGTCTCGCCTTCGTCTTCCTGCAGCATTTTCTCGTGGAAGAAATGCATAATGAATGTTTTCCGAGCTCTCCGTCTGATGTTGTTCTCTTTTTTTAAAATTCTAATTTCACCGCTTTCTTAAAACCTTTTCATTTGCTGTAGATCTTCAGTTCTCATTTCTACACAAAGAAAAACATCACTGAAAACTGCATGAAGCAGAGTTTGCAAGTACAGAAAGTTTACCAGAAGACACCACGGCCTCACCACAAGCACCAGAAACGTTTTCAAATGTAAGCCAGAGGAGGAGTTTAAAGGTTCATCACGCAGGTTTATTTCAAGCAGCATGTCAGATAGTAAAGAGTCACATCGCAATGCATGTGACAGCAGCTTAACACTGAAGAATAAGGAGAAAAGGAAGAAGAAGAAGAAGAAAGGAGAACAA
Source organism: Acanthopagrus latus (assembly GCF_904848185.1). Classification (NCBI taxonomy): domain Eukaryota; kingdom Metazoa; phylum Chordata; class Actinopteri; order Spariformes; family Sparidae; genus Acanthopagrus; species Acanthopagrus latus. The sequence continues at coordinate 2,616,443 of NC_051039.1, read as the reverse complement.
GAAGGAGGAGGAGGAGACAGAAGAAGAACATGAAGGAGGAGGAGAAAAAGACAGAAGCAGAAGAAGAAAAAGTAGATGGAGGAAGAAAGAGAAGAAGAAGAAGAAGTAGATTTTGTACTTACAACAAGTAACAGCAGACTGCTGTGAGGATGAGACTGGTGACAATCACACTGTGAAAGAAAACATAGTTACAGTTATGAACTAGTAACAGGAGATGATAGTCTATCGTGATATCTGGGCAGGACAACACTGATATACTGAGCTTGATTCCATCCTGCTGCATGTAGTAAAAACTTAGATTTTGAACCACAAGACGTTCTTCAGACGTCTGTAAGTGAAGCTGACGAGATGTCTTAAAAACTTTCATTCCGGTTCTGCAGAGGAAGTCAACAAAGATGCTTAAGTGACGTCTCTTGGATTCGTTCAGCTGATGTTCAGTTTTAGAAATACTGCATTTAGAAAGCTGTATCTTGATTTGCCAGCTGTTTTTTTTAGTCCCCAAAACTGATATTTTCTGTCTGGTTAGTTTAGCCAACAAAAAAAAATAATTTCAGACCACTTATTAATCATTATCTCAATATAAAATTGCACAGACTGTTCCCAGAAACAATGAGATAGATGCATAACAGGAAAAAAAAAAGTCTAACTGGTCCACCTGGACACTGTTAAAGCACATCTGATATATAATATACATCTATAAACCCAATTGAGTCTGTATTTGGTAGCTAGCTCCACAGCCTGGGAGCCACTCTGATGGCTTCAGCACCACACAGACAAGATACTTTACCAACAGTGAAAACAAACACGAACAAAACTGTCGTCAAATCATTCAACATCATTATCTTTCCCTGCTTATCTGTTGTCGAACTGACCCTTTAACCTTACTAGAGAGGATGGAGGGATGGATGGATGGAGGGATGTGGGTGGTGTGGCGTGGATGCTGGGCCTCCATCACCTGAGCTCGTGTATTTATAACGACACTGTGCAGCTAAGCACGATGTACGCACTGATTTTGACCAATATGAAAACGCCTGATGTGTGAGTGGGAACGTGAGTGTGTGAAATGTAAAAGAAACGAAGAATAGTCGCCGTTAATTGCAGCCAATTAACGGGCAGCTCGACCACCTACCCCCGGTTGGGTCCTTTGGGCACTAAAAACGGCGCCACGACCCCCACCAGCCCCCATAACGTGGTGAAGCAGATCATCGGCAGGGCGAGCGAGTGGGACACCATGGCTTCAGTCCGCGGGAAACGGCAGGAACAGACGAATTAATGTCGTTGTGTCCTCTGGAGATAAAGCGCATCAATGGCCGCCGAGCCTTCCTCGTCGCTTCCGCAATGTCCCGCCCAATTCAGCTAACGAGACACATGATTGGCCCAGAGCGTAGAGACACTGGTTTATGATTGGTTCAGCTGTCCGTCTATCAGGATTACAGCGAGAGGGATTGGACGGGTGTTTGTGCCAGCAGACTGCAGACAAGTGTGGGGTTTTTTTTTCATCGTAATCCTAAAAACGAGAAGAATGCATGAAAATCAAAACATCTGAAGTATTTAAATCACAGTCTTTTATTTTATAACATTAACAAATCCTAATATAAACATTTTAATCGCCATTTTTTCTTTGTATTTTGTATTTTCGTCTGTATTTGTTAGCTGTTAAATCGACTCGTGTTCTTATTTCTACTATTGACTCCAATCATACAAAAAACAAATTAGTTAAGAAATAGCTGTTTCATGAGGAGTCATGCAGAATATATAGTTCATATACATATATCAAGAGAGAGGATATATTGTGATATATGCTAATATAAAGAAATTCTAATATTAGTTTCATCCTCCTTTTCTGTTTAATTCTTAAACATGTACATATATTTATTTCTCCCCTGACTGTATGTCTTAACTTATTATACTCTGGCTACAGTCATTTATTGTTATAAGGCCTTAATATGTAAGTATGTATGTGAAATCAAAATGCAACCCTTATAAATGATATTTTATTTGTTAGGCAAACTGCAGTGGATGGCCTTGAACAGAAATTACTGATAATACGACTTTTTGAGATATGATTTATGTTAAACATATACTGGCACTGCTTACCATTAAGTATCAGCTTTTGAAGTTGCATGGAGTGCTTCATGGCCACTTGAGGCATTATAGTCTTAACATTTTAACAAGTATTACATTTCAAATTGTTGATACCCAGCAGTACCCATAAGGTCATCCAAAACTAAATTTAAACCAGATGTTTTCAATAAACAGCACATTTTCCTTCGCAGTTTTGTTGCATTGCACTTGTTATTTCCTGACAAGAACAAGATCTGCAGGAACAGAATACACTTTGCATACTGGAGCATACCCCACCCATTCGCAGTGTGATAGGCTATTAAATGGGTGAACTATGTAAAATTGTGTGGATGTTTTTGGAGAAAAAAACAAACTAACTAAAAAGCAGGGCCACTACACTTTAAACTGCAACACTCCATCACAGTATGATGGAACAGAATAATCTGATGTGGGTTTTAACTTTTACAGCGAGCACAAACGTGGCCTTTCAGTTAAACCTTTTCTCTGTGAAAGTCAGTGCAGTATTACCACCCAGTGGACAAAGGTGTTGTCTGCATTCCTGCTGCAGTTTCCTACAATTCATGATGGTTTTATCTGTACCCACAAATATTCATTCCATCCAGCACAGAGACCGTAGCTTTCCACTTTTAAGTAGGTCAACCCTGTCAGGAAATACCAGATGGCTTACAGCCTGTTGTTCTCAGGATATTTCGCCTTTCTGTGCGAGACTGGTTGATTTTTCCCTCATGGAAAAAAAAACAGAAACAAGACAAGAGAGAAAGTTATGAAACTGTTGAGTAAAGCTGAAAAGGATTTCTTAAAGAATTTCCTTCAAAAGGAAACTGCTGATTGATTCTGAGAAAGTTAACATCTTACCTTCTTTTTTTTATTTATTGTATGATTGTCTGTAGACATATATATCATTTTTGCATGTGGTTCACCTGCATTTGCACTTACTGATTAATTCAAAGTAACTGGAAATATTAATGACCTTGAAGTGTACCATCTCAGCAGTCTATATTTTCCCTCTCATATATACCACTTTATACCAAATTACACTGTTTTATTTGTCTTTGAACTCATCTGTACATTATGTTATTTTATTGTAGAAACACCTTGTAACCTTGTTAAGAAAGGTGCTAAATCAATAAAGATGATGATGATGATTTATTATTTTATTTTTTGTTATTACAGGAAACACAACTTCAAACTGTGTAATCTCACTATCCCAATGTGCAACTTCTGCAACTCAATGTGAAATGGTGTAAATACTTTCTTCTTCTTCTTTTTTTTACCTTTATTGTCTATATATTTTTACTAATTTACAACTAATATTTTTTACTGATGCTCTCCATTTTTACTGCCCCCATTAGCTGCTGTAATATTACAAATTTCCCCGTTGAGAGACTAATAAAGGATTTTGTAATCTTATCTCTTATCTTTTACAATTAGATAGATAGTTTAAAATTTTGAGGAAAAAAAAGAGTTAATTGGGAATTAAGTTTTGCACTGTATTTAATATCTAAATCCTAAATAATCTGATGTTAAACAGTGACCAGTTATGATGTAGAGGCTCATTTCAATACTTTTGTGGTTTTATTTTGATGGGTATTGACCGGAAGTCGTCATCAAATTCTGCCTGTCATCGTTTTATTGTTGAAAGTGGGTACCGGAAGTCGTGTGCGCAGTGGCGGCGGTTGGTCGCACAGCCGTTGAGACCGAACCGGAGGGCGGAGGACGACCAACGGGCGGAATATCCCATGAAGCGGCAGCCTCACCGGAGAGGTGTCAGCGCTAAATGAAGACTGGAAAGTTGTCGTCTTGTGCGGTGTGACTAGTTTACATGTATCTGAAGGTGTGGGCCGATAATGCCGGACGGTGAAACCTGATGAAGTTCACCAGAGATATCTGCCGGCTGCTGGGCTTGGGAGGCGGTGAGTAAAAGTGCCAGTCAGCCGCTGACAACTTCTGGGGGGTTTCAGTCATTTCGGTTTGTGCCACAGCTGCTCGTTTATAATTTCATTTCACGGTCACTGTGATAGCAAAAATCAACCCACGCTGAAAGAATACCGTCCACATTATTACCGCTTATTAGCAACTTTATACAGGCTACTGAGCTTTTAATAATTTGATTTGTGGGCACAGAAATAGGTATTTTGCTAACAGCTAGCTTTAAATACAGTAACATAGCTAGGTTAGCTAATTTACCTACTTACAGGTAACTTAACTCGCTATAATATGAATGAATGCCAGTGTCTTTTTGTGCCATGACTTTTTCTTAACTAATTCAACTTATCAAAAATGTTGGATTTGCAATTTTTCTTTGACTTCATTTTGTTGTTTTTGGGGGGTGTTAATGGAACTAGCATTATATTTACAAGATGGACATTTGGTAGCACCTATATTTCTGTGTTATAGCAAACCCGTGGGTGGCTGTGAATGTATGCATTATTCTGTTCACCTTTAGGCTGTTTGACTATAGAAGTTCATGTCACCAGATCTATGTTAGCTGCAGTTTTAGCACCTAGCTCAGTGATTTGCAGAAAATAAGATATTACAGGAAGTTTTGCACAGTCCATGGAGGTAGAGTGAAACAAGCAATAAGGAGTTTCCTGACAGCTAATCAACTATTACTCTTGACTATGCAACTCAACAGGGAAATAGACATCTGCACAGCTCTGTTAATAACTCGGTGGTGTCCTGTTTCGCAGCTTATTTGGGAAAGAGATTTACAGATTTGTGTCTGTTTTCCCCTTTAGGTGTGTTTTCCCTGTATTTCACCCTTCAGCCAGCCTTATCGTTAAATGTGTGCAATGGAGCTGACCAGATATTAGCGTGGAAGTAAATCCTGATCCAGATATGTCTATGTATCTGATTCTAGATACACAGAATCAAACACTCGCCTCACACACAAAGATACAAGCGTAATGGAGGCACAATACTTTACAGTTTAACAATAAACTTTATTGTCAAAATTAACATAATTTGACTGATATATGTGATAGATAAACACATTCGTTGATAGCAGTATATCTGTGTGAGGCCGATATCCGTGATTGATGATTTTATTTAAAATAAAATGTCATTAATATAAATGATATTATTTCTAAAAAGTCACGCATTAACTTTATCATGGTAAACTTTGATAAACGTGGGATAAATGTGAATCTCCTCACATTAATGCCTTGACAAAGTTTACTAGCTCACAGACATACAGCCCTTTATTGGTTTCCTGATTTAATTTTGAGTTACCTACGCCAGTCACCGTGGCTGAAGGCATAACTGCACATTGTATCTCTCACAAAGACAAGTTGAATTGGATGTAGATACTACTGGTTCCAAAAAAGCTTCAGGGAGATGAGTTTACCGCCGTTTATCAGTCTTTTATTTGTGCAGAAAGACGGTATGATTTATGATTACTTATTAGATTCTTTAAATGTTTGCTCTGTGATTCAATAAGAACATTTGCTTCATAACAGTTTTTTATGTTTTAGTGAAATTTTAGTTGTAATTTTAAAGGTTTAAGAATGTTTTGATTATACGGATAATATCATGAATCGCAATTATGTTTGACAGGGTAATTATATCAATACATTTTTTCATATCATCCAATGATCAACGATGAGGCCAATGTCGTTTTTGCAAGTTCTAGTCAAGTCATCTTTTTTAAATACTTCTCCACCTCTTTTTAGTTTGTTTTACAGGCAATACAGGTGCCTGTATTGGAGTATTTGACACAATGCTTTTCACTGAAAGGTGCGCTGTCTTGAGTGAGTGAGAACGGGATGCACATCTCCAAAAATAGAAAATCAATATGTGGCGGCCAATGTTGTTATTGTGGTGGACTGTCACAAACAGATTAATGTGTGGGTAAACACTGAGGTAAATGGCTGATGCCAGAGCTAATTCATGCTGTGTGATGCACGTGTGTGACGAGGTGGGTGGAGCTGGAGGGGCTAAATATGCAAAATAACAATCCATTTAAATTTGATCTTCCTAGACAGGTCTCAGTTTACTTTAATTGTGTCAGCGCTTGGAGATGGTACACAACATGTCTCTCAGGGACTGATCCACGTGAAGACTATATGGGAATTCTTTAAAAAAAAGGTACATCTGGAGTAAATTAATGCCTGGTACCTGTCACTATGTTGTTTATCATTGAAACTCCACACATTAACAGAAATGTTAAACAGATGCTGTTACATACCAAGAAAAACTACAATCTGAACCAAGGACTGAACATATTTCCCCAGTTGTTCAGCCCTAACCCTGACCCAAATGGTCCTCTCTGCAACATCAAACTATAACCGGACATTAACCTATAATAGGCTCTTACTCCAGCCGTAGAGGGCAGCGCTAAGGGCATTACTACTGCAAAGAAGCAGATTTTGATCCAAGGCTACAGGAGAGAGTTATCTGCTCACTTTAGTGGACTGGCTTTGTAAGTCGAGCCTTTCCAGGATTGGCTTCAGTCCTGTGAAATCAAAATTTTAACTTTGAATTAACAGACTAAAACTCCAAAACCTAAATAAAAAGTCTGTGTGATTCTGAACAAAGTATTTTGCAGCAAATTGAGTTTCTGGCTGCTGTCACTGTGGGAATTGTTTCTTTGTATTTTGGTATTTAGAAAAAATGAATTTAATCAGAGTTGTCTTGTGCCTGTGTTCATTATGTCTGGACTCAGTCTGCATCGTTACATAAACCCTGCCTAAACTATTTGACTGGCAAATGAGTTGTGCACTAACCCCTCAAGAATGTACACAAGCTGGTTCGACCTGCTTTACGTCTGTTAAATGGTCAGCCCTGATTGAAAGCAACTCAGGCTTCATCTCGTGTAGAATTAGACTGGACTGAAGCAACTAATTAATTATGGAGAACAGTAAAAATGATCAGTCTGATTTTGACCTTTGGTTCCTGCCGCGTGGCTTTGGCAGCTGGAGTCACTTCAGTTTCTGGTTAGACGAACGCCTACATCCTAAACACGATCTTCTCTTCCTGTTATTTATGTCTCCCACCCGGACATAAATTAGGTTTATTTGCAATCAGTGGGAGTTTCCGTTCGTGTTCATCATACTTCTTGTCCTTGGGCTGTCTCATTATAAATCATGCTTCTCAGTTTGCCTGTGATCTTCTCAGATGTGTGCACGTTTGCTTATATTAACAAGACAAAACCTTTTTAGGAATAAATTAATCTCCACATATCTCACATTTCTTATGGTGACTACAGACAAGCATTCTTACTCGTTAATTGTCCTGAAACAGTAACATTAGCAATCAGTGATTGATGAGCATAGAAGTTCATTCTTGACATTGAAATTATTAGAATCACTAGCGTTGGGTAGGTTTCTATTTTTGCCGGTCCAGTGTACGATCTTCAACCAGTTTGGTATTTTCCAGCTGACTGACCTAACATTTGTTGGGTGTAACATTAGGTGGAGAGAACTAGCACCTTGTAGTTAGCAGGATCCTGGGGATAGTCCACTCCTTTAATTGCCCCCCGGGGACAAATAAAATGTTTTGGATTCAGTAGGAATGTGTTGAGGAAATATATAGATATATGAACGCTATGAACGCATCATTATCGCTACTGCCATCTCACTCCAGTGTCACTCAGCTTGAGTCTTATTTTGTTTATATATCAGGTCCAAATATCTGAATCAGCATCAGCCCTCAAAAACCATATTGGTTGATCCTTACTGACTGGCTTCCGGCAGAGCTCTCAACCACATTTCCTGGTCTTCATCATCACTCTACATGAGCTCTGGAGTTGTAAAATCTTAAGAGAAATTGAGAGATGTGAAAGTTGTGTTGCTCTGCCTCATGCAGCGCTGCACTATGATCACTGACTTGACAAGACATTATTATTTTTAAGAGCTTTCACCTTCATCTCATGGTCTTCATCAGTGAAGGGAGTCCAGGGCCTTCATTCACGAAGCAAAAACACAGTTACAAACACAATCGGCTGCAATTTTTTAAAATTAGCTTCAAGTGAGATTAATTTTATGAAGAATGTGAGTTGAAAAACCCAGACAAAAGCTTTCAATATGTCTTTGAAAGACGCTCGAGTGAATCAGAAGCATCCCATTCATTTCACATGGTGTAAAGTCACTGGATGTTCAAGAGACATCAGGTGAGCTCAGGGAAGGATTTTAGGTCCTTTGTTTTGTTTCAGCAGAGCGTGAGCATTTCCTGATGAGTCAGAGAGGTTTTTAGTTTGGACATACCAGTGTGTGTGTTTAATTTGGTACATTAGGTTTCAGTGTTTGGGTGTGCCTGTGTGTGTGTGTGTGTGTGTGTGTGTGTGTGTGTGTGTGTGTGTGTGTGTGTGTGTGTGTGTGTGCGCGCGTGTGTGTGTGCGTGTGCGTGTGTGTGCCTGCATGTGTGATTGGTTTGTTGAATTGGTCAAAGGAGGGAAGATGATTTAGCGTTCGCCACAGACACTCATTAGCCTCGAGTTTCCTTTTCCCTTTGAACTATTCAGCTAATGAGAGAGACCGAGAGGAAACCGCTCCCCTCCGGACGCCAATCCTGTTGCAGGATTGTGTGTAAATGAAACTAATATAACAAGGCAGGCGTGATTTGATATATATATATATATATATATATATATATATATATATATATATATATTTTTGAAAATCTTATTTTACTTAGATTTTATTGTCTTTTCTCGTGATAACAAGCAGCCCGTTACTCACCTTCACATTCCTGAAATATTGAAACATATCTTGAAATGTTTTCTTTCCAGGTTGTTTAAAGTCTAGTCAGTAATATTATCATGTAATTGAACTAAATAATAATCTAATATTGATATGAATTATGTGAGAAATTATTAATGATTAAAATGAACAGATGCAAATAAATGTTTTTTCTGGCTAATCCATCATATCAAAAATCTGATTAACTAAAGCACTTGATGAAATTAAAATTCCAATATTGTCATAATGCAGTAAGCATTGTCCACAATAAGTAAAACAAAAAAACCCTCTACTGAGATTTTTAAATGAATCTTCAAAGAACAAAAGTGATTTTAAAATTTAGAGCGCCAAGCCACAACAGATACATTATGTGATCTTTTTGATTTAAATCTGTAGAGAAGTGATAGTGTTAATCTGTGCAGCCACAGATATTATCAGAGACAAACATTTATTTCTGATTTCTCTGTTTGCTGAAATGCTCCAGTTACTGTTTGCTATTAAAGCAACGTCAGCATTTCTTGCATCAGTTCCTCACATTAAAAACCCTTCCAGCAGTGCAGAAGATGTCTTCACGTTCCTGGAAATCTTGTAAGAAAGGATTGTGAAATAACCAGAGGAAGTGTGGGGACTTATTAATAGCTTTATACTAAGAAAAAACATCACAATATAATCAGTCGATATAGATATGCACCCTGACATGCAGCGGCCCTTGTGGGGTTCACTGATAAATTGAAGTGTTGGTTATCATTGGCATGAGGTTCACCCTGTGGTCACGACATCACACCATCTGCCTCCTTCCCAACCAAGCGCATTCTGTAACACCAACCCTGCTGATAACAAAGACGGCAAAAAGGGAGCAGCTCTCTGCTGCTGGGCTGACGGGACCGATAAGGCCAGCAAGGTCACCAAAAGCAAATCTCATCACTTTCACCTCCTGTCACCTCTCAGGGAGCCAACTGAGATCAGAGATTAAGGAACTAGATGAGATGTTAGTAGGTCACACTTTGCTGCATTGCCTCATCTCCAATCACTGCCATTCAAATCAGACGCCGAGCAAGTCATTCTGGCATCAGTGCAGACATGAGAGAGGATTCCTCAGACGGAAAGGGTCAATAGGTTAGTCCACCTTCCCTCAGTGTGTCCCTCTAATGTCTCCTCGTACGGTGACCCTGAAGCAGGCTCTTCTCGACTGCATGCACAGAAGTTCCTGATTTTAATCGTAGTAATGAGATACAAATAAACAAATAAATGTATCCAATCTGATATGAATTCTGTCATACCACAGTTTGTTAATATCATAGAATGTGTTAAACACACTTGTTTAGCTTTGTTAAACACATTATCTCTAGCAGCCAGATCTTTATTAAACAATGATTTGCTAATATGGATCTGTGGAGCAGTTCTTCTGGATACAACCCCTGCCAACCTCCGCTCTAGGTCGTGGTCACACATAAACGATTGCAGGTCAGTGCAGGATGTGAGGTTCATGGTTTGTAGTTCTTTTTAGCAGTCCACATATTTGCTGTTGGATTAGGCTGACTTCACCAATATTAAACTCTATGTGCAGCCAAGATATGACTTTGCCTCACCACAGGATGCAAATGTTTTTATTTGCCCCTTCGCTCACACAGAATGGAAGTGAACAGGACCGTGATTCTGAGTATGCGTGACTGTGCCCGAGTAGAGCGTGTAAACAAAGGAAGGCTTTCACTCCCATGATGCACGTCGAATAATCTGCTAAAAGTAGAGCTCCAGTCCTGCATTCTCTCTTTTCCCAGAACTTGTTCTGTTATTCTGCTCTGCACAGAAACATAGAGATAAAAAAAAAATGAAAACACTGTTGTTTATAGAGAGGTGTGTGTGTGTGTGTGTGTGTGTGTGTGTGTGTGTGTATTTGTGTTTGTGTGTGTTGATATGGGTGTGTGTGTTTAAAACAAGGGAGGGAACCGTCAAGGCCACCCTGTCCAGCAGCCCTGAGAACCACATGTGGCTCTCATATCAAACAGCAACACATGGTTTGATACACAGACCTCATTCTTGACTCGTCGCCCTCCTCCCTGAACATTTGTGCAGACATGAAGCCTTTTTTTACTGGACCATCAGATACAATCAAGTGGCTTTATTTAAAACCTGCAGTCCATGACAGCGCTGTTGACGTTTTGCTGAGTGTGCATGATCTTGCATGCAAACTCATGTGGGCTCGTGGTAACGTGGCAAATACAAATTGTTGTCTCTCATAGTTGATGTGAAAGTTTCCATGGTGCTAAATCTGCAGAGTAAATACTGTGAAGCAAAGCTGGATGGAAACAGTAAGACTTCAGTGAATCGTGTAAAAATGTGTGTCCGTCAGAGAAGTGTCTTTCAGTCAGTCGTAGAGAAGTCATCATCTGATGGCTGTTCAGTCAAAATCGTCACGGCAGATTTAATATGTAGCGATTCTTATTTTTCCCCTGGTGTATTCTGTTGATGGCTGTGGGCTGGTCTCTGTTCAGATCAAAACAATATGTGATGGTAATTGTGATCAGAAGTACTTCAGGAGTATTGTTTAGTCGGGATACACTATGTTGGGAAGCAACAGCCAAGCAAACGATTATTCATTCAGGAAAGTTGAATGAGCACGGCTGGTTCTCTGTAAACAAATGCAGATAGTGTAAAAGACTAGATGCAGAGAAATCTGCTCTTGTCTCCAGAGAAAAACACCTGCAGACATGTGAGTTATGGCATGAATCTGTACGCATCTGAATATTTGCATAATGAAAACTGCTGCACTGTATGTAGCAAACTGCTGTGGTAAAAGTCCAACCTCGTAGTGATGTTACTGCAGTCATACAAGTGGATCAACTTTATAGTTGATAGCACTGACAGCAAATCGTCAGTTTCCTGAGTAGCAGCTACAAACCACACAGGACAAGATATTAGTTACTTATATAATGTGAACTCAATATTCACCTTGATCGCAGCTACAAACCTGTGAACTGTTGTGACTGTATCTTTCAAGGTTGTGTTTGTGCAGACAAAATGTTTCTACAGACACACACAGACTAAACATCTGCCAAAACACTCAAAACTGCTTCTGTGTTAGTTTCCCCTACAGCAGGTGTCTACACACTCACAGACTCACAATTTGTTGTGGCTGGTAATAATAATCTATTGATAAGCCCAAAAACATTAGAACATTATAACTCATAATAGCTTAAAACATTTTGTTGTTCATTATCCAAATGTTAGACTCACACAGGTGTTTTTAGTTCACCTGATATGACCTTGTTTGACACCCCCTCACTCCCCCTCATGCACCTGTCATGATGAGACAAGCTTATCTTCTCTTCAGGTGTAAAAGCTGCCAGAGTTTGTCTTGGCCAGTTACAGACTAATGTGCCGCACATTTACTGCCCCATCTGTCAGAGAGGCCGGCTGCTGCTGGTCAATCTGTGCTTTCACTGTCCGTGAAACTGTGTCCTGCTGCTGCGTTAAAGGCGTCTTTGCTTTGAGTAAATAGTGTAGAATAGCTGGTGATGTATTCTGTAATCTGTCATGTGAGTGGTTTAATGTTGTGGAGAAGGGGAACGCGTTTCAGTTACAAACCTATAATTTGGCCTGGGCTAAAAGCGGATTGTTACCCAAAACAGGCATGTTATTCTCTCACAAACGTCCTCCCTCCTCTCCTCTCCGGTTATTCCTCCTCTCCATCTGCCCCTTTGGTCTTCTCGCTGCGAGTCAGGTGGTGTTGTGGCTCTTAATGCCAAACAGATTCAGTTTCCACTCATTCCAAAAGTTTCTGAACGGACGGCCTATTCCTGGACCGAAAGTTTTCCCCTTTCGCGGTTTCATCTGTCAACGTTGTGTGTGTGTTTGAGGGAATGTTGGCTTGAGACAGTTCTTTTTATCTGTCGTTTATCCAGAACATGCAACCTGTTTCATCAGCAGGTTTGTTTCATAAAAGCAATGCAGCCTGTTTTTTTTACACTTTGGTTAGGCTGCATGTGTACTGTACAATGTACAAACAGCTCTTTATGTGGAGTTCTTGCAGGAGATTGATAAGGATATTTAACAGCTTTCACTGTTATAAGAATCAATCACATATTGGATGTTTTAATGTCACATGTAGAAACAAAATGTGAGATTTCCAGGTGTGTTTTGATTATAAAGCAGATGTAGGTGCTATGTAAATACTAAAAACTGTGCCCTTAATCAGAAACTGTGCCGTTAAACAACCTGTCAGGACCATACAGGCACCGCCGTGGATACACTGTGGGCGGTGCCTACTCACGCCTGAGAGAGCTGACCAATCAGAGCACACCAGGCTTTTTTGGGAGTTGGTCGTTAAAGAGAGAGGCACTAAAACAGTGTTCAGACTGAGGGTGAGTAGAGGTGCTGCAGGGTGATTTTGATGATTTTCATGTTAAGGTGTCTTATTTCGTTTTTCGTCTGCAGCTATTTTTAAGCCTCAGTGGTCGTTTCAGTCACATGCTTCATATACACATCCATTATTCCTTTGCAAATTGATTTTCTTGATACTCCCACCTTTTCTATCTCAGCCAAGCAAAAGAAGTGACTTTCTATAGTTGTTTGGATGCATCAGATGGATACATATTGTTTCCTAATTATCTGTAACATCCTCAGGATTTCTGTAGTGGGATTCTTTCATGTTTACTAGTAGCTCTGTAAATAGATGGTGGCATGTCACTACTGCTTGGAAAACAGATGGATCCCTTAGCAATCACTTGAAATAAAAGACTACCAGCCGTTGCCACTGGTGTGAGCGGACGGTAAACTGATCTGCTTCAGCAAAGTCAGTGTTCGTCAGCTGAGGGACAGTTTACTACCAATCCCAGGTCTGATAGCCAGTTGATAAATGTGTCAGCTCACATTGTGAATATGGAATTTGTCTTAGAAGGATCACTTGGGTAATTTGGATTATAAGCAAGTGAGTTAGAGGTTTCTCTGCAGAAGTTTTCTAGAATGCTTCTGGATACCTGATGGGGACTATTTCTGTCTAGAGCTCCTTAGATATTTCTGGCATGGTGACCTATCGGTGCGGCATGAGTAGCAGGGAGCAGGATTTCCCTCTTTCAAACACACCCACATGCCTGGAGCCATATTAACATGCAGTCCTTATAACTGCAGAAGTCTCAGCTGGGTCTGAAATATTTTTGAATAGATAAAAACAAATGTGTTTTGTGGATTTAAAGTCTTGTGGGTTGCAAAAGGCACATTTTTCTAATTTTAGCTTTATTTTATTTTTGTTTGACATAAAAGGAATCAGGTAAAATATTCCCAACAGAACAAACAAAAATCAAAAGATTATAGCACAGACTGTTTCAGCAGAGGGACAATATATACACAATATCCCCCAATACTTTTGCGTATGTAATCTTTCTTTTTCAAAAGTAAAAATTAATAAAGTTGAGAAAAAATTGTAAGGTTTACACGTCAGACAGATGGAAAAAGTCTGGCCGGCACAAGAGTGTAATGATAAAGTATTAATGACTTGCAGACATGCAGTCAGTGTTTCTGTTCAGTTTTACAGACAATTTTGTTTAATTGTTAATACCACAACTTAGAAAAGTTAACGTATTTCTGAAGAAGCACACCAGCAGCACATTGATGATGTCAGGAACGTGAACCTACGTGACTGAATAATGTTACACATGATAAATGAAGCAGATCAGTGAGACCACCAGCAGAAAAGAGTGGATAAAAAACACATTTCTTTTTTGCATGTTATTAGTTTAAAGTAACAAAACATAAACTATAAATTTGGACATTTATTGTTCTTTTAAGGTTTTAGAACAGTTCTTTTTTACCTGAAGGCCACTGTAAATATTTGATGTTTAATGCCTCATTGCACAGAAACACCATCAGCCGTCCATGCTGCAGCATTAAAACATCACATTTACATGTTTGCTTTCATCACAGTGCTGTGCAGCCTGTGTACCTGTACCTGTTATTTTACTGCCTGACAGACTTCTTCCCGTTCAAACAGACCTCATCTCTGGACAATATTTGTATAACAGCCTTCATCTGACTCTATTCTGGTAGGCTGCACATTTGGATCAAATATCCACTTTGCTGTCTGAGCTGCGCTGCCGCTCATGAAGCTGAATGTTTTCACACTGATTCACTCCTCTGTTTTTTTCATCCAATCACAAGCTGCCACACGGTCACCTGTGCAGTTTTGCATGGGAAATGTGTCAGTCGGGCATTGGAAATCAGCACACACACACACACACACACACACACACACTCTCTCTCTCTCTCTCTCTCTCTAGACAAACAGAATCATGGTGAAAACGTGACAGTGACAGAGCAGGTGTCTATTCCTCCTTGTCAAACCTTCAGTATGAAGACATATTTACTGTGTGTGTGTTTGTAGATGGAGCAGGTGAGGACGAGATGGAGGTTCAGGATGGAGCTTCTGCTCTGATGGACAGAAGAAAAGACCAAGGCTCCTCACAGGTAGACTGAAATCTTACTGTAATCTTACTACTATACTATATTAAGTGTGGATCAGTTTGTCAGCTACAACTATCGAAATACAACAATGGATTGTTAGCAAGAAGTTTGCACTGATTGTATTTGTAGCATGCCTTTAAAACAAAGGTCCATGTTTTCTCATCCACAAACATGAACTTTGATACTTCTGATGTCTCTTGAAACTGATCCAGAGTCATGATCCAGAGTCATGATCCAGGGTCATGATCCAGAGTCATGATCCAGGGTCGTGATCCAGAGTCGTGATCCAGAGTCGTGATCCAGAGTCGTGATCCAGAGTCGTGATCCAGGGTCGTGATCCAGGGTCATGATCCAGGGTCGTGATCCAGGGTCGTGATCCAGGGTCGTGATCCAGAGTCGTGATCCAGAGTCGTGATCCAGAGTCGTGATCCAGAGTCATGATCCAGGGTCATGATCCAGGGTCATGATCCAGGGTCATGATCCAGAGTCATGATCCAGAGTCATGATCCAGAGTCATGATCCAGGGTCATGATCCAGAGTCATGATCCAGGGTCATTAAAGCGAATAAAACTGTTTTAAATCGACAATCGGAGACGGGCAAAAATAAAATAGATAGAAAATAGATTACAGATACTTGTTATTCAAATATATCCAAATAAAAAACAAAATACTGGTTTGAGTAAATGTATTAAATTAAGATACAAGTAATATGTCATTTAAATACAGAAAGACATTTGACACAAACTGATGTCACATTTTAGCCGTTGAGTCGCCTCAGTATTGGCTGGATTTTGTTGCTGGTTGTTGAACAGTGACAGACAGAAGCTCTGTGAATTAAAATGAAGTCATTATTTTGTGTTATTTCATCACTCAAGTAACTTTATATTTACTATTTCTGTTCTTTTAACTCCTAATGTAGACACTGATTATACATCAAACATAGATCATGTAAGTTTTCAGTTTTCTAAAGGAAAAATGTTCAGCATATTTCATATATTATTAATGATTAATCAATTGTTAAGGCAGCCGACTATCGATTAAAGAAAACTGAGCTGATGAGCCAACAGCAGCTAGAGTATAATGAGCTGCAGCTAGCGGTTATGCTCACCTCTATATATTTTCTGAAGTCTTTAATCTCCACTTTCTGGACATTTCTTACAATTTAGACCTCTAAGAAGTAACTCCAAGCTCTTGTTAAAACAATGTTCACCTGTCAAGTTACCTGAGTCCTGAACATGTGACTGTCTGTCTTGAGCAGGTGATGCTGAACAGTGAGGACAGTTTGGACGATGAGGAGAAAACCAGAAGGAGGGCAGAGAGGAGGAGAGCTAAAAGGAAAGTGAGTAAGAAGAACGACATTTTAGTGACAAAGAATAACAATTAAAAACTTGATGAAAGGACGTCATCATTTAACATTTTTGCTGACTGTTCAACGTGCAAGAAACGTGTCGTCTCAGTGATACTGAAGGAAGAATGTAGATAGTTATTTGTGTCTTTCATATTTTTGAGGAATGTCTAAAACACCAGTTGAAGCATCTGACAGAACAAACTGTGATGTGTGCAACAGTTTTATAGAATGACGATCACTATCCTAAAAGTTAATGTTGTCTACTTTAACATCCTCCACATGCCACCATGTGTGAACTGCTCTGGACATGTAAGAACAAATATATGTTGTTCATGTTCCAGCTCACATCTTTGTTTATTATTCCTCACTAACCAAACTGAATGTGCCTTCTGTTCACACCTGTCACCACACCTGTCACCACACCTGTCACCACACCTGTCACCACACCTGTCACCACACCTGTGTTTACGTCTGTCCTGTCTCTCCTCCACTTTTTTTCATTAAATAGATGTTAATGTTTTCATAAGTCTTGCCACGCCCTCCTCGTCGCTGTTCCTCGCCCTTTATGACACACGTGGCAGCACATGTGCTTCCACGCCTGCGTCTACACATGTGCGTGTTTCATCCCACAGCCACCATGTCCATGCTTTCCTTTTAGAGGCAGAAAGAACGGAAGAAACTGGAGCGAGAGGAGAGGATGGAGGACGCTTCAGAGCAGGTGAGGTCATTAGGGCCTAAATGTAACCTGCTGTAATTGCCCTTTAGTTTGCATGCTGCAATATATTCATACCATCATCTTCATTTCCATATGTATTCATGCATTTATGTGTATATGCGCACATAAACCTGGAAGTGCATGTGTCATAAATGATGGATCAGGGTTATTTAACTTTGACTAAAATAAAATGTGATGTCAGTTTATGTTTCAGTTTACTGGCTTTTACAGTAGAATAAGTAAAATCAGGTTCCTGATGATCAAGGTCTGTTCTAGGATATGTGATTCTACAGGGGACCCAAATCTGACACCAATCCAATAAGTCATGACTTCATCCAAACAGTCTTACTCATCCAACAGGCGTTTAGACTCTTAGGATATGTGACAAATCTAAATAACAGTTGAGTATCACTCACTGATCTGCTCAATTCCTGCTGCTCAATGTTTCCCTTTGAAAACGCAGTGATTCTTATGTTTCATAATTCCTCTGTAAAACCTGATCAGGAATATATGAGGTAATCTTAACACTTTAAAACTCCCAACAGGAAGAGGAAGTGGCCAGAGCAGTGTCAGAGAGTGACAGCGAGGAGGAACTGAAAGAGGAAGAGGAATGGACCGCTGTCCGTCCCAGAAACAGATGCCACCCCGAATCAGTGCCTGCCCTTGTGATGGACCACAAGAGCAGCCACCATTTGCCCCACAGGACCTCCGAGGAGGTGGGTTGAAGCCATGTTGCAATACTCGGAATATCATTCATTCCATTAGAATAGAAATAATAACACAACAGAGCGACCTGTTACTTTAACAGCCCTGAACAAGTCTTCCTGAACAAATCCTTTTTTTAAGCGCTCATGAGTGAAGCATCGAATCCCTCATGAAACTCATTTTTGAAAACTCGTGGTCCATGGCTGGAACATGTCATGTCCGTGTGCACTGCAGGAGGACAACTGAGCCACATTTTTTTAAAGACCAGTTCTGCAGTGCTCTTTGCTGTCGGGTTTAGAGTTTTCCATCGTCTAGTCTAGAATAGAAAAGTTTACCAAAATCTTTGTGTGTAGTCTGTTACTGTCAACAAGTTTATGAGGTTAAAAATTCCAATATATAACTTCAACCCAGCAATAAAAGACTTGTGTGTTCTACTTTGCCATAATTTACTATCTCTTGTGTTCATACCAGTTAAGAATGAAGCTGAATGAAGCACACCACACTTTCCTTGGACCAAGGAAAGAGGACCAAGACCTCTATTTTAAGGTACCTTGGTGCGGTTACTTTGCAGCAGCTGCGTCTAATTGGCTCTCCCGCTAAAACTAACCAAACTGGAGAAGTTAAGACTGCAAACATGTTCGGTATGAACGCACTTACTCAGCAGTATGACAAGAAAACCACATGCCACGTCTTTCACTTAATCTCGGTCCTTGTTGCCTGAAATGTTTAATGCAATTGGATTTGACTTAAGATAATAGCAGGGTGGTTTAATAAGTAAAGATCTGTTGTTTTTTTAACAAACACGAGCGCAAAAATCATAATATCAGACTCGTCAAAGACATAAGTGCAGTGAACAAGACATTGAGCTGCTTCCTCCAGTCTGACCTCTCAGAGATCATATTTGTTTTAATGCTTTACACACATAAACAAACGTGATTCAAAAAAGGAAGTGAACTGCAGAAACCACATTGCTCGTTTTGCACAAAGCACTGCATCAGAGTGGCGTGGAGGCGATCAGCCTGTGGCACTGCTGAGGTGCGATGGAAGCCCAGGTTGCTTTGATTCAGCTCGTCTGTATTGTTGGGTCTGATGTCTCTCATCTTCCGCAAAGGACTCTAGACTCACTTGTTCAGACTTCACCTCGGCCCCAGATAGCATGATTGATTTAAATTACAGAAAATAAAAGAAGTTAACCATGATATCACTCAATCGAGCCTAGAAGATAAATTCCAGATCTTTATCCCTTCATGCAGATCCGTACCAAAAGGTAATGGGGTCTATTCTGGGCCGGGACACGTCCTCCGTCCAATTTTTGTGGAATTCCATCGAGTAGTTTTTGTGTAATCTTGCTGACAAACACACACAAGTGAAAACAATTCAGATGGAAGTCCTCTGCGTTTGGATTCACCGTCCATCAGAGATAAAATCACCTGGATAGTCGAGATGGACCCATGTTGATTTACTGATTGATTTACTGATACTATTTAAATCAGTATTTGTTTGGAGCAGGTTTCTTTCTTTTTACAAACTGTGGTTTTAACAGTGATGGTATTTTGTCAGCCTGTTGTCTTGACTGTGTTGTGTTACTTCCTGGTGTTTCAGGAGCCAGAGTGGGACGTCAGCAGTGCATTTGTAGCCAAAGTTGCGAGCCACATCAAACTCAAAACCCTGAAGAGCAGAACGACACAGTTCTCCAGAGAAAACAAGGAGAATGAGGCCAGAGGCAGCCAGGTACACACACAACACAACAGGACGATCTGTAATCAGTGGAAATGTAATTCTGGAGAATATTTTAGTTGTATGTCTGGTGACATCCAGTTAAATCAGTGTTAAATACATTAACACATCTGTCTGCTGTGATTGCAGGTGGAGAACACAGAAGAAATGAGGAGGAGAGGGGAGTCTCTCACAGGTGAATCATCTATTTGTTGTTGTTTAGATAAACTTTTCATGATAAAAGTCAGAGTCCAGATGAAGTGTAGGGGATAAAGATTAGTTTAAAACTTCAACTTGGATTTAAAAAAACAGTTTAAGGTATTTTCTACTCACATTGCTGTAATACAAAGTGTTAAAGTTAAAGAAAAGGATTTTCTTACATGAAGATGACAACGTTTTTACATTTACAAAACACTTTTATGCTTCTTGTGAAAGTATATAACGGTAGTGTTTCAACTGATTTTATGAGGAATATATCTTGTACGTTCTCCAGTGCAGGGCATCCAGATGTTCGGTCAAGGCCAGTACAGCCAAGCAGTGGACATGTTCACACAAGCCATCTACTGTGACCCCAACGACCACAGGTGAGCTGAACTATGAACTCTGACCCCAGCAGCTACACTCTGACCCTGTCCTCTCCCGATAGTATCGGCTGGTTTCCTTCACACTCATGGTGCTTTAAGTCTCAGTCTGTCTGACTCTCTCTCTCTCTCTCTCCATCGTCCTTCAGGTTTTATGGAAATCGCTCTTACTGTTATTGGTGTCTGGAGCAGTACTGCCCTGCCCTAACAGACGCCCAGAGATCAATTCAGCTGGCTCCTGATTGGCCGAAGGGACACTTCCGTAAGGGCTGTGCTCTGATGGGGTTAAAGGTCAGAAGCTGCTGTACGACAGACTTCAGGCTCAATTATTCTCCCTTTACACACTAAGATAGATATGTCCATTTCACAATAATATACAACCATCTCTGCCTCCATACCACATCCACGCATCCTTCATGTCGGTATGAATGTTAAACAACCACTAGAGGACGCCACCGCGCTGCTCAGAGGTCAGCCACTGTCAAGCTCACAGTCCTCCTGGCTGGTCAGTCGTCGCTGTTTGAATCTCTGTCCGGGCGAAGTAACACCAAGCAGACTTTAAGACTTCTCACCAACTCACATAACCTCTCCTTTTAAGGTTCCTTTTAAATAGACACATAGTACAGATGGAAGGCCTCGTTAACATAGAGCATAAATGAACCTTAAAAGTTAAAAATGTTCATTCTGTGATTTAATTGTTGGACCTAAAACAAATGCTGTGTTTGTTGTGTGTGTTTTCCAGCGGTACAGCGAGGCAGAGAAGGCCATTGAGCAGGTACTGAATTTGGATCAGAACTGTAAGGAAGCATCCAGCAAACTCTTCACCTGCCGCGTCCTTCAGCTCAAGGTGAGGAGCAGCTGGGTGGAGCTCATTTATTGTCATGCTTATATAACTTCTGCCTACTTACCCTTCTGAGTTGTTCGTTTTGTTTGCACTTCAGGAGTTGGGTTTTGAAGAAGAGCAGAGTAAAATGCTGCTGGACAAGTTCACCACCGTTCAGGCGGTCGTCACCTCAGCTGAGGCCAAAAGTAAGAGCCAGCTGCAGTACCACATCTGTCCACACGGGGGCAGCACTGCTCTGAGGTCAACTTCCAACATCAGAGCTGCTGTTGATCCTGATTTAAGTCCAAAGATGAATTATCAATTCTTTGACATGACGTGAAATCTACTTCCTGTCTCCTCTTACTTCCAGCACTGAAGCACACACCTCTGCAGGACCAGAGTGGGTAGGTTGTATGGCTGTAATCAATCCTCACAACACCACCAGTAACGTTTTGGAGACGTGAATCTCACATAATAACCTACAGATACTTTTGAAACAACTAATTTTTCTTATAAAAATATATCCAACATCTGCTATCTTAACTAAATACACATGTCTACTGAATGATGATGAAATTAAATAATAATAATGTTCATGTTCACAAATGTAAAACATACATTCACTACGTTCTTATGATGGACTAATAATCAGTCTCTCTCACATTATTATTCTCTCCTGTGATCTTTACTTTGTCTCTTCCTGTTCACATCCTTTGTTTGTTTTCTTTCTCTTTGCTCACATTCTGTTCTTATTTCTTATCCTCCAGGAGTTGTCGCTCTCTGTGGGTTGGGAACATTACAGTGGAGGTCACAGAGAAAGACCTTGTGGATCTCTTCAAAATGTAAAAACACTGAGTGTGTGTGTGTGTGTGGCTGTAGCTTTAAAAAGATGGAGTTATTCAGATTCAAGGGGTTATGTTATGTTGAAATTGTACTTAACTAGACTGTATTTGATTAAATTCCACCACTGTTAAAGCCTGTTAAAGCTGTAAATGCCTCAGAAGTTACAGTTACTTCTATTTCTATTTCTACGAGCACTGCGACCGTGACTGCTGCTAGAGTTGTACTTTCTGCATATGAGTGTGTGTGTGTGTGTTTTAATTTCAGCAACAGTCAAAGCAGCAGTGGTAGATAGATAGATAGATAGATAGATAGATAGATAGATAGATAGATAGATAGATAGATAGATAGATAGATAGATATTGTATTTATTGTGGTATCACTATCAGCAGTGGTGTAAGGGTCTGTGTATAACTGTAATCATAATGATAACATTAATTGTCTGTAGATGCGCCACACTGTGTTGCTGAAGGTTAGAAGCTCTGTGTTTTCGGCGGTTACAGGTTTGGGGAGATAGAGAGCATCAGAGTGCTTCATGAACGTTTCTGTGCCTTCGTCAACTTTAAGAATGCCAACATGGCCGCCAGAGCCCTGGAGAAGCTGCAGGTGAGCGGAGTATGTTAACGAGTCCGCAGCGAGCCGTCACCCTGTTCTTTGGCCACTTCGTGTGAAGTTTGATGAACTGTGCTGGTTCCTCCCGTCCAGGGGGTGGAGCTGGGGAGCAGCAAGCTGGTGATGAGATACCCAGACCGATGGATCCAGAGGACCCTGCCCTCCATACAAAGGACCAACAGCAGCCTCAGCTCCGCTGCAGCAGGAACACAGCAGAGCTCAGCTGTAGCAGGGTACAGAGCATCAGACTCATGATACCTGTATCTGTGCGGTGATGGGCTTTCTGAGGGCTTTGTTTTTTAACCACATTTGTTAGTTGTTTTTGGGTTTAGTAATTAGGTTTGTGGTCCAGCACGGCACGTCTTAACACAGGACAAAAAATATGGGGACGAATGGATAACTTTTTCTTGGCTTAAAATTGTGTTACGAAAACATCAGACTATGGACTCTGGATCTATACGTTGAGTGGTAACGCCAGCAGGATGTCTGATGAGTGAATTACAGAGGTATTGGCACCTGATACTGATATCGAATCGTTCCCAACTCTAATTAAGTCTCCGATAAAGTCAGGATAAGGAAACATTTTAGACATTTAGTTAAGTTAAATAAAATCAGTCACTTCTTATTATGTTAGTGGCTGAAGTTAAAAGTACATCCCAGAGCTTTTTTATCAGGCATCCCAGTTTTCTGACAACTTTGAAATTCATAACTCAGCACTTTGAAATCACCTTCTAATCAAAGTATAATCCTTTTCATCACAGTGAAAATCTTCAGTGTTTACAGACAGAAAATACTAAATACTTAATCACCTCCCGTGTCAGTCTCTATGCACTATTTTCACTCCATTATTTTATCCTTTTACTCTAAAGTGCTTTTTTCTGTCTGTATGATGCAGGATGCTCTCCAGGCGCTGCGTACCTATCGATGGAGACGTGTGCTTCTACTGGCAGACCTCAGGCTGTTTCTACGGCGACAAGTGCCGCTTCAAACATATACCAGACCAACAAGGCCGAGACAAGAAACCATGACAGCCCTAATTGTGTACGCTCCTAATCACCGAGGCACATTAACGAAGGATTTACAGAACAGGAATGAGACGGATAATGAGGTGAAGAGGATGAGAAGATGCCTGAGAACTCTGACGATGTGCGTGTGAGAAAAGACAGACGGTGAGTACGTGACAGCCAAAGTGCCAAACCTC
Source organism: Acanthopagrus latus (assembly GCF_904848185.1). NCBI lineage: Eukaryota > Metazoa > Chordata > Actinopteri > Spariformes > Sparidae > Acanthopagrus > Acanthopagrus latus. The sequence continues at coordinate 2,592,684 of NC_051039.1, read as the reverse complement.
AGGAAGACACTGAAAGAATAAATTCACGTGTTGCCACCAATCACAGTGAGGTCCTCACAGGAACCATCAGGAGTCTCTTTGCTCCATTTGGATCCTTAAAACATGTCGATGGACCTCTGGTTTTCAGCTTGGAGAATCGCAGCTCTGCGGGAAGTACGTCATCTGTCGTCAGAAGGATTTATGTTGAGTCGAAGAATATTGGAAACACTACCAAAGCCCAGTTCTATGACAGACTTTCTCTTTACCACCACTGTCGAGTAGCTTTAAAGTCAAGAGTTATTTTCATATTTTTGAAAAACAGATGAAACATTTGAAATGTTTACTGTACATACTGTATTGCACAAAACAATAAATCAGTGAAACCATGTTTCCTCAAAACCTCCACTCAGTTTTCAGTCTTTCATATCCTGAAGCACGCACACAAACTTCAGTCATGATTGATTAACTACTGTGACGTCACATCAGATAATAACATTAACTTGTATTTTTGGTGAAAGTAGGCATTTCCCAGGACTTCCCAACACAGCCTCGCTACCAGCTCTGAGGCATTTCTTAAAGCTACATGCTAACACTTTGATGTACAGAACAGTGCTACATGCTAACCAAGCTGCTGTTATACCTGGATCAATAAGAATTACTCCCCACCACTAACTTCCACCATGAATCTTATCGTGGCAGGTAAGTTTTACTTACACACTCATGTACTACAGGTTGCAGCAAGCGAAGGCACCACACTGACGGCTCCCTCAAATATATCACACCTATAAACAATCAGTCAGTGAACATCTACAAAGTGCACCTGCTGGACCAATCACTGGTGATATCCCAAACTGCTGTGTTCCAGCAAGGATTAGCCAAAGAGTTCAGTTTCAAGGTGAACGTAACACTTGAAGATATACGAGAATATCTTCTTGTATCTGGTGCTGCTCTGCACATAGATGGTGTTGAATTCTTCAAGTTTTGTTTTCCAATAATGTCTGACAGAAGACGGGCTGTGCCAAGTTTGAACAGCTGTCAACCTCTGCCAACCACAATGATCTCACAAGTTTTTTTTCAAGACCACATCCTTTTTGAAGGGGAAGAAAACAGAGGCACAGTATTTTCCCTACACATTATTTACAGCGCTTGATGATGTGATTCAACAAACAAGAGGGATGAGAGAGAGGAGCAGCTATGGGATTTACAACAGCAGCAAGTGGATTTATTATCCTCTTGCTCTCTGCATCAGGTACTCTACTTTCATATTCACATTTTAGTGCATTTACTAGCAGGAACTTCAGAGGATGGTCGGTGTACAGATGTAAAATACGACCAGTTGGCATACTCCAAGTGGCTTCTTCATTTCTAACTAACTGGGTGGGGGTTGCAGGCGTTAAACCCTGTGTGGGAGTGTCCTAGGGGCACATTTGAGTCGTTGACCTAACCGGTCTTCAGGTGGGTTGCTAAGGCTAAGTGAGCCCAGCTGTGAATGGTGCTTAAACTGTCTGGGGAGTGATAAGTAGTGTCGTACGCCACCTTCTCTGTTTAAACAACTGTGTTTGAACAGGACAACAATGTGCACAACTTGTCCAGAGAAGACAGGTGGATGTAAAAGATCCATATATGTCGATTTGGAACGAACCTAACCCGTCTCTGAAGCTTTACTCCACTATATGTATATGCTAAATGTTAGCATGTTAACGTGATAACTGTAGATATGCATGTTGCAGTATTTTAGCTTCGAGTACAGTGAAAGCTGACCATTAGTTCGACAAAGTTTACTAGTAAAGTCTGTCAGTCTCTCTACTGTCCCCTGCAGTGTGAACACAGGAAATAAACCAAAGCAAAAAGCCTTCAGTGCATCAAACCTTTGTAAGAGTGGTGACGTTCATCCTGTTCAGTTAAACTTCATTAAAGTTTTCTGTATTTCACCCAGTGCTTAGTGTTTATTTTAGCTCAATCCAGATATGATGTGTTGTAGCCTATATTATTAGACAGCACGGAGCAGTTTTAAAGCTTGAAGAGGTTATTTTCCCTTCATTTCATCTTGCTAAAATACATATACTGCAGATAAAAGTGTCATATTGTGTATCTGGTTGTGCTTCCTGACGCTCTGTGTTGCAGTGGTCCAAAGCGGTAAAGTGCTGACTTACATCTCAGATCTGTGCGGTGAGAGGATCAACAGTGGACATACGCTGCATCTATAGAACGCCATCCACAGCAAAAGGACCTTCTGTCTCAGTTGATAAAATATTATGGTTCACTGAAGTTCAGGATAGCGGTGCTGTGGACCTGAGAACAGACCTGGAGTACGCAGGTCGCCTGAGGTATTACTGCGATAAGATGACCTGCACTTTAAGAATCACTGACCTGAGAGAGAGCGACTCATCTGTGTACAAGTTCACATTCAAATACAAGCAACACAGGAGACACACTCTGACACCTGGAGTCATTTTATCAGTCACAGGTAACATTTTTATTGTTGTGTATTTGCGAACAGTTAGGTCTGGAAAAGAAAACAACAACAAAAAAAAACGATGTCTGTTCCTTCCTCACAGTTCCAGACCTGCAGGTGAGACGATCGTATTCTACCTGAGCTGAGCTGTTCTGTCACAGCGCCTGTTATCTGCCTGAACGTTCTTCCTACATCTGGTACAAGAATGGACAGGAAATTCAGGCGGAAACATCATCTTCATTCTTAGACTACTTTGATCCTGCAGACAGTTATTCCTGTGCCGTCAGAAGACACGAGGGTTTTCCTGCTCCTCCAGTGTGTGAGTTTGACATTTTCACTTGGCTTGCACACATTCTTTGTAAAATAAAGCTCAAGTTGTGATCTGCACGAAATACAACTTCTGATCCTCTGTTAATACATCTCCTCCAGGTGACTAATATTGATTAGTTGTCTCTCTGTACATGTTCTCCTCCAGATGGTCCAAGACTTCCCTCTGTGTCAGTGAGTCCCTCTGCTGAGATTGTGGAGGGCAGTTCAGTGACTCTGACCTGTAGCAGTGAGGAGAATGAAGACTCACCAAAAGCATCAGGACAGATCTTCACCATCACTGACTTCAGAGCTGAACACAGTGGGAATTATTCCTGTGAAGTCCAGAACAGAAGAGGACGTTCTAAATCTACATTATATCTGGGTGTGACAGGTAAATTACACACACGCACACACACACACACACATACATGTGAATATTGCTAACAGTGGACTAAGTGTCTTTACTAACCTAAGTGTGGACCTCTGTCTCTGGTCATTTTGAAAAAACAAAATTCAAACATAAAATGTACTTTTCAGGTCTTTTCCCATAATATTACTTAAGATAAGCTCATTCAGTTTTTTTTAAAAAAAACAAATTGCCAAGAGGAGATTTCAATGACACTGACCTATCAAAGAGGGGGCTTCCATAAATTGCAGAGGAGCTGTCTATACCCCTTTTTCACCTATTATAGTTTGTTTACCAAGAAGACATTCTTTGTTTCCTTCTGAAGTTGATAATTTTGATTTCTGCAATATTTAAACATTTCTCTGTGATACTGATATCACAAAAATTTTCATGGCCACTGTAATCGAGAAATAATAATGTTTTACCTGCAAATCAAATCTAATAACCACTTAATTTAATTAATCTAATATTTAAATAAATATATATAATAATACATATATTCTTAGAGCTACATTTTAAAGATTAGAAATGTAAGGAGAAAGAAACACTTCTCCAATATGACTAAAAATAGTGAAAAGTGAATAAAATAGCTGTTCTCAGTGCAAAAATTAGGTCCCAGAACACTGTGTGAAGCTAGAACTGTGGCAGGATTTTGTGTGATTTTTTGTGTGCAGATTGATGTGTTTTAATGATCCATGCAACACTCTTCTTGATAGAATTATTATATTATATTGTTATTGTAACATTGATGCAGACAAAACAATTCAGAATTTAAATCTCTCTTTACAGTATCTCCAGTTTGGAACTCAACAGTCATAATAAATGTCGCCAGTTTGACTCTGTTGGTTCTGATTCTGATTCCTCTGATTCTAATGATGCTGCGCTCAAGGTAAAGAATGCAAATTCATGACTTTTATTTTCTTTGTTTTACAAATTTGGCATTCTTTTTTTTTTGCACCATGAAAAACATCCTCTTAAATACATTTGTTTTGTGTTGTTGGATTCAATCCAGGCACAAGAAAACTCCAGTGAGCTCCACCACTGAACCAAATATCTATGAAGAGATGGAGATGCGGGAGAGACATCCTGGGCTCGAAGTCCCTTCATGATATTTTTATAGTACTGTATGTTGGCTTAATGTCACTGGAACACAGTTTGCTGTTAATATTTGGCTATGGATAGAATTAGGAGATACTATTCTTATAATGGTACACTCATACCAACACGCACAAGTGGGATCACAGGATTATTATTATTTTTTTTATTTGCATCACCCATGCAGCACACAGCTCGGTAAATTTCAGCATCCGGAGCTGCATGGAGGCAACTGCATATTAATATGGTCAGGAAGAAGGAAGTCAGGCTGGATGTGAACACCCTGATGTCTGTTAAACACAAACACAACTACAGAAGAAAACTAACTTCTTCAAAGACCATGTATATTTCTCATGCATGTAATCATGAGGAGAAGCGATTACTTTCTTGTCACTTGCCACAGTGACAAGAAATCAGTCCATTTACTGTAGGAAACAGTTCTGCTTTAAACATGTCTGAGTTTGTTGTCATTTAAAATCTAATAGTGTCCACGTTCCATTTCTGAGGCCTTTGACTCTCATCTTGTTGTCTCTCCCCATCAGTTGGAGTCTGATCCTGATTACACCAACATCTCACCTTTGAACAGAGAAACTGCAACATGTGGCAGAAGTTCTGAGTAGCATGCAGCTTTATGTTTACCTGTGCAGGTACATTACATATGTCAAGGATTATACTTGACAATTTATTCTGCTGTAGTAACTTGCTTTGAAGAATTACTAATTGGCCAATCACTTCACACCTGTCCTGGCAGAGAAAGACATGTGGAACAGGAAACACAGTATCTCACAGCATGTACATTATATCTTAAACACACTGACATGTAACATGAGCCCAGCTCTGTCACACTCTGTAGCTGTAACATGTTCAAAGTACTGCAGTGACTGATTGAAATAAACATCCAGCTTCCAACTGTAGTTTGAACATAATGTCAGTTCCCTCTCTGTGCTGCAGAGGGCGACAGTGCAAAAAAGCATCAGCATCAGATCTTCACCACCACTGACTTCAGAGCTGAATACAGTGGAAAACATTCCTGTGAGGTCCATAACACAAGAGGATGTTATAAATCTACTTTATATCTGGGTGTGACACGTAAATTAAACACACACACATACATGTGAATAATGCAAACAGTGGACTAAGTGTTTTTAGTGACCAAGAGTGGACCTCTGTCTCTGGTCACTTTGATTAAACAAAATTAAAACAGAAAATTTACTTTTCAGGTCTTTTCCAATGGTGTTTCTTCAAATGTGTTTTTTTCAAATTCTTTTAAAGAAATTGCCAAGAGGGGACTTCAGTGACATCAACCTACAAAGAGGGGGCTTCCATAAACTTCAGTGGAGCTCTCTGTACCCATTCTTTCACCTATGATAGTTTGTTTACCACAGAGACTTTCATTTTTTAAATCTAAAGTTGATAATTAACTAAATTTCTCCATAATACTGTTCGATATAAGCAACTTTATTTACTTCATCTAGGAAGTAAGTATATGAAAATATTCTTCGAGTCATTCATATATACAGATGTGTGAATATTCACTTTGCAATTGGTCTGACTGATTTGAAGTTCATAGTTCTGGTTTTGTCATTTTCTTATTAGCACTATATTGAAATATCACAGTGGAGAGTGAGGCTGTGGAGGAAGATGGGGGAGGGGACGCACTTTTCAAGCTGTAGTTGGGAACTTTGTCTCTCCTTTGTTGCAGTTAGGTTTCTCTGCCATAACCTCCACTCTTCAGTTAATCTGGAGGATATTGACTTAGTCAGCAATGTGTGAACATATTTGACAGTAATAGTATGACAGTAATGACAGTATGAAAGACTTTAATTTGTGTGTAAAGGTTACATACCCGCAGCAGACAGTGAGCGACAGCATGTAACAGAAAGTTAAGAAGAATGAAAGCTTTAAAGGTCCCACATTATTCTGTTTTTCATCAATTTCAAACAGCTGTCAAAGGTCCAACAACACTGTATTCAAAATTTATTGACCCAAACTCATCTGTGGTCCGGAATTTCAGCCATCTAAAAGTCGCATTGAGAGCAAGCTGTTTGTGTGACTGCACCTTTAAATGCTAATGAGCTCCATCTGCCAATGCCTGCCTTGCTACACCCCCTGCTACACACCCCTCTCAGGGAAAGGATGCTGCTTACGCTAATGCTAGCTCCTGCTAATGGTAAAGGTAAGTTATAGTTCTTCATATTATATTAAATTTACCCAGTTACAAAGCAGCATAAACACGCCTTCTTCAAATCTGAAGCACTGTGCAGTCGTGACCTGACATTAAACTTGCTTCAAACACCATTGTATAGCAGACCAAAGCAGCACAAACTACTTAGCCAGTTTCGAGCTGACTTTACCATACTCATAGGCAACTGTAAATACTATCAAAATGTGGCGACACTCGGGTGCACTTGCTGGGTCCTGTATGGTTGGGACTGATTGACTGACTTTTACGAGGGTCAGTGTCGAGGCAAAGCCAGCTTTGTACTGACGCGTGTTCCTGAAGCAGCCTGGTGTTAAGTGGTTAGCACACACAAACAAACGTACACAAACTGTAGCCAGCACACTGTCGTTAAAAATTAAATGCAACCACTGTCTCTTCTGTCCTTCTGTAGCTGGGACAGAATATAGGCACTTTTTAAAAATTTTTACAACCAACAACAGAGCAATTTGCGTGTCTAACTCTGAGCAATGACATTGCGAAACACTGCTATCTTACCGCTGGACACACCGAACTTCACCTCGGGGAGGAACACAACAGTAATGAAGACAAATACAGTTCAAAGTTGTTCTTTTGCTTCTTCTGTTTACAATAACTGCCCTCAACATGTCACTATATGTCACACCAATAGATCTGAGACAGGAAGGCATGTTAAGCACAGCAATCAGTTATTTTGTTAATCCAACAAGTTCATTCAGTGGAACACCAAGTTAATATTCTAATGTTTATCTGTATTTTTTGAGCAGATCTGCATTAATGTTAAACTTTCACTAATGGTATCTGAAGATAGATTCTGCAGGCAAATGTAAACTAGTTGTGGCTGCCTCTTGTGGCCACAGTAGGTAGTGTATTCTGTCACTCTTCAGGGTCAGCTCAATTTACTGACTACAAACAACTCTTGCATTCTGCACTGTGTAAGATTGTATTTCAGGTGAGAAAGGTGTTATCTGAAAGAAATATCCACCTCTGACTTTACCTTCAGACATTACAGTAATCAGTCAGTGAGGAGATGTAAGAACTATTTCTTCATGTCATCTTCAGGGTCTGCAAAGATTCGGCCCTTCATACACATTAATATGATCAGGAAGAAGGAAGTGAGGCTGGGCGTCAACAACTTGATGTCTGTTAAACACAAACAAAACCACATAAGACAAACACTTACACCAACCCTGTCTTCAAAGGACCACGTACATTTCTCATGCATGTGATCGTAAGGAGAAGCGATGAGTTTAACAGCAGCAGCAAGTGGATTCGTTGTCTTCCTTCTCTTTGTACAAGGTACTGTACATCTGTATCTATACTGTAAGGCAGTTAGCATGGAAGGTTTTAAGTAAATGAAAAAATAAGATGTGTGATGTTGTGATATGATGTGATCTCTGTTACATCAGACATCAATTTGTTCTTGTAATTGAAATCTCTACAGGATGACCAGCAGAGAGCTGTGTCTGTTTTGTACACCAGCAGCATCTCTGTACACTTTTGCCAAAAAAGAAAAAAGAATACTGCTTTACACTTGTCGACTGTAGCTTTGACAAATGTGTGGGGTGAGTACAAGGCCGCAAGGAAACAACCAGAATGCAGACAACAAGTCAGGCAGGAACAGTTAAGTGTTTTTAAAGTGATATACACAAGCTTCAAGAAAAACAGCTAACAGAGAACATACATGTGAATCAATGTCAGCAGTTTGTCAGAGCCTTTCTCTCTTTCGAATAAGTGTCAGTGTCATCTGCCTATCGCAATAGTTTCCCCAGCCTGCTGTGTGTTATACTTTGCGTCATAACTTATCACGGGAAACAGACTGATTTGTAGATTCTGCTTTGCCACTGATCGCTCTGGTATAAACCAGAATTAACATCAAACTTTACTGTATTTGCCCACTTTGAAAACAGATGTTGGAAAGTCTACAAAAAAATATGTAATGTAACTTACAGCGACTATGTGGAACTTCTATGTTTAGTTGAAGCAGGTCTGTTATGTCAGTGGACTATAAGCTAAGGAGCATTTTGTGTCATCTGAAAAACGGTGTAAACATTCACACATTTGTGTCCATGGCAACACATTTTTTGTTCTTACGACTTCTTAACTATACTTCATTCAGTCTCTGATGAATGTCTGGTTTAAGGTTTTTCATGTAATCAAAGCTCAGATTAAAATCAAAGCTGTTCAGCTTGCTGATATGTCCATGTTTGTGAATGCATGGTTTGCAACACAATAAAGATTCTTATCTTCATTTCATCTTGAGGGCTCGCAGGCATTCATCTCTTCATGCATGTTAATTGTGTAAAGAGGAAGGAATTTACCTTCTTAACACTTCACTGTGTCCTAAAGAAAAGAGAACCCAACAGAGTGACAAAAGACCCCATACACCCTCTTTATGTAGACGTGTTTGGTGAGATGAACTGACATTCAGTACTTCTCATGTATGTGATCGACCTGCTAATTTATCAGACGTGAGGAGAAGCTATGAGTTTAACAGCAGCAGCGAGTGGACATTTCTGACATCCTTCTCTTTGTACAAGGTACTGTACGCCTACATTTATACTATAAGACGGGAAGCATTTGTTTTTCTAACTATATTGTTGTAGTTCACTCTCAATGTTCTCATTGGCCTTGTTTCCTGCAGCAGCAGACATAGTTATCAGTGAAAAATCTCTAAAAACCAGCTGTACACTACCTGCCCAGCACCAGACAACAGACAGACTTAGCATCTAGCTGGAGACCAAACTTAAGTATTTAGCTGCTGGACAGATATTTCCCTTAGTATTTTTGAGTATTTCTTGTTTTATGATACATTTGTAAGTGTTTACTATCCGTCAGAAAAGTTGCTCACACCTCAGAGTTCTGCATTTCTCTACAGTTCTCATTCACCCTCTGCAGCAGCCTGACCACAGCAAGATAAGCAACCAGCAGACACGTTCCATGCACCACGCTTCGTATAAGTACTTCTCTCTAAGTGCTGTGTTAAAGTACACAATGTCAACACATTGTTGCTCCTTCACTGCAGCCTCTGTGTGATGTCCGTCCTCAGTGCTCTCAGAGATCATGTGCACATCTTTCACTGTTACTTTGCTTTAAATATTCTCATGTAGACCTTAATGATTTGTATATTTCTCCACACCTCTGTTGACTTTGTCATGAACCACATATACCACTGAAAGTTGATTTACAGCATTAACCCATTTTCAAAAAGACGTTTAATAGAAATGTCTGATACAGATCAAGTCTTATGTAGTGTTCTAGTTAAAAGACTGCCCAAAAACCTGTTGATGAATTTTCATTCATCTGATTAACACGATGAGGAAGGAGATTCAGGAGATGTGATGATGAATTGATGGAAGAATATGGATTTTGGTCGATCATCAAGCTTGTGTGTTTTTCGTGAAAATCTGTCTTCTGATGATGTTTTGTGTCTGATTGTAGTTTCCGATGTTCTCTGTGTTACAGTGATACAGGATCAGAATGACTGGGGAGTGACTTACAGCTCTACTGAGATCTGTGCCTTAAAAGGATCAACAGTGGAAATAAACTGCACCTACAGATACCCATCCAGAAAATATGGATGTGATACTGAAGTTAAGGAAACATTCTGGTTTACTAAACTGAGTGGAAATCAACCTGTGGATCTGAGAACAGATTCAGATTATCAAGATCGTGTTGAGTACAGTTGTTCTGAGAAGAGCTGCAGTCTGAGAATCACACACCTGAGGGAGATCGACTCAGCTGAGTACAAGTTCAAGTTCATAACAAACCAACGAGATGGGAGATATACTGGTTCACCTGGAGTCACTTTGAGGGTCACAGGTAACATTTTCATTCATATGTTTCTCTGGCAAACCATCCGGCGCCTCAGGAGGGGGAAGCAGGTCTCCACCAACACTGTTTATGGTGGAGGTGGTGAGCTGTTGACCTCGACTGGGGATATCATCGGGCGGTGGAAGGAATACTTCGAGGATCTCCTCAATCCCACTGACACACCTTCCATAGAGGAAGCAGGGGCTGGGGACTTAGAAGTGGATTCATTCATCACCCAAGCCGAAGTCACTGAGGTAGTTGGGAAGCTCCTCAGTGGCAAGGCACTGGGGGTGGATGAGATCCGCCCTGAGTACCTCAAGTCTCTGGATGTTCTGTCTTGGCTGACACGCCTCTGCAGCATCGCGTGGCAGTCGGGGACAGTGCCTCTGGACTGGCAGACTGGGGTGGTGGTCCCTATATTTAAAAAGGGGGACTGGAGGGTGTGTTCCAACTATCGGGGGATCACACTCATCAGCCTCCCTGGGAAAGCCTACTCCAGGGTACTGGAGAGGAGAATTCGTCCGATAGTCGAACCTCAGATTCAGAAGGAACAATGCAGTTTTCGTCCTGGCCGTGGAACACTGGACCAGCTCCATACCCTCTGCAGGGTGCTCGAGGGTTCATGGGAGTTTGCCCAACCATTCCACATGATTTTTTGTGGACTTGGAGAATGCATTCGACCATGTCCCTCGTGGCATTCTGTGGGAGGTGCTCCGGGAGTACGGGGTCGGACGCCCTCTGCTAAGGGCTGTACCGTCCCTGTACGACCGGAGCAGGAGCTTGGTTCGCATTGCCGGCAGTAAGTCAGACCTGTTCCCGGTGCATGTTGGACTCCGGCAGGGCTGCCCTTTCTGTCAACAGTTCTGTTCATTATTTTTGTGGACGGATTTTCTAGGGGCAGTCAGGGGCTGGAGGGGGTCCGGTTCGGGAGCCACTGGATTTCATCTCTGCTTTTTGCGGACAATGTTGTCTTGTTGGCTCCATCGAGCCAGGACCTCCAGCATGTCTTGGGGCAGTTTACAGCCGAGTGCGAAGCAGCTGGGCTGAGAATCAGCACCTCCAAGTCTGAGGCCATGGTTCTCGACCGGAAAAAGGTGGCTTGCTCCCTCCAGGTTGGGGGAGAGTTCTTGCCTCGAGTGGAGGAGTTCAAGTATCTTGGGGTCTCGTTCACGAGTGAGGGAGCGTGTGCAGCAGCTACAGTAATGCGGCCGTTGTATCGGTCTGTCTTGGTGAAGAGAGAGCTGAGTCGAAAGGCGAAGCTCTCAATTTACTGGTCAATCTACGTTCCTACCCTCACCTATGGTCATGAACTTTGGGTCATGACTGAAAGAATAAGATCCTGGATACAAGTGGCCGAAATGAGTTTCCTCCGCAGGGTGGCGGGGCGCTCCCTTAGAGATAGGGTGAGGAGTTCTGTCACCCAGGAGGAGCTCTGAGTAGAGCCGCTGCTCCTCCACATCGAGAGGAGCCAGCTGAGGTGGTTCAGGCATCCGATATAGACCCCCCTTGACGCCTTCCTCGGGAGGTGTTCCTGGCATGCTCCACTGGGAGGAGACCCCGAGGAAGGCCCAGGACATGCTGGAATGACTATGTCGCTCGGCTGGCCTGGGAACGCCTTGGGATCCTCCCGGAGGAGCTAGGGGAATTGTCCTGGATGAGGGAAGTCTGGGTGTCCCTGCTCAGACAGCTGCCCCCGCGACCCAGCCCCGGATAAGCGGAAGAAAATGGATGGATGGATGGATGGATGGATGTTTAAATGTAAGGGATAATGTATAGAATGGCGGTCATTATCGGGAAAATAAGTCCCAACAGGATGTTTTGTCCTGATAATGACCGCTGTTCTATGCATTATCCCACTTATAACACGGCTACTTGCCAACACGAAAAAAAAAAAACTTCACACAGTGTGTCTTTTTACAATTTATTTGTTACCATTAATGGTGTTTTTCAGCAGAGAAATATAGTTCGCCAAACTGACTTCGCTCCTCCCTCTTCACAGCTTTCCACTCTCTTTCTTTTCTTGACCAATGATGACAACTCAGCCTGTTTCCAAGACTCGAAATCACTGTATTTTCCAAAAATGTTAAAGTTAAAGTGAGCCTTATCCATACTAGTGGCCTGGGAGTACGTTTTTTTCCATTGTGAAGTAGACTACAGATATCACTTAGCAACTAAATACGCTGGGGTGACAAGTGACCCAACTACTTTCACAACAACGATTCAAGAGCACGGAGTGGTATGAAATATGTGAATCAGAGGCAAAAAGGCCACTTTCATGGGCAAATATGCTTAGCATCAGTCAATTATACAAAAATAATTGACCGCCGAACAGTGGGAAGGCCCATTCAAGTGAATAGAGGATTCTACAGCATTAAGAAGAGCTGTGTAATCATTCCAAATGTTCGACACCTAGACAACAATAATATAAATGTGTTTGTTTGTTGACAGTTTATCTAGAATAACATTCTTGTTCCTTCTTCACATCCAGATCTCCAGGTGCAGGTGAGCCGAGCCTCATATTCTGGCTGGAGAGACCTGAAGTGTCACAGCAGTTGTCGTCTACCTGATCGTTCTTCCTACATCTGGTACAGAAATGGAGAGAAAATTCAGTCACAAACATCTTCGACTTATTCAGTGTACTTTAATTATGCAGACAGTTTTTCCTGTGCTGTTGAAGGACATGAGGATTTCCCCTCTCCTCCAGTGTGTGAGTTTACTACACTAACATAACACCATCTGATGGAGTCTGATAACTACATGGATTTTAACATGGAGACCTTCATTGTGACTCTTCATCAACTCTGGTTTAAAAATGAACGAAACTTTTTCTTTTCTTTCAGGTGTCGATGGTCAAATCTGCAACAGAGTGATTTACACTGACAGAAGCATCTGTGCCTCCAAAGGCTCATCAGTGGACATTTCTTGCTTGTACAATAGCCTTGATTCAATCATGTCCAAATTCTGGTTCAGTCCTCATCATAGTTATCAGTGGCAGAGTCCTTCACAGCCTGAGGACCTTAGTGTAGATTCCCAGTTTGCAGGTCTTGTTCAGGTCCTTGAATCAGAGAGAGGACGCTCCACTCTGAGAATCACTGACCTGACAGAGAGTGATTCAGCTCAGTATCACTTCAAGTTTACAACACAATGGTTTGAGTGGAGGAGTAGTTTACCTGGTACAACTCTGACGGTCACAGGTACTGATGAACACACACTGATGTAAAACATCAACATAGTACATTTAGAAACAGTGAAGATGTTGAAAATGATGGATCCTCATGAGTTTGTGTAATAATTACTGTTGTGTTGGCACTAATGTTCACTGCTAGTTGTAGGAATAGTAAGTGTTGTGTTGTCGTGTGTGTACATCTATCAGTGATTTCTGTTAGAACCAGTGATAATAATATTGTTTCTTGTTCTCATATCCAGCTCTGCAGGTGCAGGTGACCAGAATAACAGTCCACCAGTCTGATACTGAGGCAGAGCTGAAGTGTCACAGCAGCTGCAGTCCAGCTGCTCGTCTTTCCTACGTCTGGTTCAAGAACAGACAGAAAGTCACAGGGGTGGAGACATCTTCTTTTAAAGGCCGGGTTTATCCTGGAGACATCATCTCTTGTGCTTTGAAAGGACATGAGAACTACGGCTCTCCTTCAGTCTGTGAGTTTGATCCACTGTGTGAAGTTCATACTCGGGCTGTCACAATGTCATATTTTCACTTGAGGATTGTCATGGCCAAGAGAATTCCCAATTATGATGATACATCTACTTTAACCTATATTTTACTTTGTTTATATGTGGTGGACCCTGCCATTATTCTAGCTTCACACAATGTTCTGGGACCAAAATATCTTCTGAGATCAGCTTGTTTATTTGTTTATGGAAAAAATCAATATTACTCAGTTTGTGTATAACATTTTTTTTTTTAATCAAGTTTTTAGTCTCTGCGTTTTTCTCACAACAGACTCTGCAGACAGACAATCTTTAACTTCACAATATGAACAAAAACATGAGTGCTGCGACAACAACACAATCCATATTTGATAATATGACAGGCAGGAGTTGGATCAGGGACAGATCCAGGATCAGCACTCCAGATAAGCTGTTGTGACAAAAACTATAGACGCTCACAAAGAAACAAAGAAAAAGGAACATAACACAAGGCAAGGCCATCTTGACTACTCAGAAGTCAATACAACATTATAACCTGTGACCACAACCACCTTTGATGTCAGAGGTCATTTTGATCTCACTCCACACCTGTGAGGTGTGTTACACCCGCAAACGTAATAACTGCCCACAAACGTAATAAACCACAAACGTAATACAAATCTGCAGCTTTGAATGTAATAATCCCGCAAATGTAATAAATTTCCCACAAACGTAACAAAATTTGCCTACTGCAAACGTAATACTGAATTTCCTGCAAATGTAATAACTATTACATTTGCAGGAAATTATTACATATGTGGGAAAGTGAAAATCTGTAAATGTAATAACTTCCCACAAATGTAATATGAGACAAAATAATGATCTTTGTGGTTGTTGTTGTTTATTTGTTTACTTATAAACCTGCCAATAGTGACTGAATGTTGACAAGCAACCCGCAGGTCAGGTGGGGCAGGTCAGAAAGTGACAGAGCAGTGTTCTAAGTTATTAATAACACACACACACACACACACACACACACACACACACACACACACACACACACACACACACAGGTCATGCTCATAATTTTAAGGGCTATGGCTACAAGCCTATGCTGGTGGCTTATGAGAGCCAATGTTTGAACCATTTAATGTCTGCAGATCAAAGGCCGGGGCTGCACAGTGGCCCAGTGGCTAGCACTGCCGCCTCACAGCTAGAAGATCCGCGGTTTGCGTCCCGGTTGGGACGCCTGGGATCTTTCTGTGTGGAGTTTGCATGTTCTCCCTGTGCAGCGTAGGTTTTCACCGGGTACTACGGCTTCCTCCCACAGTCCAAAAACATACTGAGGTTAATTGATTATTCTAAATTGTCCGTAGGTGTGAATGAGAGTGTGCCTGGTTGTTTGTCTCTATGTGTAGCCCTGTGATAGACTGGCGACCTGTCCAGGGTGTCCCCTGCCTTCGCCCTAAGTCAGCTGGGATAGGCTCCAGCCCCCCCGCGACCCTGCAGAGGATTAAGCGGCGTACATATAATGTACAGATAATGGATGGATGGATGGATATCAAAAGCCAAAAACTTGAATAGATAGTCCATTCTTTGAAGTAGGCCTAATGAAAACATTTGTCAAGATTTAAGACTGGTCCATGTTCTTTTTGATAGTAACATGGACCAAGACTGTCTGAACACTGACAATTAAAGACTTGCAAATAAATAATGACTGTAACTTAAATTAATCTACCATTGTGAATGCAGGAAAGTGAGCAGGCTCTAGGGGTGATTGCACTGTTCTTTTAAGGAGAAGTACTTTTGGTCAAGCAACTTTTTCCTATCGAGCGGCAAATTCTTGGAACTCCATACCAAGTGCCTGATCTACCCACTATTGCTTCATTTTCCAAGCATCTTAAACTCAGGTTTATAAGTAAACAAATAAACAACAACAACCACAAAGATCATTATTTTGTCTCATATTACATTTGTGGGAAGTTATTACATTTACAGATTTTCACTTTCCCACATATGTAATAATTTCCTGCAAATGTAATAGTTATTACATTTGCAGGAAATTCAGTATTACGTTTGCAGTAGGCAAATTTTATTACGTTTGTGGGAAATTTATTACATTTGCGGGATTATTACATTCAAAGCTGCAGATTTGTATTACGTTTGTGGTTTATTACGTTTGTGGGCAGTTATTACGTTTGCGGGTGTAACAAGGTGACTGGATCTTGCACAGGTGTGATGCTAACACACTGACAAATTGATTCTACAAAGAGTCATACAAACACCTGGTATTATACTCCAAACTGGTTCTGTGGTGGTTTCCACTACAAGCTGTGTATCCAGGGCCACATTTGTCCTGATGAGACACACACAAGACTCACACAATGTGAAAAATAGTCATTTATCTCTGATAACATATTCTAATCTGATGTCCATGTCGACTCCAGATGGTCCAAAGCTTCCCTCTGTATCAGTGAGTCCCTCTGCTGAGATAGTGGAGGGCAGTTCAGTGACTCTGACCTGTAGCAGTGATGCTAACCCAGCAGCTAATTACACCTGGTACAAGAAGAATGGAGATCCAGACCTTCAACCTCTCAGTAAAGATCCAGAGCTTGTCTTCAGCTCCATCCAGTCCTCTGACTCTGGAGAGTATTACTGTACAGCTGAGAACCAGCTGGGGAGGAGGACGTCTGAATACATCTATGTTAATGTGACATGTGAGTGAAACAGTTAATTTAAAAATAACAGATTAAATCTGTCCAGTCTTTGCAGGAGAAGATGTTACTGTCATGTCTATGTTCTTGTGCTCCACATTCTCAGTCTGCTGTAATTCACTGAGCAGCTCCAGGTGACTTGAGGAGTTTTATGCTGTTCTGGGACCAGATTCAAACAGTGCTACACACAGATGTTCACACTTTGTGGATTAAATACTACACATTCTGTTGTAACACACACTCTGCTGAGATAGTGGAGGGCAGTTCAGTGACTCTGACCTGTAGCAGTGATGCTAACCCAGAAGCTAATTACACCTGGTACAGTGACAAACAAAATGTGTTTTAAAGACCACCTGGACCAGTGTTTGTTCTCTGTCATTGTTTTCCAGCTACATGGAAGTTACCAGTTGCTCTCTCAACCACTGCTGTTATTCTGGTCTTCATGCTCTTCTTGGTCTTTTTCTGCATCAGGTCAGTTTCTCTGTGATTGAATTTACTTTGCATCTTAAAGGAAAGACTTAAATATGTATAATGACAGTTATTGGCCCTCTTGTCCCTATGATATCAAGCTTGTATTAAGAAGAGCATGTTTTGGGGTACCACAGTAGTAGCTCAGTTGGTAGAGCGTGTGCCTCATGTACAGAGACTGCAGTGGTCCTGGGTTTGAATCTGACCTGTGGCCCTCTGCTGGACGTCACCTCCCACTTTGCCACTCATTAGAATTCATATTTGAGCATTGTATGAATCTATACTTGAAATAACATGAACCTATCCTCTAAAGTCTGTGATGAATTATGTATTTGTTTCTTTGCTCTGACCTTTTATTGTCTCTTCAGAAGAGTGAGGTCTTCACAACAGCAGTCTGAGGCTGATGACAGACCAGACAACAGAGCACAGGTATAAACAGAAAGATCCTATCCTTCTTTACCTTCGTCTCTTCCCTTTTTATTCCCCAACATGAATAACTTCCTTCTCCTTCTATCACCCTCTCTTACTTTTCTGTGTGCACCTCAATTCATGAGGAGAATTAAGATAATGTGAAGGATTTGCTGCAGTGGAAGGGCAAAATGTTATACCGGAATTACTTCAAAACTTGTGAACTTTTCCTTTAAATACCCACAGTGAATGAAGTACTGTCAGTCCAACAATACATCCAGGACAGGGTTCAACTTTGAAAGGGACATAATTGTTGTTTTTGGAGAAGTAATTCAGAATTTTATGACTTAAAAAACAAATGAAGTATTAATACAAACTCAGAAACATTTATTATTTCCATAAGTGAATTGTAATGCTTCATGCAACATTATGTAGAAATCAGTGTAGCAGATTTACTACACTGATGTGTGTGAATTAATACACTGTCTCACACGGGGCACCATATACCGGTATATCATATAATAATTATCAGTGATAATTAATGATTATCAGGGATAAATATTAGTTTTGATAAATAAAATCCAATTCATATTAGATCACCTCAGGGCACCTCCCTTGAAAAAGGGAAAATATAACCAATTCTCCAAATCAGCCTTTGGTGCTGTTGGTTCCTTGGCTGATGAGCCCAGTAGGAGAAGGTTTGGGTTCCAGTGTTGAACAATGCTGTTCTTGTTGTGCAAGTTCTGATGAAAGACAGCAGGTGGAGGAAACTGGTCACTCCTTTCCTTTCCAAGGATAGCAGCTTGGTGCTAACTTGTTTGGTCTTCCTTGGGTTGTGTATTCAGCTGGTAAGCTTTGTGTAGTAGCTGCTGGTGCTAACTGCACTGGAATACTAGCAGAACCTCACGTCGCTGCTGTGAGGAGAAGTTCTTCAGGCTTGCTGCAAATGCAGCTCTCAACTCTTGGCAGTTGTTAGGCCCAGAAAAATCCAGAAGTCGAGACCTTGAGGGCAGGCAGCACTGTAGCTAGAGAGGTGGAGAAGAGAGAGGACAAAGGAAGTTCACTTTGTCTATCTGGTCAGAGGGGGGTCTGTCATCCTGACCAATAATAGCTCAAGGATGAATTTGCACCTAGGTGTGTAGACTGGAGAATTCTGGGAAACTGAATTCAGTTCAGTTCTGTTTTGAAATTCACAATTAATGACCACATCTGTGGGTCCCAACATAATAAGAATAAAAAAGTTGTTCAATAATCAGTCAATGAAGATCTTTCTCTTCTGATTAAAATTCCCCCCTTAAAACTATGCACTGCTCCTTTAAAGACCACACAGGTTTGGTGGTAAAAAATATATTGTAAATAATGAGTTTTGAATGAATGTTGTGACCTCTGCTGGTGAGCAGTAGGTAGTGTACACATCGCACACATCTATGTTTTAGCAAGTTAGGCAGAAACTCCTTTTTTCAGTTTATTGAATGTTGATTTGATGCAACAACACAATAAATGTTTTATTTAGTACCTTCAAGGGCCAGTTCACCCTAAAAACAAAACAACATGAGTTTTGGAGTTATCAGCCATAGAGATGTTGGTTTTCTCTCCAATATAATGGAATGAGATTAAACTTCATCTCCACCTTGTTGTGAACAGTTTCACGAAGGAACTATTTTTGTATCACTGTACAGAGGGAAGCGTGCATCTACTCAAGGTATGACCATGAACATTAGTGTTTACATCCAGCACTATGGTGACCATGAGCCTCTCGTCCATAAGTAGCTGCTGTGGTTCGATTGGTGGGTTGTATTTCAGTAGAAAGAAAATAATTCCTATGTGAAACTGATCACAATAAGGTCTGTGGATTATCTTGAGAAACCAGTTCATGATTTCTGGAAAGAGAAATTGCTGTAAAGTTTCTTAAATGTATTTTTTGGCACACAAACTGAGAATCTAGTTCCATTCCATTGGGTTTCTTTGTCAAGAGTTTAAATACATGGAACATATAAAAGTACACTTGTCCCTGTGGCCAGCAGACAGAAGAACTTCACTACGGCAGCGTACGATTCATAAGGACCCAGGCAGACACTCTTCATTCAGACTTCAGCCCAGCTCGGCCTCACAGGAACGAGGAGGAGAGTGTTGTATACGCAACTACAAACTTCATCAGGTCCTCAGGGTGAGCAGCTCCTCACACAGGAGAATCTTTGCTGCTGTTTGAGTTTAAATGAAAAACTTTGAAGGTTTTGTGTTTGTTGAATGTGTCTGTTCTATTCTAAACAGTTTGGAATTAATGACTTTTTAAGTTTTCTTGTTTATTACTTTACCATTTTTTTCAACAAACTGTTTTAATTTCTGTTTAATTCCTCCACAGATCAAACCATCAGGCAGCTGTGGAGGATCCGTCTGCACTGTACAGCAGAGTTACCAAAAGCCACTGAGTGTGAGGACAGCATGGATCTGTGGTTTGTACTGGTGGATCTTTTCTTCACTGATGGTTTGACTAAGAACGCAGAGTTGAGACAATAATATTTCATACATATGCCATTTATATTTCAGTTCCAAAAAGGGAACATCTTCCCTCAACTGTTTAAACATAAATGGAACATTATCACCTTCATGAAGGCAGAATTTATTACAGGACTGTTTTGTTAGACTGTATTAGATTAGCCTTGATGTATATAATAACTCCATCTGACTGTTACAGCAGATTGTTTTTTTCCACTATTTTAAGGATCACAACTGTTTATATCAAAGTCAAATGTCCTTTGTGTACATTCACCTGCTCATTTTCTTAATATGTATTTTTACTGCATTGAAATCTCAGCTCTTTATTATTAACTGTCTATATTGTTGTTTGTATTCATCTACTTTGAAAACTGTGTTTACATTTGTCACATTTTCGTCATCCTGCATGGAAAATAGCAAGTAAGACTCAAAGAAAAACTCATCTCTCTGACTGTATGTTGGCTGAATGACCAAAACATTATTTTTTGTCCTTTCTTTCACATTTTCAGTCTTTTTACTTTGAATATGTATTCAGGTCCAATTAAACAGAGGCTTTATCATATCATTGTGTTGTTGTGTCTGATATGAAAAGCACTCGACCACACTGGGACATGAATTCACTTTTAAAAAGATAATTTCAGATTAAATGGGGTTTACCAATCTGTACATGGTGTGACGCTAATGTTACACCCTGAAAAGGGTAAATATCAATAACGATGCTCAGACACAGTGCTTCGTCTCTGGCAGTTTCATTGAAGATCTGATTATCACAGAAGAACAGAAGGTACAGAATAAACAGATACAGATAGGTACAGGTACAGATAAACATACATTTAAATCATCCAACTCAAATTTTCACTAACAGGAACCATGCTCCATTTAGCATAAAGGTAGTTTTAATTGGATTAATGGGAGGTTTTTGTCAGGTTGGGGTAAAAAGGGAAGACTATGGAAGGGGAGGTGGACCCAAACACAGTTACACAGGAGGCAAGATTAGGGGAACAAATGGCGAGTTTTTATTAAAAAGCTGATTACAAACACCAAAAGCAGACAAACAGGGACAAAAGACAAAGTAGCAACCAAGGATGAGACAAAGTAGCAAAGCAAAAATACAAAGTTCAAATTAAAGTCAAAGTTCAAATCAAACATGGAAAAAGAAATGCCAAAAAATCCAAAACATACCAAACAGGGAACAGGAGCAGGAGCAGGAGCATGAACAACCAAAGACAGAATACAAACAATGACCAGACAGGGAGTGAAGGGAACACAGGGATACACAGACACTAATGACATGACGAGCAACAGGTGAGGAGAGAGGAGGGAGGATGCCAGGTGAGGTAACGAGGGGGAGGAGCACATGAGAAAACATGAAGGGAACAAAAACAGACAGAGGGAGTCAGAGGGGAGAACATAGGAGAAACTTAGAGGACACATGAGGGCATGGAAAATGAAAACATAAGACACAAGACATGGAAAAATAAAACATAGGACACAACAAGATATGGTATAAAGACATGAATCAAATACATGAAACCAAAAACCAGATACAAGAACACAACACAAACAGGAATCGTGACAGTATCCCCCCCCCTTAAGGGACAGCTCCCAGATGTCCCTCAAAACACAAGTTCAGAGTCCAAGTGAAGCTGGGAGGGTGGAGGGGGTCAGGGGGAGGGCCAAGGTCCAAACAAACAGAAGGGTGGAGGCGAGGACTGGGACCCGCTGGAGGCCAGGGACGTGAACTGGGACCCACTAGAGGCCGACAACGAAAATGAAGGCGTTCTGGAGGCTGGTGACGAAGATGAAGACGTAGGCGTTCTGGGAGCCAGCGATGAAGACGAAGGCACTCTGGAGGTCTGTGGTGAGGACGAAGGCGGTCCGGAGGTCTGTGGTGAGGACGAAGGCGAAGGGGTTCTGGAATCCGGCAGAAGCGGCATGGGCTGAGACGCACTGGATACTGGGGACGTGGGTTGAGGCGCACTGGAGGCCGGCGACAAAGGCATAGCTGTAGGCCTGGAACTCGCTGGAGGCTGGCAACAAAGGCGTGGGCTGAGACCCACTGGCGACTGGACTACTGACTGGGAAACCCTCCAGGGTCTTGGCCGGACCACTGACAGAGTTTTGCCGGGAGCCGGTGGCCTGGGAGCCGATGAAGGGTCTCTGGCAACAAATGGCCTTGGCCAGGCCCGCGACCAAGGAACAGGCACCGGACTTGGTGTGGGACTCGGCCAGGCCTCTGACCAAGGAGCAGGAACAGGCCTTGGCCAGGCCTCCGACCGAGGAGCAGGAACAGGCACTGGACTTGGCATGGGACTTGCCCGGGCCTCTGACCAAGGAGCAGGAAAAGGCCTCGGCTGGGCCTCCGAACAAGGAGCAGGAAAAGGCCTCGGCCGGGCCTCCGAACAAGGAGCAAGAACAGGCCTCGGCCGGGCCTCCGACTGAGATGCTAATGGTTGAACTGGTGGAGGTGGCCTGCAGCTTGGAAGGAAAAAAGGACATATTAGGTGTAAAAACCTGTGCCACTGAAGCGCAGAACAAAGACCAAAATGATGGAAAGGTTGTTGTACTGGATCTGCTGTTGAGGGAAGTTGAAAAGAGTGAGGGTCGTGCGGCTGAAGGGGGGCGGAAGGGAGGTGCAGCAGAGGCCAGAGTAAAGTTATCGGAGGTCGTGGGGTTGAAGATGGGTGTAGCGGTCCCCAGCCTCCTCTGCAGATGCTGTTCCTGTTCCTGGGTCAGCCAATGCCCCTCTGGTCCCTGGTTCTCTGTTGGTAGCCCAACCAACACCTTTTCCAGACCCTGAGATTTCTATCCCTGCTGACCCACTACCAGACCGCCCAGGTAATCAGTCAGCCTTCTCCGACAGCCAACCAGACCTGCCTCATGCCATAGTCCTGATCAGTCTGACTTTGAGTCTTGCTGCCCTGTTGCCGACCTCCTGCTCTGGTGTCCAGCTGCTATGGCTTGTTATTAAAGCTTGCCTCTTGTTCTTTACCCTGCCTGCCTCCTCAGTGTCTTGTGTTCGTGTTCTCACTATTGTTGCTACACGTAACATCCAGTTTATTGTCTAAACATTAGCTCACACATACTCTGATGGATGTCTGGTTTAGGCTTTTTATTTGAATCAAAGCTCAGATAAA
The DNA here is from genome assembly GCF_904848185.1 of Acanthopagrus latus. Classification (NCBI taxonomy): domain Eukaryota; kingdom Metazoa; phylum Chordata; class Actinopteri; order Spariformes; family Sparidae; genus Acanthopagrus; species Acanthopagrus latus. The sequence continues at coordinate 2,569,562 of NC_051039.1, read as the reverse complement.
AATCAAAGGCTGACTGAACCTTTTCTGTTCTGCTGCCACATTTAGTGTTCAATTTGCTGATACGTCCATGTTTTACCTGCATTGTGTTTTAAAGCAACAGTAAGAATCATTTCTTCATTTCATCTTGAGGGTTCACAGTTGTTCGTCTCTTCATATATGTTAATAATATAAAGAGGAAGGAAGCCAGCCAGTTAACACCTCGATGTGGGTTTAAGACAAGTGAACCAACCAGAGAGAGACAAACTGTCTCGTGACCGCGTCTTCCCTCTTTATGTAGAAGTGTTTGGTGAGATGAACTGACACTCAGTACTTCTCATGTATGTGATCGACCTGCTGATTTAACAGACGTGAGGAGAAGCGATGAGTTTAACAGCAGCAGCGAGTGGATTTGTTGTCGTCCTTCTGTCTGTCCAAGGTACTGTACGTCTACATTTATACTGTAAGACAGTTAGCATGGTGGGTTTATAGTAAAGACTTGATGTGCAACAGTGCAGTTAGAGATATAAAAGCTGTGTTTGTGTGGATGTACAGTGACAGCACATACTGTACGTTAACAATGGAAAAATCTGGAGAGAAAATCAGTTAAATAAAATGAATCGTTCTGAGGAACTTCCTCCATCGTTCAAACTTCCTCCAAACTCAACTTGAGCCTGCATTCGTACGTGTTAGAGGCGGGTCGATGTGCTCTGATAGGATGATTAACACAGGGACACAAAATTAATATCATGTGGGTATAAAATGAGAGAATAAAAATAAAGATTTATCTTCTGACTCCAGTTCCTGTCAGCTGCAAAGAGTTTGATTTTGTTTTATTTTTCGAACTTTAATGTTTGAGTTCACTCTCAGTGTTCTCATCAGCCTCGTTTCCTGCAGCAGCAGCAGCTGTTATCAGTGACACGTCTCTAAAAACCAGCTGTGCACTACCTGCCCAGCACCAAACAACAGAGTCAGCATCTCTCTGGAGGCCAAAGTAGAGTATTTAGCTGCTAGACAGATATTCTATCAGTATTTGTGAGTATTTCTTGCTTCAGGATAAATTTGTCAGTGTTTTATATCCGTGAGAAAAGTTGCTCACACCTCAGACTTCTGCATTTCTCTGCAGATGTCATTCACATTCTGCAACAGCCTGACCACAGCAAGATAACCAGCAGACACTTGTTTCATGCGTCACACTTTTCTTCTAAGTGTTTCTCTCTAAGTATTGTGTTAAAGTACACAATGTCAACACATTGTTGCTCCTTCACTGCAGCCTCTGTGTGATGTCCGTCCTCAGTGCTCTCAGAGATCATGTGCTCATCTTTCTCTGTTCCTTTACTTTAAATATTCTCATGTAAACCTTGATGATTTGTACATTTCTCCACACCTCTGTTGACTTTGGTTTTGCTTCTCCAGTGCTGAAGGAAACTTCCTGGTCTCTGACTATTTAACCCTCTATGGAAAACTGCTTGTTTAAGTCACGTTGTAATTGATGGAAGATGGATTTTGGTGGATTGTGAAGCTCGTGTGTTTCTCATATGAGATATAGTGAAGTTTAGTGAAGTCACAGGAACTTCTGACCACACAGATGTCAGTGACCCCGATCATGAGCTCAGGGTGACTCTACCTCTTCTGTCAGCAGAGTGGGAGATGTATATAGACACATTTACGACAATGAGCCTATGAAACTAAATATGTGAAAATTCCTTTACAAAACCGTCTGAAAGCTGCCTTTGCTCGCCCACCAAACGCAAGTTTGTATGAAGAGAGCCACAGTGTGTTGTGAAGTGTATCTTCACAGACTGAAGCTCCTCCACTGCAGTGAAAATCTGTCTCCTGATGATGTTTTGAGTCTGATTGTAGTTTCTGATGTTCTCTGTGTTACAGTGATACAGGGTCAGGATGGCTGGGGAGTGACTTACAGCTCTACTGAGATCTGTGCCTTAAAAGGATCAACAGTGGACATGAGCTGCACCTACAGATACCCATCTACTGTAAAGAGAGTTGAGAACAGGTTCTGGTTCACAAAAGTGAGTCATGGTGTTTATATGGATCTGAAAACAGACCCAGAGTATTCAGGTCGTGTGCAGCATATCTGTGGTAACACCGACTGCAGTCTGAGAATCAGAGACCTGAGAGAGAGCGACTCAGCTGAATACAAGTTCAGATTCATAACAAACCAACCAGATGGGAGATATACTGGTTCACCTGGAGTCACTTTGAGGGTCACAGGTAACATTTTCATTCATATTTGAATTATTTCAAAATCTTCAACATCTTAAGAACAATAATATAAATGTGTTGTGTTTGTATGTCAACAGTTTGTCTAAAGTAACATTCTTGTTCTTTTTTCACAGATTCAGATCTCCAGGTGCAGGTGAGCACATCCTCATTATCTCCCTGGAAATACCTGAAGTGTCACAGCAGTTGTCGTCTACCTGATCGTTCTTCCTACATCTGGTACAAGAGTGGACAGAAAATTCAGTCACAAACATCTTCGACTTATTCAGTCTACTATAATTCTGCAGACAGTATTTCCTGTGCTGTTGAAGGACATGAGGATTTCCCCTCTCCTCCAGTGTGTGAGTTTACTACACTAACATAACACCATCTGATGGAGTCTGATAACTACATGGATTTTAATATGGAGACCTTCATTGTGACTCTTCATCAACTCTGGTTTAAAAATGATCAGAACTTTGTTTTATCTTTCAGGTGCTGATGGTCAAACCTGCAACAGAGTGATTTACACTGACAGAAGCATCTGTGCCTCCAAAGGCTCATCAGTGGACATTTCTTGTACTTACAGCAGTTATTTCACCATCGGGTCTAAATTCTGGTTCAGTCCTAAACGTTCTCATCAGTGGCAGAGTCCTTCACAGCCTGAGGACCTTAGTGACTCCCAGTTTGCAGGTCGTGTTCAGGTCCTTGAATCAGAGAGAGGACGCTCCACTCTGAGAATCACTGACCTGACAGAGAGTGATTCAGCTCAGTATCACTTCAAGTTTACAACACAACGGTCTGAGTGGAGGAGTAGTTTACCTGGTACAACTCTGACTGTCACAGGTACTGATGAACACACACTGATGTAAAACATCAACATAGTACATTTAGAAACAGTGAAGATGTTGAAAATGATGGATCATCATGAGTTTGTGTAATAATTACTGTTGTGTTGGCACTAATGTTCACTGCTAGTTGTAGGAATAGTAAGTGTTGTGTTGTCGTGTGTGTACATCTATCAGTGATTTCTGTTAGAACCAGTGATAATAATATTGTTTCTTGTTCTCATATCCAGCTCTGCAGGTGCAGGTGACCAGAATAACAGTCCACCAGTCTGATACTGAGGCAGAGCTGAAGTGTCACAGCAGCTGCAGTCCAGCTGCTCGTCTTTCCTACGTCTGGTTCAAGAACGGACAGAAAGTCACAGGGGTGGAGACATCTTCTTTTAAAGGCCGGGTTTATCCTGGAGACATCATCTCTTGTGCTTTGAAAGGACATGAGAGCTACGGCTCTCCTCCAGTCTGTGAGTTTGATCCACTGCATCAAGACAAAGACAAATACACACTGGCTACACATTGAGGACAGACACGTGTAAAGAACTAAAAGTACAAATGATATTTATTGGCTGTCAGTTTCCACCAGGAGGAGTCTGACCAGGTTCAGCTCCATGATCAGCTCTCTAGACAGCCACTGTGACACATAGAGACAATTACTATAAAAACAGAGAAACATACATTTCAATCACAACAGTCAGTTGTCTGTGATCACATATACTAATTTTTAATTAATACGTGTTGACATCTCCTCCAGATGGTCCAAGACTTCCCTCTGTGTCAGTGAGTCCCTCTGCTGAGATAGTGGAGGGCAGTTCAGTGACTCTGACCTGTAGCAGTGATGCTAACCCAGCAGCTAAATACACCTGGTACAAGAAGAATGGAGATCCAGACCTTCAACCTCTCAGTAAAGATCCACAGCTTGTCTTCAGCTCCATCCAGTCCTCTGACTCTGGAGAGTATTACTGCACAGCTGAGAACCAGCTGGGGAGGAGGACGTCTGAATACATCTATATTAATGTGACATGTGAGAGAAACAGATTATTTAAAAATAACAGATTAAATCTGTCCAGTCTTTGCAGGAGAAGATGTTACTGTCATGTCTGCGTTCTTGTGCTCCACATTCTCAGTCTGCTGTAATTCACTGAGCAGCTCCAGGAGACTTGAGGAGTTTGATGCTGTTCTGGGATTCAGATTCAAACAGTGCTACACACAGATGTTCACACTTTATGGTTTAAATATTACACATTCTATTGTTGTAACACACACTTAGCCTTTTCTCTTAATACATCTCCAGATGGTCCAAGACTTCCCTCTGTGTCAGTGAGTCCCTCTGCTGAGATAGTGGAGGGCAGTTCAGTGAATCTGACCTGTAGCAGTGATGCTAACCCAGCAGCTAATTACACCTGGTACAAGGAGAATGAAGACTCACCAAAAGCATCAGGACAGATCTTCACCATCACTGACTTCAGAGCTGAACACAGTGGGAATTATTACTGTGAAGCCCAGAACAGAAGAGGACGTCATAACTCCACCTTACAGCTGATTGTTGTGGCAGGTGAGTTATTAATTCCTCAACATGAAAATGTTTGTTTGTGAAACCTTTGACAGAACCAACTCCTCTCTCACACATTTAATTAGAAAATCTGGTGTTTTTGTCCAACTGACAGTCACGTTTGGACCCAATAGTTCTTGTAACTTCCAGTGTTTGTTCTGTCTGTTTTCCAGCTACATGGAAGTTACCAGTTGCTCTCTCGACCACTGCTGTTATTCTGATCTTCATGCTGCTCTTGGTCTTTTTCTGCATCAGGTGAGCAGTTCAGTTTCTCTGTGATTGAATATGTACAGTGAAAGAGTTATTGTCCTTCTAGTCCCTCTGATATCACACCTGTATTAAGAAGAACATGTGTTGAGGTACCCAGTAGCTCAGTTGGTAGAGCGTGTGCCTCATGTACAGAGACTGCAGTGGTCCTGGGTTTGAATCTGACCTGTGGCCCTCTGCTGCACCTCCCCTCCCAGTGTGTCACTCACTAGAATTCATCTTTGACACCAAAGTCTTTCAAACAGTGGGAAGTCACTGCACTGGTTGAGTACAGCGACTATTTATTCTCTCAATGTGCATTTCAGCATTGTACAAATACATACTTGAAATTATATGAACCTATCCTCTAAAATCTGTGATAATTTAAATAATTTGTTTGTTTCGTTGCTCTGACCTTTTATTGTCTCTTCAGAAGAGTGAGGTCTTCACAACAGCAGTCTGAGGCTGACGAGAGACCAGACAACAGAGCACAGGTATAAACAGAAAGATCCTATCCTTCTTTACCTTCGTCTCTTCTCTTTTTCTTCCCCCACATGAATCACTTCCTTCTCCTTCTATCACCCTCTCTTACTTTTCTGTGTGCATCTCAACTCATGAGCAGAATCAAGATAATGTGAAGGATTTGCTGCAGTGGAAGGTCAAAATGTTATACCGGAATTACTTCCAAACTTGTGAACTTTTCCTTTAAATACCCACAATAAATGAAGTACTGTCAGTCCAACAATGCATCCAGCACAGGGTTCAGCTGTTGAATTAAAGGGGCACTGTGTAGTTTTTGGAGAAGACAAACTCAGATTTTAATATTTACAATATGAATAAGGTAATAATACAAACTCAGAAATATTTATTATTTCCATAATGTAATAATGACATGTAACATAATATAACCAGTTCACCAAATCAGTCTTTGAAGAAAAGGTGCTGTTGGTTCCTTGGCTGATGAGCCCAGTAGGAGAAGGTTGGGGTTCCAGTGTTGAACAATGCTGTTCTTGTTGTGCAAGTTCTGATGAAAGACAGCAGGTGGAGGAAACTGGTCACTCCTTTCCTTTCCAAGGATAGCAGCTCTGTGCTAACTTGTTTGGTTTTCCTTGGGTTGTGTAGTCAGCTGGTAAGCTTTGCGTAGCAGCTGCTGGTGCTAACTGCACTGGAATACCAGCAGGACCTCACGTCGCTGCTGTGAGGAGAAGTTCTTTGGGCTTGCTGCAAATGCAGCTGGCAACTCTCAACAGTTGTTAGGCCCAGAAGAATCCAGAAGACGAGACCTTGAGGGCAGGCAGCACTGTGGCGAGAGAGGTGGAGAAGAGAGAGGACAAAGGAAGTTCAAGTTTTGTCTATCTGGTCAGAGGGGGGTCTGTCATCCTGACCAATAATAGCTCAAGGCTGAATTTGCACCTAGGTGTGTAGACTGGGGAATTCTGGGAAACTGAGTTCAGTTCAGAGTCTGTTTTGAAATTCACAATTAATGACCACATCTGTGGGTCCCAACAGAATAAGAATAAAAAAGTTGTTCAATAATCAGTCAATGAAGATCTTTCTCTTCTGATTAAAATTCCCCCCTTAAAACTATGCACTGCTCCTTTAAAGACCACACAGGACTTTTGTTTGGTTGTAAATAATATATTGTAAATAATGAGTTTTGAATGAATGTTGTGACCTCTGCTGGTGAGCAGTAGGTAGTGTACACATCACACACATCTATGTTTTAGCAAGTTAGGCAGAAACTCCTTTTTTCAGTTTATTGAATGTTGATTTGATGCAACAACACAATAAATGTTTTATTTAGTACCTTCAAGGGCCAGTTCACCCTAAAAACAAAACAACATGAGTTTTGGAGTTATCAGCCATAGAGATGTTGGTTTTCTCTCCAATATAATGGAATGAGATGGAACTTCATCTCCACCTTGTTGTGAACAGTTTCACAAAGGAACTATTTTTGTATCACTGTACAGAGGGAAGCGTGCATCTACTCAAGGTATGACCATGAACATTAGTGTTTACATCCAGCACTATGGTGACCATGAGCCTCTCGTCCATAAGTAGCTGCTGTGGTTCGACTGGTGGGTTGTATTTCAGTAGAAAGAAAATAATTCCTACGTGAAACTGATCACAATAAGGTCTGTGGATTATCTTGAGAAACCAGCTCATGATTTCTGGAAAGAGAAATTGCTGTAAAGTTTCTTAAATGTATTTTTTGGCACACAAACTGAGAATCTAGTTCCATTCTATTGGGTTTCTTTGTCAAGAGTTTGAATACATGGAACATATAAAAGTACACTTGTCCCTGTGGCCAGCAGACAGAAGAACTTCACTACGGCAGCGTACGATTCATACGGACCCAGGCAGACACTCTTCATTCAGACTTCAGCCCAGCTCGGCCTCACAGGAACGAGGAGGAGAGTGTTGTATACGCAACTACAAACTTCATCAGGTCCTCAGGGTGAGCAGCTCCTCACACAGGAGAATCTTTGCTGCCGTTTGAGTTTAAATGAAAAACTTTGAAGGTTTTGTGTTTGTTGAATGTGTCTGTTCTATTCTAAACAGTTTGGAATTTAATGACTTTTTAAGTTTTCTGGTTTATTATTTTACCATTTTTTCAACAAACTATTTCAATTTCTGTTTAATTCCTCCACAGATCAAACCATCAGGCAGCTGTGGAGGATCCGTCTGCACTGTACAGCAGAGTTACCAAAAGCCACTGAGTGTGAAGACAGCATGGATCTGTGGTTTGTACTGATGGATCTTTTCTTCACTGATGGTTTGACTAAGAACGCAGCGTTTGGACAAGAATGTTTCATACATACGTCATTTATATTTCAGTTCCAAAAAATGACCACAACACCTTCCCTCAGCTGTTTAAACATAAATGGAACATTATCACCTTCATGAAGGCAGAATTTATTACAGGACTGTTTTGTTAGTTCTGTATTAGATTAGCCTTGATGTATATAATAACGCCATCTGACTGTTATAGCAGATTGTTTTTATTTTAAGGATCACAACTGTTTATATCATCAAAGTCAAATGTCCTTTGTGTATATTCACCTGCTCATTTTCTGAATATGTATTTGTACTGCATTGAAATCTCAGCTCTTTATTATTAACTGTCTGTAATGTTGTTTGTATTCATCTACTTTGAAACTGTTTACATTTGTCACAATTTCGTCATCCTGCATGGAAAATAGCAAGTAAGACTCAAAGAAAAACTCATCTCTCTGACTGTATGTTGGCTTAATGACCAAAACATAATTTTTTGTCTTTTCTTTCACATTTTCAGTCTTTTTACTTTGAATATGTATTCAGGTCCGATTAAACAGAGGCTTTATCATATCATTGTGTTGTTGTGTCTGATATGAAAAGCACTCGACCACACTGGGACATGAATTCACTTTTAGAAGATTATTTCAGTTTAAATGGGGTTTACCAATCTGTACATGGTGTGACGCTAATGTTACACCCTGCAAAGGGGAAATATCAATAACGATGCTCAGACACAGTGCTTCGTCACTGTCAATTTCATTGAAAATCCAATTATCACAGAAGAACAGAAGGTACAGAATAAACAGATAGGTACAGGTACAGATTGTCAGGACTCTTGTTCTTGTGTCTGGTTTTTGGTTTCTTGTATTTGATTTACATCCTTGTATCATGTGTTGTGTTATGTTTTGCTTTTTCCATGTCTTGTATTATGTTTAGCTTTCTCCATGTCTTGTGTCTCATGTTTTGATTTTCCATGCCCTCATGTGTCCTTTAAGTTCTCCTGTGTTCTCCCCTCTGGCTCCCTCTGTCTGTTGTCTTGTTCCCTCCTGGCCTGTTCCTCTGTGCTCCTCCCCCTCGTTATCTCACCTGGCTTCCTTCCTCCTCTCTCCTCACCTGTGCCTCGTCATGTCATTAGTGTCTGTGTATTTAGTCTCTGTGTTTCCCCTCACTCTTTGTCTGGTCTTTGTTTGATGTTTGCTGTCTTCTGTCTTCTGTCTTCTGTCTTCTGTCTTCTGTCTTCTGTCTGTGCTCCATGCTCCATGCTCCATGCTCCATGCTCCATGCTCCATGCTCCATGCTCCATGCTCCAGCCCCGTTTGGTATGTTTTTGGTCTTGAGTTTTCCATGTTTGATTTGAACTTTGATTTTTGATTTGCACTTTGTCTAGTTGTTTTCTGTTGCTACTTTGTCTTGCCCTTTTAGTTGTTACTTTACCTGGCTGATTCAGTTGTTACTTTGCTTTTTTTTGTCCTGTTTTGTCTGCCTTGTTTTTTTGCATCTCGGCTTTTGCTTTATTAAAGCTCGCCTTTTGTTCTCCTTATCTTTGCCTCCCGTGTTTACTGCGTTTGGGTCCACCTTTCCCTTTCTTTAGTTTTCCCCTTTTTCACCCCGACGTGACAGAATGACCAGACCATATAAAAAGGACCCAGCAGATTACAGCCTACAGCTTTGTAGGCTGGGAGACAAACTGCTGGAGATTTTAAGTGGTGAGGCACACACCGAGGATAAGCTAAGAGCCATAGCATGTTTTGATAAAGAACTGTTTATTAGGCCGTGGTTAAAAAAAATCCCATGTGTCGCACTTTTTAAAGCGGAGCTGGATAACCTCAGGAAGGCCTTGGTGGCTACAGCCACAGCCAAGCTACCAGCCCATGTCTCAGCCACAGCCAAACTACCAGCCCCAGCCTCAGCCCATGCCACAGCTCCAGCCCAGGCCGCAGCCACGGCCACAGCCGCAGCCAAGCTCCCAGCCCAGGTCACAGCCACAGCCACAGCCGAGCCTCCAGCCCAGGCCTCAGCCACCGCCGAGCTCCCAGCCCAGGCCGCAGCCTCAGCCACAGCCTCAGCCACAGCCGAGCTTCCAGCCCAGGCCTCAGCCACAGCCGAGCTTCCAGCCCAGGCCTCAGCCACAGCCGAGCTCCCAGCCCAGGCCCCAGCCACAGCCGAGCTCCCAGCCCAGGCCTCAGCCCCAGCCACAGCCGAGCTCCCAGCCCAGGCCTCAGCCCCAGCCACAGCCGAGCTCCCAGCCCAGGCCTCAGCCCCCGCCACAGCCGAGCTCCCAGCCCAGGCCCCAGCCCCAGCCACAGCCGAGCTCCCAGCCCAGGCCTCAGCCCCAGCCACAGCCGAGCTCCCAGCCCAGGCCTCAGCCCCAGCCACAGCCGAGCTCCCAGCCCAGGCCTCAGCCCCAGCCACAGCCGAGCTCCCAGCCCAGGCCTCAGCCCCAGCCACAGCCGAGCTCCCAGCCCAGGCCTCAGCCCCAGCCACAGCCGAGCTCCCAGCCCAGGCCTCAGCCCCAGCCACAGCCGAGCTCCCAGCCCAGGCCTCAGCCCCAGCCACAGCCGAGCTCCCAGCCCAGGCCTCAGCCCCAGCCACAGCCGAGCTCCCAGCCCAGGCCTCAGCCCCAGCCACAGCCGAGCTCCCAGCCCAGGCCTCAGCCCCAGCCACAGCCGAGCTCCCAGCCCAGGCCTCAGCCCCAGCCACAGCCGAGCTCCCAGCCCAGGCCTCAGCCCCAGCCACAGCCGAGCTCCCAGCCCAGGCCTCAGCCCCAGCCACAGCCGAGCTCCCAGCCCAGGCCTCAGCCCCAGCCACAGCCGAGCTCCCAGCCCAGGCCTCAGCCCCAGCCACAGCCGAGCTCCCAGCCCAGGCCTCAGCCCCAGCCACAGCCGAGCTCCCAGCCCAGGCCTCAGCCCCAGCCACAGCCGAGCTCCCAGCCCAGGCCTCAGCCCCAGCCACAGCCGAGCTCCCAGCCCAGGCCTCAGCCCCAGCCACAGCCGAGCTCCCAGCCCAGGCCTCAGCCCCAGCCACAGCCGAGCTCCCAGCCCAGGCCTCAGCCCCAGCCCCAGCCGAGCTCCCAGCCCAGGCCTCAGCCCCAGCCCCAGCCGAGCTCCCAGCCCAGGCCTCAGCCCCAGCCCCAGCCGAGCACCCAGCCCAGGCCTCAGCCCCAGCCCCAGCCGAGCTCCCAGCCCAGGCCTCAGCCCCAGCCCCAGCCGAGCTCCCAGCCCAGGCCTCAGCCCCAGCCACAGCCGAGCTCCCAGCCCAGGCCTCAGCCCCAGCCACAGCCGAGCTCCCAGCCCAGGCCTCAGCCCCAGCCACAGCCGAGCTCCCAGCCCAGGCCTCAGCCCCAGCCACAGCCGAGCTCCCAGCCCAGGCCTCAGCCCCAGCCACAGCCGAGCTCCCAGCCCAGGCCTCAGCCCCAGCCACAGCCGAGCTCCCAGCCCAGGCCTCAGCCCCAGCCACAGCCGAGCTCCCAGCCCAGGCCTCAGCCCCAGCCACAGCCGAGCTCCCAGCCCAGGCCTCAGCCCCAGCCACAGCCGAGCTCCCAGCCCAGGCCTCAGCCCCAGCCACAGCCGAGCTCCCAGCCCAGGCCTCAGCCCCAGCCACAGCCGAGCTCCCAGCCCAGGCCTCAGCCCCAGCCACAGCCGAGCTCCCAGCCCAGGCCTCAGCCCCAGCCACAGCCGAGCTCCCAGCCCAGGCCTCAGCCCCAGCCACAGCCGAGCTCCCAGCCCAGGCCTCAGCCCCAGCCACAGCCGAGCTCCCAGCCCAGGCCTCAGCCCCAGCCACAGCCGAGCTCCCAGCCCAGGCCTCAGCCCCAGCCACAGCCGAGCTCCCAGCCCAGGCCTCAGCCTTAACCCCGTCGACACCTGCCAGTGGTCTTCAGTCGGCGGTCCGGTCGACACCTGCCAGTGGTCTTCAGTCGGCGGTCCGGTCGACACCTGCCAGTGGTCTTCAGTCGGCGGTCCGGTCGACACCTGCCAGTGGTCTTCAGTCGGCGGTCCGGTCGACACCTGCCAGTGGTCTTCAGTCGGCGGTCCAGATGACGCCTGTTTCTTCTCCTCAGTCGGAGGTTCGGCCGAGACTCGCGCCACGTCAAGTTCCTGCACCTCGGTCGGAGGACCGGCCGAGGCCCGCTCCTGCACCTCGGTCGGAGGACCGGCCGAGGCCCACGCCAGGTCCGAGGCCCGCTCCTGCACCTCGGTCGGAGGACCGGCCGAGGCCCACGCCAGGTCCAGCGCCTGCTCCTCGGTCGGAGGCCCGGCCGAGGCCCACGCCAGGTCCAGCGCCTGCTCCTCGGTCGGAGGCCCGGCCGAGGCCCACGCCAAGCCCTGTGCCTGCTCCTCGGTCGGAGGCCCGGCCGAGTCTCACGCCAAGTCCACTGCCTGCACCTCGGTCGGAGGCCCGGCCGAGTCTCACGCCCATTCCACTGCCTGCTCCTCGGTCAGGGGTCCGGCCGAGGTCGTTTAGTACCAGAGACCCTTCATCGGCTCCCAGGCCACCAGCTCCCGGCAAAACTCCGTCGGTGGTCCGGCCCAGGCCCTGGAGGGTTTCCCAGCCAGTGGTCTGGTCACCTGTGGGTCTCAGCCCATGCCTTCACCGCCGGCCTCCAGCGGGTTCCAGCCCGCACCTACGCCTTCGCCTTCGCCATCGCCTTCACCTTCGCCTTCATCGCCAGCCTCCAGGGGTACCCAGCCCGCGCCTTCGCCTTCGCCGCCAGCCTCCAGGGGGTTCCAGCCCGCACCTTCGCCATCGCCTTCGCCTTCATCGCCAGTCTCCAGGGGGTTCCAGCCCACACCTTCGCCTTCGTTTACGTCGCCAGCCTCCAGTGAGTTCCAGGCCACGCCCATGTCTTCGTCGCTGCCCTCCGGCGAGTTCCAGGCCACGCCCATGTCTTCGTCGCCGCCCTCCGGCGAGTTCCAGGCCTCGTCGCCGCCTTCGTCGCAGCCCTCCGGCGAGTTCCAGGCCGCGCCTCCGCCTTCGTCGCAGCCCTCCGGCGAGTTCCAGGCCGCGCCTACGTCTTCGTCGCCACCCTCCTGCGAGTTCCAGGCCGCGCCTACGCCTTCGTCGCCGCCCTCCGGCGAGTGCATCAAGGTCCGTCTTCAGGGGATCACAGGTGGAAACAATCAGGAATCAGGGAAGACGCCAGACAGGTGACACAAAAGGAAGGGCAAGTGACCTGAAATGAGAGGAGAGTTACTTTTCAAAATAAAACAGGAAACTGACAAGACAAAACCCAAGACAAGACATCCCTCACCACGGTGTGACAGTTTTTGAGGAAAGGTAAGGAGGTCGAGGTAGGTGGATGAAGGAAAAGTGGAGTAGGATGCGTTACATGAACGGAAAGGACAATCAAGTATGTTGGACGAATGGAAAGGGGGGGTCAAGCGTGGTGGATGAAGGAAAATGGGGTCAAAGTAGTTGGACAAAGAAAGCAGGGAGATGGTAAGTGGGAGATAAAGGTTTGATAATGAGCACTGGTGCAAACGGCAATGTTGAGTTGTCTGATTAGTGAGAGGAGGTGGTGGTTTGTGCAGCGGAGGAGTTAAGGTAAAGCGTCCCAGTTTGGAGTGAGGCTTGGAAGGTAGAAGGTAGGTAGGTGGAAACTTAAAGGTGCAGCATGGGTGAAGAAGTGGACGAACTGACTGGTCAGAGTGATGTTTTGATCCGACTTTGAGTTGTAATGTCATTGGGGATTTAGAGGTGTTGGCTTGGTCAGTGTGTGCTTTCGGTGTGGTTTTGATGGCAAATGTACCTGGCATGTGCTCCGCTGCAGAGAGAGCAGGTGTGCAAAAGTGCAGCCAGATGCATTGCAGTCGAGGTCGTTGAAGTTATTGCATACCATCCAATCACCTTCGTAGATGACTGGCTTCCCACTTTTGTCGACGCCATGGGGAAACCGGCTGTGGATGGGGAGCAAGAATGTCGGTGATGGAGGAAGGAGGTGAAGAGGCTGCAAGACTACTAAATGTGGGAAGAGTACATGTGGGTGGGGCAAGAGGATGGGGCAGGTGGGATTCAGTTGCTGGGTGTGAGGGACCTCTACAAAGGTTGAAAGTCAAGGAGTGTCTTGCCGCGAACAAAAGGCAATAGAGCTCTGAGTCCAGGGCCCCCAGTAGGTGCCCTGGTTGAACTGGTGGAGGTGGCCTGCAGCTTTGAAGGAAAAAAGGACATGTTAGGTGAAAAAAACCTGTGCCACTGAAGCGCAGATCAAAGTCCAAAATGATGGAAAGGAGAAGTTGAAAAGAGTGAGGATCGTGCGGCTGAAGGGGCCCTCTTGCCTGCCTCCTGCTCTGGTGTCCAAGGGCCTCCAATGGTACCAGGACTCTGGTCCTGGTCTCCAGCTTCCGGAGGGCTTCCAAGTCTGCGGCTGGTCTTGTGGCCTCCAGCCGGTCATGGTTTGATATCAGACATGTTAGGACCTGTGCCACTGAAGCACACAACAAAGTCCAAAATGATTGAAAGGTAGTTGTACTGGATCTGCTGCTGAGGGAAGCTGAAAAGAGTGAGGGTCGTGCGGCTGAAGGGGGGCGGAAGGGAGGTGTGGCAGAAGCCAGAGTGAAGTTATCGGAGGTTGTGGGGTTGAAGACGGGTGTAGCGGTCCCCAGCCTCCTCTGCAGATGCTGTACCTGTTCCTGGGTCAGTTAATGCCCCTCTGGTCCCTGGTTCTCTGTTGGTAGCCCAACCAGCACCTTTTCCAGACCCTGAGATTTCTATCCCTGCTGACCCACTAGCAGACCGCCCACATAATCAGTCAGCAGCCTTCTCTGACAGCCAACCAGACCTGCCTCATGCCATAGTCCTGATCAGTCTGACTTTGAGTCTTGCTGCCCTGTTGCCGACCTCCTGCTCTGGTGTCCAGCTGCTATGGCTTGTTATTAAAGCTTGCCTCTTGTTCTTTACCCTGCCTGCCTCCTCAGTGTCTTGTATTCGTGTTCTCACTATTGATGCTACACGTAACATCCAGTTTATTGTCTAAACATTAGCTCACACATACTCTGATGAATGTCTGGTTTAAGCTTTTTAAATTAATCAAAACTCAGATTATGATCAAAGGCTGACTAAATCTTTTCTGTTCTGCTGCCACATTTAGTGTTCAATTTGCTGATACGTCCATGTTTTACCTGCAGTGATTGTAAAACAATGGTAAGAATCATTTCTTCATTTCATCTTGAGGGTTCACAGGCGTTCGTCTCTTCAAACATATTAATAATATAAAGAGGAAGGAAGCCAGCCAGTTAACACCTCGATGTCGGTTTAAGACAAGTGAACCAACCAGAGAGAGACAAACTGTCTCGTGACCACGTCTTCCGTCTTTATTTAGAAGTGTTTGGTGAGATGAACTGACATTCAGTACTTCTCATGTATGTGATCGACCTGCTGATTTAACAGACGTGAGGAGAAGCGATGAGTTTAACAGCAGCAGCGAGTGGATTTGTTGTCGTCCTTCTGTCTGTCCAAGGTACTGTACGTCTACATTTATACTGTAAGACAGTTAGCATGGTGGGTTTTATAGGAAAGACTTGATGTGCAACAGTGCAGTTAGAGATATTAAAGCTGTGTTTGTGTGGATGTACAGTGACAGTACATACTGTACATTAACAATGGAAAAATCTGAAGAGAAAATCAGTTAAATAAAATGAATCGTTCTGAGGAACTTCCTCCATCGTTCAAACTTCCTCCAAACTCAACTTGAGCCTGCGTTCGTACGTGTTAGAGGCGGGTCGATGTGCTCTGATCGGATAATTAACACAGGAACACAAAATTAATATCATGTGGGAATAAAATGAGAGAATAAAAATAAAGATTTATCTTCTGACTCCAGTTCCTGTCAGCTGCACAGCGTTTGATTTTGTTTTATTTTTCAAACTTTAATGTTTGAGTTCACTCTGTGTTATCATCAGCCTCGTTTCCTGCAGCAGCAGCAGCTGTTATCAGTGACACATCTCTAAAAACCAGCTGTGCCCTACCTGCCCAGCACCAAACAACAGAGTCAGCATCTCTCTGGACACCAAAGTAGAGTATTTAGCTGCTAGACAGATATTTTATCAGTATTTGTGAGTATTTCTTGCTTCAGGATACATTTGTCAGTGTTTTCTATCAGTGGGAAAAGCTGCTCACACCTCAGACTTCTGCATTTCTCTGCAGATGTCATTCACACTCTGCAGCAGCCTGACCACAGCAAGATAACCAGCAGACACTTGTTTCATGCTTCACACTTTTCTTCTAAGTGTTTCTCTCTAAGTATTGTGTTAAAGTACACAATGTCAACACACTGTTGCTCCTTCACTGCAGCCTCTGTGTGATGTCCGTCCTCAGTGCTCTCAGAGATCATGTGCTCATCTTTCTCTGTTCCTTTACTTTAAATATTCTCATGTAAACCTTGATGATTTGTACATTTCTCCACACCTCTGTTGACTTTGTGATGAACCACAAATACCACTGAAACATTATTTACAGTATCAACCCAGTTTTAAAACAGACCTTAATAGAAATGTGTCATAGAGAGTGAGTCTTACGTACTGTTTGTCACAGCGCGGTGAGGTTGTCTTGTCTTGGGCTCTGTCTCGTGAACTTCCTGTTTTATTTTGAAAATAATTCTCCTCTCGTTTCAGGTCACTTGCCCTTCCTCTTGTGTCCCTGTTCTGACGTCATCCCTGATTCCTGATTGTTTCCACCTGTGCTCCCCTCCCTCATGTGTATAAAGTCTTTGTCTTCCCCTGTCTCCGTGCCAAAGTATTTCGTCTTCATGTCGTATACCTAAGCCCTTTGAATCCAAAGTCTTGATCGTCTTTGTGATAAGTATTATTCTTGTTTTATTTATCTGTATTTTTTGCCCTCTCTTGAAGAGTGAATTTTTGTTGTAATTTTCTGGTTAAGGTTTTGTTTGTAATTTGAGATTTTCTAGCCCTTTCGGTTCTCCTCCAAGTGAGTGAATTTTTGTTGATAATTTTTATACGATAGAATAGATAAGTTTCATAGCCATCGTGCATCCTCTTCGGAGTGTATTTTTGTTGTAATTTTCATACTTTCTTTTGTCACCAGTTCAGTGTAGTTTTCCTCCTGCGGGAGCGCTTTTCGTTTCTCTGTGTTCCATGTTGTTTGTCTCGTGTCTGTCTCAGAATTTTCATAGCGTTTGGTTTTCATTCATTCCTGAGAGTCAAAGAATCAGATTAATAAAACTTGATTGTACTTCTGCCATACTGCATCTGAGTCCTCTTTTTCGCCCAAGTCTGACACTGTTCTAGTTAAGATGACAGAGACTTAGTTGATGAAGGCACAGGAACTGGTCAGTGTCAGTGACCCTGATCATGAGCTCAGGGTGACTCTACCTCTTCTGTCAGCAGAGTGGGAGATGTATATAGACACATTTACTACTATGAACCTATGAAACTTAATATATGATCATTTCTTTACAAAACCGTCTGAAAGCTGCCTTTGCTTGCCCACCAAACACAAGTTTGTATGAAGAGAGCCACAGTGTGTTGTGAAGTGTATTCTCACAGACTGAAGCTCCTCCACTGCAGTGAAAATCTGTCTCCTGATGTTGTTTCGAGTCTGATTGTAGTTTCTGATGTTCTCTGTGTTACAGTGATACAGGGTCAGGATGGCTGGGGAGTGACTTACAGCTCTACTGAGATCTGTGCCTTAAAAGGATCAACAGTGGACATGAGCTGCACCTACAGATACCCATCTCAAAACATTTACCCAAAAATGGAAGTTAAGGAAAGATTCTGGTTCACTAAACTGAGTGGAAATCAACCTTTGGATATGAAAGCAGACTCAGATTATCAAGGTCGTGTTGAGTACAGTTGTTCTGAGAAGAGCTGCAGTCTGAGAATCAGAGACCTGAGAGAGAGCGACTCAGCTAAGTACAAGTTCATGTTCATAACAAACCAAGAAGGTGGGACATATACTGGTTCACCTGGAGTCACTTTGAGGATCACAGGTAACATTTTCATTCATATTTTAATTGTTTCAAAATGTTCAACATCTTAAGAACAATAATATAAATGTGTGTGTATGTTGACAGTTTGTCTAAAATAACATTCTTGTTCCTTCTTCACATCCAGATCTTCAGGTGCAGGTGAGCAGATCCTCACATTCTAGCTGGAGAGACCTGAAGTGTCACAGCAGTTGTCGTCTACCTGATCGTTCTTCCTACATCTGGTACAGAAATGGACAGAAAATTCAGTCACAAACATCCTCTAATTATTCAGTCTACTATACTTATGTAGACAGTTATTCCTGTGCTGTTGAAGGACGTGAGGATTTCCCCTCTCCTCCAGTGTGTGAGTTTACTACACTAACATAACACCATCTGATGGAGTCTGATAACTACATGGATTTTAATATGGAGACCTTCATTGTGACTCTTCATCAACTCTGGTTTTAAAATGATCAGAACTTTGTTTTATCTTTCAGGTGCTGATGGTCAAACCTGCGACAGAGTGATTTACACTGACAGAAGCATCTGTGTCTTCAAAGGCTCATCAGTGAACATTTCTTGTACTTACAGCAGTTATTACACCATCAGGTCTAAATTCTGGTTCAGTCCTGAACGTTCTCATCAGTGGCAGAGTCCTTCACAGCCTGAGGACCTTAGTGACTCCCAGTTTGCAGGTCGTGTTCAGGTCCTTGAATCAGAGAGAAGACGCTCCACTCTGAGAATCACTGACCTGACAGAGAGTGATTCAGCTCAGTATCACTTCAAATTCATAACAAAATGGTTTGAGTGGAGGAGTAGTTTACCTGGTACAACTCTGACTGTCACAGGTACTGATGAACACACACTGATGTAAAACATCAACATAGTACATTTAGAAACAGTGAAGATGTTGAAAATGATGGATCATCATGGGTTTGTGTAATAATTACTGTTGTGTTGGCACTAATGTTCACTGCTAGTTGTAGGAATAGTAAGTGTTGTGTTGTCGTGTGTGTACATCTATCAGTGATTTCTGTTAGAACCAGTGATAATAATATTGTTTCTTGTTCTCATATCCAGCTCTGCAGGTGCAGGTGACCAGAATAACAGTCCACCAGTCTGATACTGAGGCAGAGCTGAAGTGTCACAGCAGCTGCAGTCCAGCTGCTCGTCTTTCCTACGTCTGGTTCAAGAACGGACAGAAAGTCACAGGGGTGGAGACATCTTCTTTTAAAGGCCGGGTTTATCCTGGAGACATCATCTCTTGTGCTTTGAAAGGACATGAGAACTACGGCTCTCCTCCAGTCTGTGAGTTTGATCCACTGTATTGGGAAAAAACACAAATACACACTGAGTACACATTGCAGACAGACACATGTGTAAAAAACTAAAAGTACAAATTATAGTTATTGGCTTTCAGTTTCCACCAGGAGTCTGACCAAGTTCAGCTCCATGATCAGCTCTCTAGACAGCCACTGTGACACATAGAGACAATTAGAATAGAAGCAGAGAAACATACATTTCAATCACAACAGTCAATTTTCTGTGATAACATATTATAATATTTCATTAATACACATACACATCTCCTCCAGATGCTCTGAGGATTCCCTCTGTGTCAGTGAGTCCCTCTGCTGAGATAGTGGAGGGCAGTTCAGTGACTCTGACCTGTAGCAGTGATGCTAACCCAGCAGCTAATTACACCTGGTACAAGAAGATTGAAGATCCAGACCTTCAACCTCTCAGTAAAGAACCACAGCTTGTCTTCAGCTCCATCCAGTCCTCTGACTCTGGAGAGTATTACTGTACAGCTGAGAACCAGCTGGGGAGGAGGACGTCTGGATACATGTATATTAATGTGACATGTGAGTGAAACAGATTATTTAAAAATAACAGATTAAATCTGTCCAGTCTTTGCAGGAGAAGATTTTACTGTCATGTCTACGTTCTTGTGCTCCACATTTTCAGTCTGCTGTAATTCACTGAGCAGCTCCAGGAGACTTGAGGAGTTTGATGCTGTTCTGGGATTCAGATTCAAACAGTGCTACACACAGATGTTCACACTTTATGTCAGGTCAGGGTAAAAAACGGAAAAACTATAGAAGGGGAAGGAGGACCCAAACGCAGTACACACGGGAGGCGAGGATAAGGGAACAAACAAAAGGCGAGCTTTATTTAAAGCTGTTACCAAAAAAACCAAAAGCAGACAAAAGGTCAAAAGGCAAAGTAGCAAACGAAACATCAAGACAAAGTAACAAAATAAAACAGTTCAGCAAAGTACAAAAGAAAGAGGCAAAGTACAAATCAAACATGGAAATCTTGAAACCAAAACATACCAAACTGGGGCAGGAGCATGGACAGGAGCATGGAACAAGAGCATTCAGAAACAGAAAACAATGACTGGACAAGGAGTGAGGGGAACACAGAGACTAAATACACAGACACTAATGACATGACGAGGAACAGGTGAGGAGAGAGGAGGAAGGAAGCCAGGTGTGATAATGAGGGGGAGGAGCACAGAGGAACAGACCAGGAGGGAACAAGACAACAGACAGAGGGAGCCAGAGGGGAGAACATAGGAGAACTTAAAGGACACATGAGGGCATGGAAAAATCAAGACATGAGACACAAGACAAGGAAAAACAAAACACAGAACACAAGACATAGAAAAAAGGACATGAATCAAAACCCAAAAACCAGAAACAAAGAACAACACAAACAGGAGTCATGACAGAACCCCCCCCTTAAGGGACAGCTCCCAGATGTCCCTCAAGACATAAATTTAAAGTCCAAGTGAAGCCGGGAGGGGGGAGGGTGGAGGGTGGAGGGGGTCTGGAGGAGGGCCAGAGTCCAAACAAACATGAGGGTGGAGGCGAGGACTGGAGCCCACTGGAGACGAAGGACAAGGGCAAAGGCGCAGGCTGGAACCTGCTGGAGACCGGCGACCAAGGTGTAGGCGCGGTCTCAGACTCGCTGGACGCCGGCGACAAAGGCGTAGGCGCGGTCTCAGACTCGCCGGAGGCCGGCGACGAAGGCGTAGGCACGGCCTGGAACTCGCCAGAGGGCGGCGACGAAGACGTAGGCGCGGCCTGGAACTCGCCGGAGGGCGCCGACGAAGGCGTAGGCGCGGCCTGGAACCCGCCGGAGGGTGGCGACGAAGGCGTAGGCGCGGCCTGGAACTCACTGGAATCCGGCGACGAAGACCTAGGGGCGGCCTGGAACTCACTGGAATCCGGCGATGAAGGCGAAAGCGCGGGCTGGAACCCCCTGGAGGCTGGCGACGTAGACAAAGGCAAAGGCGTAGGTGCGGGCTGGAACCCCCTGGAGGCCGGCGACGTAGACGAAGGCGTGGGTGCGGGCTGAGACCAACTGGAGGCCGGTGGCGAAGGCGTGGACTGAGACCCACTGGCAACCGGTGGCGAAGGCGTGGACTGAGACCCACTGGCGACCAGACCACTGGCTGGGAAACCCTCAAGGGTCTTGGCAGGACCACCGACGGAGTTTTGCCGGGAGCTGGTGGTGTGAGAGCCGATGAAGGGTCTCTGGCAACAAACGACCTCGGCCGTACCCCTGACCGAGGAGCAGGCAGTGGACTTGGCGTGAGACTCGGCCGGACCTCCGACCGAGGTGCAGGCAGTGGACTTGGCGTGAGACTCGGCCGGGCCTCCGACTGAGGAGCAGGCACAGGGCTTGGCGTGGGACTCGGCCGGGTCTCCGACCGAGGAGCAGGCACAGGGCTTGGCATGGGACTCGGCCGGGCCTCCGATCGAGGTGCAGGCACTGGACTTGGCGTGGGACTCGGCCGGGCCTCTGACTGAGGTGCAGACACAGGACTTGGCGTGGGACTCGGCCGGTCCTCCGACTGACAAGCAGGAACAGGCGCTGGACCTGGCGTGGGCCTCGGCCGGTCCTCCGACCGAGGTGCAGGAACTGGCCTCGGCCGGCCCTCCGACCGAGGTGCAGGAACTAGACGTGGCGTGAGCCTCGGCCGAACCTCGGACTGAGGAGAAGAAACAGGCCTTGGCCAGACCACTGTCCGAGGTGCAGGAACAGGCGTCATCTGGACCGCCGACTGGGGGCCACTGGCAGGTGTCGACCGGAACGCCAACTGGGGGCCACTGGCAGGTGTCGACGGGGTTGAGACTGAGGCCCGGGCTGGAAGCTCGGCTGTAGCTGAGGCCTGGGCTGGAAGCTCGGCTGTGGCTGCGGCCTGGGCTGGGAGCTCGGCTGTGGCTGTGGCTGTGGCTGTGGCCTGGGCTGGGAGCTTGGCTGTGGCTGAGGCCTGGGCTGGAAGCTCGGCTGTGGCTGCAGCTGCGGCCTGGGCTGGGAGCTTGGCTGTGGCTGAGGCCTGGGCTGGGAGCTTGGCTGTGGCTGTGGCTGTGGCTGAAGCCACCAAGGCCTTCCTGAGGTTATCTAGATCCGCTATCACCTGAGCGACCCAAGGGAGTTCCTTCAGCCAAGGCCTAATAACTAGTTCTTTGTCATAGTCCACTATGGCCTTTAGCTTCTCCCCTGTGTCAGCCTGGCCGCTCAGAATCTCCACCAGTTTGTTCCCCAGCCTACAAATTAGTGTACTGTCTGGTAGGTCCATTTCAGGTCCAGTCATTCTGTCAGGTCAGGGTAAAAAAGGGAAAAACTATAGAAGGGGAAGGAGGACCCAAACGCAGTACACACGGGAGGCGAGGATAAGGGAACAAACAAAAGGCGAGCTTTATTTAAAGCTGTTACAAAAAAAACCAAAAGCAGACAAAAGGTCAAAAGGCAAAGTAGCAAACGAAACATCAAGACAAAGTAGCAACATAAAACAGTTCAACAAAGTACAAAAGAAAGAGGCAAAGTACAAATCAAACATGGCCATCTTGAAACCAAAACATACCAAACTGGGGCAAGAGCATGGAACAAGAGCATTCAGAAACAGAAAACAATGACTGGACAAGGAGTGAGGGGAACACAGAGACTAAATACACAGACACTAATGACATGACGAGGAACAGGTGAGGAGAGAGGAGGAAGGAAGCCAGGTGTGATAATGAGGGGGAGGAGCACAGAGGAACAGACCAGGAGGGAACAAGACAACAGACAGAGGGAGCCAGAGGGGAGAACACAGGAGAACTTAAAGGACACATGAGGGCATGGAAAAATCAAGACATGAGACACAAGACAAGGAAAAACAAAACACAGAACACAAGACATAGAAAAAAGGACATGAATCAAAACCCAAAAACCAAAAACCAGAAACAAAGAACACAAACAGGAGTCATGACACTTTATGGTTTAAATACTACACATTCAGTTGTTGTAACACACACTTAACCTTTTCTCTTAATACATCTCCAGATGCTCCAAGACTTCCCTCTGTGTCAGTGAGTCCCTCTGCTGAGATAGTGGAGGACAGTTCAGTGACTCTGACCTGTAGCAGTGATGCTAACCCAGCAGCTAATTACACCTGGTACAAGGAGAATGAAGACTCACCAAAAGCATCAAGACAGATCTTCACCATCACTGACTTCAGAGCTGAACACAGTGGGAATTATTACTGTGAAGTCCAGAACACAAGAGGACGTCATAACTCCACCTTACAGCTGATTGTTGTGGCAGGTGAGACACTAATTGGTTGATTAACAGACAATAACACCTGGGAAACTGATTAATGAATCAAACCCTGCTAGTGAGGTCCACTACAGTCTATCTAATAACTGTCTGTCTCCATTTCCAGGGAGTTTAACAATGATGATAAATGTCATCAGGTTGATTCTGGTGGTTCTGATGTCGGTTCTGCTGCTTCTGTTTTGTCTGTGGATGAGGTGAAACTACAAACATTAACTGATCTGTTATTTTGAAAATGTATTTTCATGGTTTCTGAGTTTTTAATGAACATTTGTGTTTGTTTGTCGATTTCCTTCAGGAAGAAGAAAACTCTGAGCTCCACCACTGAACCAAATGAGCCCACAGAGACTGTGGAGATGAGAGAGGTATTGGACCACAGTGACGACAAATCAGCACATTTACTGTCGATGTTTTTATAACAAAGATCAAGTTAAAGACACAGTTCTGCTTTAAACATGTCTGAGTTTGTTGTCATTTAAAATCTAATTGTGTCCACGTTCCATTTCTGAGGCCTTTGACTCTCATCTTGTTGTCTCTCCCCATCAGTTGGAGTCTGATCCTGATTACACCAACATCTCACCTTTGAACAGAGAAACTGCAGCATGTGGCAGAAGTTCTGAGTAGCATGCAGCTTTATGTTTACCTGTGCAGGTACATTACATATGTCAAGGATTATGCTTGGTTTGCAACATGCTATTTTATCTTTTAATGCTTTTAATATAACATTTTATTCTAATGCAGTAACTTGTTTTGAAGAAATACTGATTGTTCTATCACATCACACCTGTCCTGGCAGATAAAGACATGTGGAACAGGAAGCACAGTATCTCACAGCATGTACATTATATATTAAACACACTGACATGTAACATGAGCCCAGCTCTGTCACACTCTGTAGCTGTAACATGTTCAAAGTTCTGCAGTGGCTGATTGAAATAAACATCCAGCTTCCAACAACTCTGTAGTTTGAACATCATGTCAGTTCCCTCTCTGTGCTGCAGAGGGCGACAGTGTGCAGAAAGTTTTGGATTTCAGCTTTTAACAAACTCTTTTTCTGTTTAGTCTTCAGAATAAAGGTTTTATTCATCAATAATGGAGACAAATGCAATGTAAAACAGTTTGTTTATTCTGACTGTGGTCCCAGTGCTTCTTTGGTTTGTACTTTATTTAGTTTTTGTATTTTTTGTACTTCTTTAATTCTTGTATTGGCTCCTGCCTGCTCCTTGTGTTCTTGTTGCTTTTTGTATTTTGTATTTTGTATTCAGACCTCAGCTTTGTTATTAAAGCTCACCTTTTGTTCTTTACCTTGCCTGCCTCCTGAGTGTCTTGTGTTTGGGTCCTCACACTTTCATGACTTTCATGAAAAAATCTCTGATGGGGAGCTGAAGAAGTACTGCTTAATCTTTAAACGACTGAACTCTATCACAGGTTCTGTGGACAGGCTGTTTTTCTACAACTTAATCCCAAAGACACTCTGCTCAAGACCAAGGCTGTTGGACTCACAACTTGTAGTCAGTGACTTCACTAACAGCCTGCTAACCTCCTGCCTGCTCCAGCTCCTGTCTCAGCGAGCCACCGGCCTGCTAGCTGAATTTCCATCCCTGCTGACCCACCACCAGACCCCACCAGACCATCATTCAGCATCCTTCTCTGACACCCACACCTGCCTCAGTCCATCATCCTGGTGCCCTCTCGCCTGCCTCCTGCTCTGGTGTCCAATGGCCTCCAATGGTACCAAGACTCTGGTCCTGGTCTCCAGCTTCCTGAGGGCTTCCAAGTCTGCTGCTGGTCTCGTGGCCTCCAGTCGGTCATGGTTTGATATCAGAACTTGCCTCATGTTCTTTATCTGGCCTGCCACCCTGACTGTTTGTATTCTCACTGTTATTGCTACACGTAACATCCAGTTTATTGTCTAAACATTAGCTCACACTCACTCTGATTAATGTCTTAGTTTAGGCTTTTTATTTGAATCAAATCTCAGATTAAAATCACAGGCTGACTGAATCTTTGCTGTTCTGCTGCTTCACTGTCACACCGCGGTGAGGAATGTCCTGTCTTGGGTTTTTTGTCGTGTGAATTTCATGTTTTATTTTGAAAAGTATCTCTCCACTCGTTTCAGGTCATTTGCCCTTCCTCTTGTGTCACCGGTCTGACGTCATCCCCTAATCCCTGATTGTTTCCACCTGTGCTCCCTTCCCTGACGTGTATATTGTCTGTGTCTTCCCCGTCTCATCAGAGTATTTCCTTGGTAGGATGCACTGCAGTTGAATACAACTCTTAAGGTTTGCTTTTTGGGGTGATACACGCCGTGATGTGGAATGTACCAAACTCTCCCGTCTGTCTTTTCAAGCTGTTCTGATGGTACCACTTCAGCATAGCCCTTTTCGATTACATCAGCCATAAAGTTAATGTATTCTTTCTTGAAGTGTTCATTCTTTTCCAATTTCCTTTTCAGCCCTAGGAGGCGTTGTTCTGCAACTGAGCGATTATTTGGCATGACAAGGTCATTTCTCCTGAAAGGCAAATCCAGATAATAGTGTCCATCTTTCAGTGTTACACTACTATTTGCACATGTCAAGAATTTCCTGTCTTCCATGGACATCTCAGGCTTATCCTCAGATGCCTTCTCACTGAAGTCTTGATTATACTGGCTGATCAGGAGCTGCTCCACTTTGGCAATTGAAGTTCTATTGCACTGGATAGTTTGATGGCAGGCTCTTTCTGTGCCGTCATGACGTCCCAGCGGTCCATTGACAATCCACCCCAAACGTGTTCTCACGGCAAACGGTCCATCTCCTTTGCTGTTTATTACCTCCAATGGCTCCATAACTTTCGGGGCGTCTGTTCCAGTCAGCAACTCCACTTCAGCATTAATGACAGGAATGTGCATGTTATTCAGATATGACCATTTGGAAAGATCCTCCTTTCTGATTATGTTGTCTTTAGTTACAGGCATTTCCTTTTGTGTGTATACTTCAGGCAAAGCAATGAAATCTGATTCATCCAGTCCTGAGATCTCAAGACCTGTGACGAGGTGAGATGTCACATTCTGCTCCTGGCTCATGGTACGCAGCATAATGTTTGTCTTTCTGCCTTTTATATTCAATTTTGACATTAATTGCGTTGTACAGAAACTAGCAGTACTGCCAGGGTCAAGGAAGGTGGAAAGTTTCAATAATCTTGTCACTTTTGTTACTTTTGATCAGGAACAATGGAAAGTGTGCTGTCATTCTTACCGGCCCCCAATATGGCTACAGGATTGGCAGGTGACATGTGAAGTGTTTTTGTCTCCATCTGGTGGACGTTGCTCTGTCCCTGGGCTTGTCGTCTTCTCCTTGAACTGTATGCGTAGAACTCCTGGCTGCAGTTTGTTACACACATCACATTTGAGGCACCTTTTGCAATCCTTGCTCATGTGTCATCATCCGAAACACATTGCATTTGTTCTCAAAAAGTCAATCTTGTCCTTGTTTAATTTAGACTTAAAACTGGAACACGTTGCAAGCTGGTGCTCACCATTGCAGGATGGGCAGTGGGCTGGTTGAGCTGATGAATCAACACTTGTGGCAAAACTTCCAGTTGATTTGGGCTTGGGGGGGCCTGAGCTTTGAACTTATCTCTTGTTTGATGACTTGATGTGGGAATGAGTCTGCCGTAAGATTGCCAAAGATTGGGTCAGAGTAGATTTGAACTTGCTTATCACAGAAATCTACAAGGTCCAATAACCTCACTCTGCCATGTCTCCTCTCCTGCAAATCACAAACAAGTGTTCTCCATTTTTCACACGCTTTGAATGGCAACTTGAGTGCTACGGCCTTAAGATTGGACGCCACATCCAGCTCATCCATATATGTTTAGCATTGAGTTACAACATCCTCTGAGAAATTGTGAGTATGCTTGTAGAGCTTTTGGATCTTCAGCTTTGATTAAAGGCCAGCTTACAGCTCGTTCTATGTAGGAACTTGCACATCCAACTCAGAAACTTAGAAAGATAGTAGCAACAAAGGCTAAAGCTGTAAAAAGCTGTGTGCCTCCAATCAACTACAGCTGGTCCACCCCTGGCCAGGTTCTTATTCTTCCTCTCCTGTGCTCTCCTCTCTGTCTGTAAAATGTGACAAAGGGACATTAGACATGACACACATTGGCACAGCACAGGGACATACATTTCTATTGTTGATTGGCTCCTGCATGTTATTAATATAAACAGGAAGGAAGCCAGCCAGTTAACACCTCAATGTGGGTTTAAGACAAGTGAACCAACCAGAGAGAGACAAACTGTCTCGTGACCGCGTCTTCCCTCTTTATTTAGAAGTGTTTGGTGAGATGAACTGACACTCAGTACTTCTCATGTATGTGATCGACCTGCTGATTTAACAGACGTGAGGAGAAGCGATGAGTTTAACAGCAGCAGCGAGTGGATTTGTTGTCGTCCTTCTGTCTGTCCAAGGTACTGTACGTCTACATTTATACTGTAAGACAGTTAGCATGGTGGGTTTATAGTAAAGACTTGATGTGCAACAGTGCAGGCAGAGATATTAAAGCTGTGTTTGTGTGGATGTACAGTGACAGTACATACTGTACATTAACAATGGAAAAATCTGGGGAGAAAGTCAGTTAAATAAAATGAATCGTTCTGAGGAACTTCCTCCATCGTTCAAACTTCCTCCAAACTCAACTTGAGCCTGCGTTCGTAGGTGTTAGAGGCGGGTCGATGTGCTCTGATAGGATAATTAACACAGGAACACAAAATTAATATCATGCGGGAATAAAATGAGAGAATAAAAATAAAGATTTATCTTCTGACTCCAGTTCCTGTCAGCTGCACAGAGTTTGATTTTGTTTTATTTTTCTAACTTTATAGTTTGAGTTCACTCTCAGTGTTCTCATCAGCCTCGTTTCCTGCAGCAGCAGCAGCTGTTATCAGTGAAACGTCTCTAAAAACCAGCTGTGCACTACCTGCCCAGCACCAAACAACAGAGTCAGCATCTCTCTGGAGACCAAAGTAGAGTATTTAGCTGCTAGACAGATATTTTATCAGTATGTGTGAGTATTTCTCGCTTCAGGATAAATTTGTCAGTGTTTTGCTCACACCTCAGACTTCTGCATTTCTCTGCATATGTCATTCACACTCTGCAGCAGCCTGACCACAGCAAGATAACCAGCAGACACTTGTTTCATGCGTCACACTTTTCTTCTAAGTGTTTCTCTCTAAGTATTGTGTTAAAGTACACAATGTCAACACACTGTTGCTCCTTCACTGCAGCCTCTGTGTCATGACTCCTGTTTTGTTTTGTTCTTGTGTCTGGTTTTTGGTTTCTTATATTTGAATTACTACTTGTATCATGTCTTGTGTTGTGTTTTGCTTTTTCCTTGTCTTGTGTCTCATGTTTTGATTTTCCATGCCCTCATGTGTCCTTTAAGTTTCTCTCATGTTCTCTCCTCTGGCTCCCTCTGTCTGTTGTCTTGTTCCCTCCTGGTCTGTTCCTCTGTGCTCCTCCCCCTCATTATCACACCTGGTTTCCTTCCTCCTCTCTCCTCACCTGTGCCTCGTCATGTCGTTAGTGTCTGTGTATTTAGTCTCTGTGTTTCCCCTCACTCTTTGTCTGGTCAGTGTATTCTGTCTTGTGTATTCTGTTTGCTGTTCCATGCTCCATGCTCCATGCTCCATGCTCCATGCTCCTGTCCATGCGCTTCTGTCCCGTTTTGGTATGTCTTGGTTTTGAGTTTTTCCATGTTTTAGTTGAACTTTGAATTTTGGTTTGAACTTTGTCTAGCTGTTTTCTTTTGCTACTTTGTTTCGTTCTTGGTTGTTACTTTGTTTCTTGCCCTGTTTTGGCCTGTTCTCTTTTTTTGAAATCAGCTTTTAATAAAGTTCGCATTTTGTTCTCTTTAACTTGCCTCCAGTAACTGCATTTGGGTCCACCTCACTTTCCATAGTTTTTCCCTTTTTACCCTGACCTGACACTCTGTGTGATGTCCGTCCTCAGTGCTCTCAGAGATCATGTGCTCATCTTTCTCTGTTCCTTTACTTTAAATATTCTCATGTAAACCTTAATGATTTGTACATTTCTCCACACCTCTGTTGACTTTGTGATGAACCACAAATACCACTGAAACATTATTTACAGTATCAACCCATTTTTAAAACAGACCTTAACAGAAATGTGTCATAGAGAGCGAGTCTTACGTACTGTTCTAGTTAAGAGGACAGAGACTTAGTTGATGAAGGCACAGGAACTTCTGACCACACAGATGTCAGTGACCCCGTTCATGAGCTCAGGGTGACTCTACCTCCTCTGTCAGCACATTTACTACTATGAGCCTATGAAACTTGAGAACCACAGCGTGTTGTGAAGTGTATCTTCACAGACTGAAGCTCCTCCACTGCAGTGAAAATCTGTCTCCTGATGATGTTTTGAGTCTGATTGTAGTTTCTGATGTTCTCTGTGTTACAGTGATACAGGGTCAGGATGGCTGGGGAGTGACTTACAGCTCTACTGAGATCTGTGCCTTAAAAGGATCAACAGTGAACATGAGCTGCACCTACAGATACCCATCTCAAAACATTAATCCAAAAATGGAAGTTAAGGAAAGATTCTGGTTCACTAAAATGAGTAGAAATCAACCTTTGGATCTGAGAACAGACTCAGATTATCAAGATCGTGTTGAGTACAGTTGTTCTGAGAAGAGCTGCAGTCTGAGAATCAGAGACCTGAGAGAGAGCGACTCAGCTGAGTACAAGTTCAGATTCATTACAAACCAACCAGGTGGGAGATATACTGGTTCACCTGGAGTCACTTTGAGGGTCACAGGTAACATTTTCATTCATATTTTGATTATTATACAACAATAATATAAATGTGTGCGTATGTTGACAGTTTGTCTAAAGTAACATTCTTGTTCCTTCTTCACATCCAGATCTCCAGGTGCAGGTGAGCAGATCCTCACATTCTAGCTGGAGAGACCTGAAGTGTCACAGCAGTTGTCGTCTACCTGATCGTTCTTCCTACATCTGGTACAGAAATGGACAGAAAATTCCATCACAAACATCTTCTACTTATTCAGTCCACTATACTTATGCAGACAGTTATTCCTGTGCTGTTGAAGGACGTGAGGATTTCCCCTCTCCTCCAGTGTGTGAGTTTACTACACTAACATAACACCATCTGATGGAGTCTGATAACTACATGAATTTTAATATGGAGACCTTCATTGTGACTCTTCATCAACTCTGGTTTAAAAATGTTCAAAACTTTATTTTATCTTTCAGGTGTCGAATATACAACCTGCGACAGAGTGATTTACACTGACAGAAGCATCTGTGCCTCCAAAGGCTCATCAGTGGACATTTCTTGCACTTACAGCAGTTACGACACCATCAGGTCCAAATTCTGGTTCAGTCCTGAACGTTCTCATCAGTGGCAGAGTCCTTCACAGCCTGAGGACCTTAGTGACTCCCAGTTTGCAGGTCGTGTTCAGGTCCTTGAATCAGAGAGAGGACGCTCCACTCTGAGAATCACTGACCTGACAGAGAGTGATTCAGCTCAGTATCACTTCAAGTTTACAACAAGATGGTTTGAGTGGAGGAGTAGTTTACCTGGTACAACTCTGACTGTCACAGGTACTGATGAACACACACTGATGTAAAACATCAACATAGTACATTTAGAAACAGTGAAGATGTTGAAAATGATGGATCATCATGAGTTTGTGTAATAATTACTGTTGTGTTGGCACTAATGTTCACTGCTAGTTGTAGGAATAGTAAGTGTTGTGTTGTCGTGTGTGTACATCTATCAGTGATTTCTGTTAGAACCAGTGATAATAATATTGTTTCTTGTTCTCATATCCAGCTCTGCAGGTGCAGGTGACCAGAATAACAGTCCACCAGTCTGATACTGAGGCAGAGCTGAAGTGTCACAGCAGCTGCAGTCCAGCTGCTCGTCTTTCCTACGTCTGGTTCAAGAACGGACAGAAAGTCACAGGGGTGGAGACATCTTCTTTTAAAGGCCGGGTTTATCCTGGAGACGTCATCTCTTGTGCTTTGAAAGGACATGAGAACTACGGCTCTCCTCCAGTCTGTGAGTTTGATCCACTGTAGCAGGAAAAACACAAATACACACCAGCTACACAGTGAAGACAGACACATGTGCAAAACTAAAAGTACAAATTATATTTATTGGCTGTCAGTTTCCACCAGGAGGAGTCTGACCAGGTTCAGCTCCATGATCAGCTCTCTAGACAGCCACTGTGACACATAGAGACAATTAGAATAGAAGCAGAGAAACATACATTTCAACCACAAGAGTCAATTGTCTGATAACATATTCAAATTTTCAATTAATATGTTGACATCTCCCCCAGATGCTCCAAGACTTCCCTCTGTGTCAGTGAGTCCCTCTGCTGAGATAGTGGAGGGCAGTTCAGTGACTCTGACCTGTAGCAGTGATGCTAACCCAGCAGCTAATTACACCTGGTACAAGGAGAGTGAAGACTCACCAAAAGCATCAGGACAGATCTTCACCATCACTGACTTCAGAGCTGAACACAGTGGGAATTATTACTGTGAAGCCCAGAACAGAAGAGGACGTCATAACTCCACCTTACAGCTGATTGTTGTGGCAGGTGAGACACTAATTGGTTGATTAACAGACAATAACACCTGGGACACTGATTAATGAATCAAACCCTGCTAGTGAGGTCCACTACAGTCTATCTAATAACTGTCTGTCTCCATTTCCAGGGAGTTTAACAATGATGATAAATATCATCAGGTTGATTCTGGTGGTTCTGATGTCGGTTCTGCTGCTTCTGTTTTGTCTGTGGAGGTGAAACAAACATTAACTGATCTGTTATTTTGAAAATGTATTTTCATGGTTTCTGAGTTTTTAATGAACATTTGTGTTTGTTTGTCGATTTCCCTCAGGAAGAAGAAAACTTGGAGCTCCACCACTGAACCAAATGAGCCCACAGAGACTGTGGAGATGAGAGAGGTATTGGACCACAGTGACGACAAATCAGCACATTTACTGTCGATGTTTTTATAACAAAGATCAAATTAAGGAAACAGTTCTGCTTTAAACATGTCTGAGTTTGATGTCATTTAAAATCTAATAGTGTCCACGTTCCATTTCTGAGGCCTTTGACTCTCATCTTGTTGTCTCTCCCCATCAGTTGGAGTCTGATCCTGATCACACCAACATCTCACCTTTGAAGAGAGAAACTGCAGCATGTGGCAGAAGTTCTGAGTAGCATGCAGCTTCATGTTTACCTGTGCAGGTACATTACATACGTCAAGGATTATACTTGGTTTGCAACATGCTACTTTATCTTTTAATGCTTTTAATATAACATTTTATTCTAATGCAGTAACTTGTTTTGAAGAAATACTGATTGTTCTATCACATCACAGCTGTCCTGGCAGAGAAAGACATGTGGAACAGGAAGCACAGTATCTCACAGCATGTACATTATATATTAAACACACTGACATGTAACATGAGCCCAGCTCTGTCACACTCTGTAGCTGTAACATGTTCAAAGTTCTGCAGTGGCTGATTGAAATAAACATCCAGCTTCCAACAATTCTGTAGTTTGAACATCATGTCAGTTCCCTCTCTGTGCTGCAGAGGGCGACAGTGTGCAGAAAGTTTTGGATTTCAGCTTTTAACAAACTGTTTTTGTGTTTAGTCTTTAGAATAAAGGTTTTATTCATCAGTAATTGACACAAATGAAATGTAAAACAGTTTATTTACTCTCACTGTGTTCCCAGTGCTTCTTTGGTTTGTACTTTATTTAGTTGTATTTTTTGTACTTCTTTAATTCTTGTATTGGCTCCTGCCTGCTCCTTGTGTTCTTGTTGCTTTTTGTATTTTGTATTTTGTATTCAGACCTCAGCTTTGTTATTAAAGCTCACCTTTTGTTCTTTACCTTGCCTGCCTCCTGAGTGTCTTGTGTTTGGGTCCTCACACTTTCATGACTTTCATGAAAAAATCTCTGATGGGGAGCTGAAGAAGTACTGCTTAATCTTTGAACGACTGAACTCTATCACAGGTTTTGTGGACAGGCTGTTTTTCTACAATTTAATCCCAAAGACACTCTGCTCAAGACCAAGGCTGTTGGACTCACAACTTGTAGTCAGTGACTTCACTAACAGCCTGCTAACCTCCTGCCTGCTCCAGCTCCTGTCTCAGCGAGCCACCGGCCTGCTAGCAGAGTTTCCATCCCTGCTGACCCACCACCAGACCCCCCCAGACCATCATTCGGCATCCTTCTCTGACACCCACACCTGCCTCAGTCCATCGTCCTGGTTCCCTCTCGCCTGCCTCCTGCTCTGGTGTCCAAGGGCCTCCAATGGTACCAAGACTCTGGTCCTGGTCTCCAGCTTCCGGAGGACTTCAAAGTCTGCGGTTGGTCTCGTGGCCTCCAGCCGGTCATGGTTTGATATCAGAACTTGCCTCATGTTCTACATCTGGCCTGTCACCCTGACTGTTTGTATTCTCACTATTGTTGCTACACGTAACATCCAGTTTATTGTCTAAACATTAGCTCACACTCACTCTGATTAATGTCTTAGTTTAGTCTTTTTATTTGAATCAAAGCTCAGATTAAAATCAAAGGCTGACTGAATCTTTGCTGTTCTGCTGCTTCACGGTCACACTGCGGTGAGGAATGTCCTGTCTTGGGTTTTTTGTCTTGTGAATTTTATGTTTTATTTTGAAAAGTAACTCTCCTCTCCTTTCAGGTCACTTGCCCTTCCTCTTGTGTCACCAGTCTGACATCATCCCCTAATCCCTGATTGTTTCCACCTGTGCTCCCTTCCCTGACGTGTATATTGTCTGTGTCTTCCCCCGTCTCGTCACCAGAGTATTTCCTTGGTAGGATGCACTGCAGTCGAATACAACTCTTAAGGTTTGCCTTTTGGGGTGATACATGCCGTGATGTGGAATGTACCAAACTCTCCCGTCTGTCTTTTCAAGCTGTTCTGATGGTACCACTTCAGCACAGCCCTTTTCGATTACATCAGCCATAAAGTTAATGTATTCTTTCTTGAAGTGTTCATTCTTTTCCAATTTCCTTTTCAACCCTAGGAGGCGTTGTTCTGCAACTGAGCGATTATTTGGCCTGACAAGGTCATTTCTCCTGAAAGGCAAATCCAGATAATAGTGTCCATCTTTCAGTGTTACACTACCATTTGCACATGTCAAGAATTTCCTGTCTTCCATGGACATCTCAGGCTTATCCTCAGATGCCTTCTGAAGTCTTGATTATACTGGCTGATCAGGAGCTGCTCCACTTTGGCAATTGAAGTTCTATTGCACTGGATAGTTAGATGGCAGGCTCTTTCTGTGCCGTCATGACGTCCCAGCGGTCCATTGACAATCCACCCCAAATGTGTTCTCACGGCAAACGGTCCATCTCCTTTGCTGTTTACTACCTCCAGTGGCTCCATAACTTTTGGGGTGTCTGTTCCAATCAGCAACTCCACTTCAGCATTAATGACAGGAATGTGCACGTTATTCAGATATGACCATTTGGAAAGATCCTCCTTTCTGATTATGTTGTCTTTAGTTACACATTTCCTTTTGTGTGTGTATACTTCAGGCAAAGCAATGAAATCTGATTCATCCAATCCCGAGATCTCAGGACCTGTGATGAGGTGAGATGTCACATTCTGCTCCTGGCTCATGGTACGCAGCATAATGTTTGTCTTTCTGCCTTTGATATTCAATTTTGACATTAATTGCGTTGTACAGAAACTAGCAGTACTGCCAGGGTCAAGGAAGGCGCTAAGTTTCAATAATCTTGTCACTTTTGTTACTTTTGATCTGGACAGGAACAATGGAAAGTGTGCTGTCATTCTCACAAGCCCCCAATATGGCTACAGGCTTGGCAGTTGACATGTG
The DNA here is from genome assembly GCF_904848185.1 of Acanthopagrus latus. Lineage (NCBI taxonomy): Eukaryota > Metazoa > Chordata > Actinopteri > Spariformes > Sparidae > Acanthopagrus > Acanthopagrus latus. The sequence continues at coordinate 2,534,519 of NC_051039.1, read as the reverse complement.
AAGTGTTTTTGTCTCCATCTGGTGGTCGTTGCTCTGTCCCTGGGCTTGTCGTCTTCTCCTTGAACTGTATGCGTAGAACTCCTGGCTGCAGTTTGTTACACACATCACATTTGAGGCGCCTTTTGCAATCCTTGCTCATTTGTCATCATCCGAAACACATTGCATTTGTTCTCAAAAAGTCAATCTTGTCCTTGTTTAATTTTGACTTAAAACTGGAACACGTTGTGCTCACCATTGCAGGATGGGCAGTGGGCTGGTTGAGCTGATGAATCAACACTTGTGGCAAAACTTCCAGTTGATTTGGGCTTGGGGGGGGGGGGGGGGTAGCAAAGAAAACAACTAGACAAAGTACAAATCAAAAAATCAAAGTCCAGCTCAAACATAGAAAACTCAAAACCAAAAACATACCAAACGGGACAGGAGCATGGACAGGAGACAGAAAACAGCAAACAGAAAACAATGACCGGAGGGAACAAGACAACAGACAGAGGGAGCCAGAGGGGAGAACACAGGAGAACTTAAAGGACACATGAGGGCATGGAAAAATCAGAACATGAGACACAAGACAAGCAAAGAAAACAGACTCAGACTCGCCGGAGGCTGGCGACGAAGGCGTAGGCGCGGCCTGGAACTCGCCGGAGGGCGGCGACGAAGACGTAGGCGCGGCCTGGAACTCGCCGGAAGGCGGCGACGAAGACATAGGAGCGGCCTAGAACTCTCTGGAATCCGGCGATGACGGCGAAGGCGAAGGTGCAAGCTGGAACCCCCTGGAGGCTGGCGACGTAGACGAAGGCAAAGGCGTGGGTGCGGGCTGAGACCAACTGGAGGCCGGTGGCGAAGGTGCGGGCTGGAACCCCCTGGAGGCTGGCGACGTAGACGAAGGCAAAGGCGTGGGTGCGGGCTGAGACCAACTGGAGGCCAGTGGCGAAGGCGTGGACTGAGACCCACTGGCAACCGGTGGCGAAGGCGTGGACTGAGACCCACTGGCGACCAGACCACTGGCTGGGAAACCCTCAAGGGTCTTGGCCGGACCATCGACGGAGTTTTGCTGATGAAGGGTCCCTGGCAACAAACGACCTCGGCCGGACCCCTGACCGAGGAGCAGGAACTGGCCTCGGCCGGTCCTCCGACCGAGGTGCAGGAACTGGCCTCGGCCGGTCCTCCGACCGAGGTGCAGGAACTGGCCTCGGCCGGTCCTCCGACCGAGGTGCAGGAACAGGTCTCATCTGGACCGCCGACTGAAGACCACTGGCAGGTGTCGACTGGACCGCCGACTGGCCTGGGCTGGAAGCTCGGCTGTGGCCTGGGCTGGAAGCTCGGCTGTGGCTGAGGCTGAGGCCTGGGCTGGGAGCTCGGCTGTGGCTGAGGCTGAGGCCTGGGCTGGAAGCTTGGCTGAGGCTGAGGCCTGGGCTGGAAGCTTGGCTGTGGCTGCGGCTGCGGCTGCGGCTGCGGCCTGGGCTGGGAGCTCGGCTGTGGCTGCGAGCTCGGCTGTGGCTGAGGCCTGGGCTGAGAGCTCGGCTGTGGCTGAGGCTGAGGCCTGGGCTGGGAGCTCGGCTGTGGCTGTGGCTGTGGCTGTGGCTGTGGCTGTGGCTGTGACCTGGGCTGGGAACTCGGCTGTGGCTGCGGCCTGGGCTGGAAGCTCGGCTGTGGCTGTGGCTGAAGCCACCAAGGCCTTCCTGAGGTTATCTAGAACCGCTATCACCTGAGCGATCCAAGGGAGTTCCTTCAGCCAAGGCCTAATAAATAGTTCTTTGTCATAGTCTGCTATGGCCTTTAGCTTCTCCCCTGTGTCAGGCGAGCTTTATTTAAAGCTGTTACAAAAACCAAAAGCAGACCAAAAGGGCAAAAGGCAAAGTAGCAAACAAGAACCAGACAAAGTAGCAAAGAAAACAACTAGACAAAGTACAAATCAAAAAATCAAAGTCCAACTCAAACATAGAAAACTCAAAACCAAAAACATACCAAACGGGACAGGAGCATGGACCAGGAGACAGAAAACAGCAAACAGAAAACAATGACTGGACAAGGAGTGAGGGGAACACAGAGACTAAATACACAGACACTAATGACATGACGAGGAACAGGTGAGGAGAGAGGAGGAAGGAAACCAGGTGTGATAATGAGGGGGAGGAGCACAGAGGAACAGACCAGGAGGGAACAAGACAACAGACAGAGGGAGCCAGAGGGGAGAACATAGGAGAACTTAAAGGACACATGAGGGCATGGAAAAATCAGAACATGAGACACAAGATAAGGAAAAACCAAAACACAGAACACAACAAGACATAGAAAAAAGGACATGAATCAAAAACCAAAACCAGATACGAGGACAACACAAACAGGAGTCATGACAGAAAGATTGCCAAAGATTGGGTCAGAGTAGATTCGAACTTGCTTATCACAGAAATCTACAAGGTCCAATAACCTCACTCTGCCATGTCTCCTCTCCTGCAAATCACAAGCAAGTGTTCTCCATTTTTCACGCACTTTGAATGGCAACTTGAGTGCTACAGCCTTAAGATTGGACGCCACATCCAGCTCATCCATATATGCCATGTTTTGCATTGAGTTACAACAGCCTCTGAGAAACCGTGAGTATGCTTGTAGAGCTTTTGGATCTTCAGCTTTGATTAAAGGCCAGCTTACAGCTCGTTCTATGTAGCAACTTGCAATTTTGTATTCCTTACCATAGTTAACTTGTAACAGTTTTTTGGCATTTTGGAAATCCCTAATAGATCCATATATCGACAACTCCTAATGAGGGCTTGAGCTGGACCTCTTGTGTATTGTTCAAGAAAATACAGTTTTTCCTCATTACATTCCACTTTAGACTCAGTGACTTGCTCAAATGATGCAATGAATGACTGGTACTGCATAATATCCCCATCAAAGATAACAATGTCTCTTTTTGGCAGAAAGGCATTTTGTTGTTGAGTTGTGAGGTCATTTTGCCTTTCAAGGACTCTGTGGAATTGTTCAGACCCCACAGCACTGTGGAGTTGACCAGACCCCACAGTGCCCCTTGTGGCTCCTGGGGTTGATGCAGTGTGTTGAGAGCTGGCACTCTGCATGTGAGATGCACTTTGAGCTGGTGTTCTAGTGGAGATAAAGGAATGAAATTGCAGTCTGTGTTATAGTTCTATAGCAAATCTTTTAATTCAGTTTCGGTTCCATTTTTATCCATCATTTCCTTTAAGTACTCATTCATGCATCCATACTTGTATCTGCATTTTCCAGAACTGAAATTTTGGCTGATGTTGCTGTCAGTTTTCCCTGAGTATCCAGCATTTCCTTTTTCCTCCTTATTTGTTCCTTCTGAAGATTCAACTTCTCCTCTTCCAATTCCAATTCATGCTTTTCTTTAAGCGCTGCTGCTTTTGCCATCAATGCTGCCCTTTCAGTCTCAGCCTGGACTCTTTCACTTATGTTGCTCACTTTTGACTTAAGACTTGTGACTGAGGCCGCCTCTTTTTGATCAGCGGCAAGTACTTTTGGATTAAAGCTGTCCATCCGCTTAGAAAGAGAATCAAGTAATTCACAAATAATTTCCCATCTGGGTTGGTACCATGTTTTGGTATCATCTTCACGTTCTTCTTCGTTCAACATTTGCTGATATTGTGTGTGAGCATCTTTAAACTGTTGCAAGGTGCAGTTATAGGTGGAAGCATTTGCTTTAACCCAGTGAACATTAGTGGCATCTTTCATCTGGTCTCTGATTATATTCATGTACCGAGTGAAATGACCCACTTTACTTTTCCGAAGTTTACGCATTTCTTTAATTTCCTTAGTCAGACTGTCTTTGTTTCCCGAATCCTCTGCTGAGTCAAATGAGGCAGACTCCGTACGCAGACTTGGGGTGGACATTTTGTCTGCTGAATCCTCTCCTGAGAAAAGTGAGGCAGCCTCAGTAGGCAGACTTTGAGAGGCCGTTTCTTCTGCCATTTTCAAGGACCTCAATATTCACTGTTCATTTCATTTCATAGTTCAACCATGTTCCGTTTTCCATCTTTGCATAAAAGCATGTCATGATAATTTCATTAGTCCGTTAATGCAACACAAAATCCATTATTGCACAGGTCCATAGGCGGCAAAGTTCATTGTTTGGTTGTAACACAACGTGACATGTTCACCTCTTACATACCACTCTCCTTGGCTTTTTCCTTCCAATCCAGAAATCCATCAAGCAATCCAGGAATCCATATCATCCGTTTAGTCCTGTACTCCAAAAAGGCAGCTTTTTACCTTTGTTGTGACCTTTTGTCCTGGTGGTGGCTGACTGGGAGTAACTTTTTTCCACTGACTGCCTTTGTGGGAACTGAGGGAACGTCCCGAGGTTGAAGTTGAACTCAAAATATATTTATTCCATCCAGTGACATCCAACTCAGAAACTTAGAAAGATGGCAGCAACAAAGGCTAAAGCTGTAAAAAGCTGTGTGCCTCCAATCAACTACAGCTGGTCCACTCCTGGCCAGGTTCTTATTCTTCCTCTCCTGTGCTCTCCTCTCTGTCTGTAAAATGTGACAAAGGGACATTAGACATGACACACATTGGCACAGCACAGGGACATACATGTCTATTGTTGATTGGCTCCTGCATGTTAATAATATAAAGAGGAAGGGAGCCAGACAGTTAACACCTCAATGTGGGTTTAAGACAAGTGTACCAACCAGAGAGAGACAAACTGTCTCGTGACCGCGTCTTCCCTCTTTATGTAGAAGTGTTTGGTGAGATGAACTGAGATTCAGTACTTCTCATGTATGTGATGGACGTGCTGATTTAACAGACGTGAGGAGAAGCGATGAGTTTAACAGCAGCAGCGAGTGGATTTGTTGTCGTCCTTCTGTCTGTCCAAGGTACTGTACGTCTACATTTATACTGTAAGACAGTTAGCATGGTGGGTTTATAGTAAAGACTTGATGTGCAACAGTGCAGTTAGAGATATTAAAGCTGTGTTTGTGTGGATGTACAGTGACAGTACATACTATACGTTAACAATGGAAAAATCTGAAGAGAAAATCAATTAAATAAAATGAATCGTTCTGAGGAACTTCCTCCATCGTTCAAACTTCCTCCAAACTCAACTTGAGCCTGCATTCGTACGTGTTAGAGGCGGGTCGATGTGCTCTGATAGGATAATTAACACAGGAACACAAAATTAATATCATGTGGGAATAAAATGAGAGAATAAAAATAAAGATTTATCTTCTGACTCCAGTTCCTGTCAGCTGCACAGCGTTTGATTTTGTTTTATTTTTCGAACTTTAATGTTTGAGTTCACTCTCAGTGTTCTCATCAGCCTCGTTTCCTGCAGCAGCAGCAGCTGTTATCAGTGACACATCTCTAAAAAACAGCTGTGCACTACCTGCCCAGCACCAAACAACAGAGTCAGCATCTCTCTGGAGACCAAAGTAGAGTATTTAGCTGCTAGACAGATATTTTATCAGTATTTGTGAGTATTTCTCACTTCAGGATAAATTTGTCAGTGTTTTCTTTCAGTGAGAGAAGCTGCTCACACCTCAGACTTCTGCATTTCTCTGCAGATGTCGTTCACACTCTGCAGCAGCCTGACCACAGCAAGATAACCAGCAGACACTTGTTTCATGCGTCACACTTTTCTTCTAAGTGTTTCTCTCTAAGTATTGTGTTAAAGTACACAATGTCAACACACTGTTGCTCCTTCACTGCAGCCTCTGTGTGATGTCCGTCCTCAGTGCTCTCAGAGATCATGTGCTCATCTTTCTCTGTTCCTTTACTTTAAATATTCTCATGTAGACCTTAATGATTTGTACATTTCTCCACACCTCTGTTGACTTTGGTATTGCTTCTCCAGTGCTGAAGGAAACTTCCTGGTCTCTGACTATTTAACCCTCGATGGAAAACTGCTTGTTTAAGTCACGTTGTAATTGATGGAAGATGGATTTTGGTGGATCGTGAAGCTCGTGTGTTTCTCGTATGAGATATAGTGAGGTTTAGTGAAGTCACAGGAACTTCTGACCACAAAGAAGTCAGTGACCCCGATCATGAGCTCAGGGTGACTCTACCTCCTCTGTCAGCAGAGTGGGAGATGTATATAGACACATTTACTACTATGAGCCTATGAAACTTAATATATGAACATTTCTTTACAAAACCGTCTGAAAGCTGCCTTTGCTCGCCCACCAAACGCAAGTTTGTATGAAGAGAGCCACAGTGTGTTGTGAAGTGTATCTTCACAGACTGAAGCTCCTCCACTGCAGTAAAAATCCTCCTGATCTCCTGATGATGTTTTGAGTCTGATTGTAGTTTCTGATGTTCTGTGTGTTACAGTGATACAGGGTCAGGATGGCTGGGGAGTGACTTACAGCTCTACTGAGATCTGTGCCTTAAAAGGATCAACAGTGGAAATAAACTGCACGTACACACACCCATCAGGAAAACATGGCCATAATACTGAAGTTAAGAAAACATTCTGGTTCACTAAACTGAGTGGAAATCAACCTGTGGATCTGAGAACCGACTCAGATTATCAAGATCGTGTTGAGTACAGTTGTTCTGAGAAGAGCTGCAGTCTGAGAATCAGAGACCTGAGAGAGAGCGACTCAGCTGAGTACAAGTTCATGTTCATTACAAACCAACCAGGTGGGAGATATACTGGTGAACCTGGCGTCACTTTGAGGGTCACAGGTAACATTTTCATTCATATTTTAATTATTTCAAAATGGTCAACATCTTAAGAACAATCATAGAAATGTGTGCGTATGTTGAGAGTTTGTCTAAAATAACATTCTTGTTCCTTCTTCACATCCAGATCTCCAGGTGAAGGTGAACAGATCCTCACATTCTAGCTGGAGAGACCTGAAGTGTCACAGCAGTTGTCGTCTACCTGATCGTTCTTCCTACATCTGGTACATGAGTGGAGAGAAAATTCAGTCACGAACATCTTCTACTTATTCAGGCACCGTTTATCCTGATAACAGTTATTCCTGTGCTGTTGAAGGACGTGAGGATTTCCCCTCTCCTCCAGTGTGTGAGTTTACTACACTAACATAACACCATCTGATGGAGTCTGATAACTACATGGATTTTAATATGGAGACCTTCATTGTGACTCTTCATCAACTCTGGTTTAAAAATGATCCGAACTTTGTTTTATCTTTCAGGTGCTGTTGGTCAAACCTGCGACAGAGTGATTTACACTGACAGAAGCATCTGTGTCTTCAAAGGATCATCAGTGGACATTTCTTGCACTTACAGCAGTATTGAAATTATTACATCTAAATTCTGGTTCAGTCCTGAACGTTCTCATCAGTGGCAGAGTCCTTCACAACCTGAGGACCTTAGTGAAGATTCCCAGTTTGCAGGTCGTGTTCAGGTTCTTGAATCAGAGACAGGACGCTCCACTCTGAGAATCACTGACCTGACAGAGAGTGATTCAGCTCAGTATCACTTTAAATTCCTTGCCATAAACTCTGAGTGGAACAGTATTTTACCTGGTACAACTCTGACTGTCACAGGTACTGATGAACACACACTGATGTAAAACATCAACATAGTACATTTAGAAACAGTGAAGATGTTGAAAATGATGGATCATCATGAGTTTGTGTAATAATTACTGTTGTGTTGGCACTAATGTTCACTGCTAGTTGTAGGAATAGTAAGTGTTGTGTTGTCGTGTGTGTACATCTATCAGTGATTTCTGTTAGAACCAGTGATAATAATATTGTTTCTTGTTCTCATATCCAGCTCTGCAGGTGCAGGTGACCAGAATAACAGTCCACCAGTCTGATACTGAGGCAGAGCTGAAGTGTCACAGCAGCTGCAGTCCAGCTGCTCGTCTTTCCTACGTCTGGTTCAAGAACGGACAGAAAGTCACAGGGGTGGAGACATCTTCTTTTAAAGGCCGGGTTTATCCTGGAGACATCATCTCTTGTGCTTTGAAAGGACATGAGAACTACGGCTCTCCTCCAGTCTGTGAGTTTGATCCACTGTATCAGGAAAAACACAAATACACACCAGCTACACATTGAAGACAGACACATGTGTAAAAAACTAAAAGTACAAATTATAGTTATTGGCTGTCAGTTTCCACCAGGAGGAGTCTGACCAGGTTCAGCTCCATGATCAGCTCTCTAGACAGCCACTGTGACACATAGAGACAATTACTATAAAAACAGAGAAACATACATTTCAATCACAACAGTCAGTTGTCTGTGATCACATATACTAATTTTTCATTAATACATGTTGACATCTCCTCCAGATGGTCCAAGACTTCCCTCTGTGTCAGTGAGTCCCTCTGCTGAGATAGTGGAGGGCAGTTCAGTGACTCTGACCTGTAGCAGTGATGCTAACCCAGCAGCTAATTACACCTGGTACAAGAAGAATGGAGATCCAGACCTTCAACCTCTCAGTAAAGATCCACAGCTTGTCTTCAGCTCCATCCAGTCCTCTGACTCTGGAGAGTATTACTGTACAGCTGAGAACCAGCTGGGGAGGAGGACGTCTAAATACATCTATATTAATGTGACATGTGAGTGACACAAGATAAGCCAAAGAAAAGTTCTGCTGATCATCAATTTGATAATCCATTTTAGTAATTAAGGATCTCACCCTACAAAGGGCTAAGATTGACTGATTTTGAGCAGTTAGCTGCCCGTAAAAAACATTAAACACCCAGTTCAGATGCTGCCACATCCCATAACATCTAATTATTGAAATACAACTTCGGATTCTCTGTTGATACATCTCCTCCAGGTGACTAATATTGATTAGTTGTCTCTCTTTATGTGTTTTCTCCTCCAGATGCTCCAAGACTTCCCTCTGTGTCAGTGAGTCCCTCTGCTGAGATAGTGGAGGGCAGTTCAGTGACTCTGACCTGTAGCAGTGATGCTAACCCAGCAGCTAATTACACCTGGTACAAGGAGAATGAAGACTTACCAAAAGCATCAGGACAGATCTTCACCATCACTGACTTCAGAGCTGAACACAGTGGGAATTATTACTGTGAAGCCCAGAACAGAAGAGGACGTCATAACTCCACCTTACAGATGATTGTTGTGGCAGGTGAGACACTAATTGGTTGATTAACAGACAATAACACCTGGGAAACTGATTAATGCATCAAACCCTGCTAGTGAGGTCCACTACAGTCTATCTAATAACTGTCTATCTCCATTTCCAGGGAGTTTAACAATGATGATAAATATCATCAGGTTGATTCTGGTGGTTCTGATGTCGGTTCTGCTGCTTCTGTTTTGTCTGTGGAGGTGAAACAAACATTAACTGATCTGTTATTTTGAAAATGTATTTTCATGGTTTCTGAGTTTTTAATGAACATTTGTGTTTGTTTGTCGATTTCCCTCAGGAAGAAGAAAACTTGGAGCTCCACCACTGAACCAAATGAGCCCATAGAGACTGTGGAGATGAGAGAGGTATTGGACCACAGTGACGACAAATCAGCACATTTACTGTCGATGTTTTTATAACAAAGATCAAATTAAGGAAACAGTTCTGCTTTAAACATGTCTGAGTTTGTTGTCATTTAAAATCTAATAGTGTCCACGTTCCATTTCTGAGGCCTTTGACTCTCATCTTGTTGTCTCTCCCCATCAGTTGGAGTCTGATCCTGATTACACCAACATCTCACCTTTGAACAGAGAAACTGCAGCATGTGGCAGAAGTTCTGAGTAGCATGCAGCTTTATGTTTACCTGTGCAGGTACATTACATATGTCAAGGATTATACTTGGTTTGCAACATGCTACTTTATCTTTTAATGCTTTTAATATAACATTTTATTCTAATGCAGTAACTTGTTTTGAAGAAATACTGATTGTTCTATCACATCACAGCTGTCCTGGCAGAGAAAGACATGTGGAACAGGAAGCACAGTATCTCACAGCATGTACATTATATATTAAACACACTGACATGTAACATGAGCCCAGCTCTGTCACACTCTGTAGCTGTAACATGCTCAAAGTTCTGCAGTGGCTGATTGAAATAAACATCCAGCTTCCAACAACTCTGTAGTTTGAACATCATGTCAGTTCCCTCTCTGTGCTGCAGAGGGCGACAGTGTGCAGAAAGTTTTGGATTTCAGCTTTTAACAAACTCTTTTTGTGTTTAGTCTTTAGAATAAAGGTTTTATTCATCAGTAATTGACACAAATGAAATGTAAAACAGTTTATTTACTCTCACTGTGTTCCCAGTGCTTCTTTGGTTTGTACTTTATTTAGTTGTATTTTTTGTACTTCTTTAATTCTTGTATTGGCTCCTGCCTGCTCCTTGTGTTCTTGTTGCTTTTTGTATTTTGTATTCAGACCTCAGCTTTGTTATTAAAGCTCACCTTTTGTTCCTTACCTTGCCTGCCTCCTGAGTGTCTTGTGTTTGGGTCCTCCCAATTTCATGACTCGTAACAGTACCAACTGACCAACAATGGACCAGGCGGGGACAAAATCTCTGATGGGGAGCTGAAGAAGTACTGCTTAATCTTTAAACGACTGAACTCTATCACAGATTTTGTGGACAGGCTGTTTTTCTACAATTTAATCCCAAAGACACTCTGCTAAAGACCAAGGCTGTTGGACTCACAACTTGTAGTCAGTGACTTCACTAACAGCCTGCTAACCTCCTGCCTGCTCCAGCTCCTGTCTCAGCGAGCCACCGGCCTGCTAGCAGAGTTTCCATCCCTGCTGACCCACCACCAGACCCCCCCAGACCATCATTCAGCATCCTTCTCTGACACCCACACCTGCCTCAGTCCATCGTCCTGGTGTCGTCTCGCCTGCCTCCTGCTCTGGTGTCCAAGGGCCTCCAGTGGTACCAAGACTCTGGTCCTGGTCTCCAGCTTCCTGAGGGCTTCCAAGTCTGCGGCTGTTCTTGTGGCCTCCAGCCGATCATGGTTTGATATCAGAGCTTGCCTCATGTTCTTTATCTGGCCTGCCACCCTGACTGTTTGTGTTCTCACTGTCAGGTTGGGGTAAAAAGGGAAGACTATGGAAGGGAAGGTGGACCCAAACGCTGTTACACGGGAGGCAAGATCAGGGGAGCAAACAAAAGGCGAGCTTTATTGCACAAAGCTGAATGCAACAACCAAGGTGCGTGAAACCAAGGGTGACCAAAAAAACCCAAAAAACCAAGTAGCAAAGAAAGCAGCAAGACAACGTAGCAACAAAAGAAAACAGCAAGACAAAGTACAGATCAATAATCAAAGATCAACTCAAACATGGAAAACTCAAAACCAAAACATACCAGACAGGAGCTCAAACAGGAATATGAACAGCCAGAGACAAACCAAGACAAACAATGACCGGACGAAGAGTGAAGAGAAACACCCAGAAGGAGCTCTGGAAACCAGCAGAAGCGGCGTGGGCTGAGACGCACTGGATACCGTGGACATGGACTGAGACGCACTGGAGGCCGGCGACGAAGGCATAGGCACAGGCTGGAACTCGCTGGAGGCTGGCGACGAAGGCGTAGGCACGGCCTGGAACTCGCTGGAGGCCGGCGATGAAGGCGAAGGGTGAGACCCACTGGAGGCCGGCGGCAAAAGCATGGGCTGGGGCAGGGGCCTCGGACGGGCCTCCAACCGAGGTGCAGGAACTGGCGGTGTCTGGACCGCCGACTGAGGGCCACTGGCAGGTGTCGACCGGGCCGCCGACTGAGGGCCACTGTCAGGTGTCGACCGGGCCGCCGACTGAGGGCCACTGGCAGGTACTGGGGTTGATACTGAGGCCTGGGTTGGTAGCTTGGCTGTGGCTGAGGCCTGGGCTGGGAGCTCGGCTGTGGACGGGCTCGTCGCTTTCTCGGTGGGGGCACTTTGTAGGCCAGCCGGGTTCCATAAAAAGGGGAAACTGAGGGCTTGTCCAGGATTGTGACAGAAGCCTGAGGCTGGTGACGAAGCATAGGCGCAGCCTGGAACTCGCTGGAGGCCGGTGACGTAGGCGTGGCCTGGAACCTGCTGGAGGCCGGCGATGAAGGCGAAGGTGTAGGCGTAGGAGTGGCCTGGAACCTGCTGGAGGCCGGCGACGTAGACGTAGGTGTAGGCATAGGCGTAGGCGCGGCCTGGAACCCGCTGGAAGCTGGCAACGAAGGCATGGGCTGAGACCCACTGGAGGCCGGCGGTGAAGGCATGGGCTGGGACCCACTGGCGACCAGACCACTGGCTGGGAAACCCTCCAGGGTCTTGGCTACCACCGACAGAGTTTTGCCAGGAGCTGGTGGCCTGGGAGCCAATGAAGGGTCTCTGGCAACAAATGACCTCGGCCAGGCCCTCAACCGAGGAGTAGGCACTGGACCTGGTGTGGGACTTGGCCGGGCCTCATCCCGAGTAGCAGGCACTGGACTCGGCCGGGCCTCCGACCGAGGACCAGACACTGGACTTGGCGATGGACGTCGGCCGGGCCTCCGATCGAGGTGCAGGCACTGGACTTAGCGTGGGACTCGCCCGGGCCTCCTACTGAGGAGCAGGAACAGGCGGCATCTGGACTGCCGACTGAAGGCCACTGGTAGGTGTCAGAGGGAGACAGAGGGCAGACCACAGGAAAGACTTAAAGGACAAGAGACACCAGGGCATGGGAAAACAAAACATGACACAAGACATGAACAGCAGATACCAAGACAGGAGAATATAAGACAAAAAAAAAAAAAAAAACATTATCAGAGCATGACACAAGGACCTGACTCTAGAGTCATGACACTCACTATTGTTGCTACACGTAACATCCAGTTTATTGTCTAAACATTAGCTCACACACACTCTGATTAATGTCTTCGTTTAGGCTTTTTATTTGAATCAAAGCTCAGATAAAAATCAAAGGCTGACTGAACCTTTTCTGTTCTGCTGCGTCACCTTTGGAACAATATCCCATTTAGTGTTCAGTTTGCTGATACGTCCATGTTATTGACTGCATTGTGTTTTAAAGCAACAGTAAGAATCGTTTCTTAATTTCATCTTGAGGGTTCACAGGCACTTATCTCCTTATAGATGTTGATAATACTAAGAGGAAGGAAGCCAGCCAGTTAACACCTCGATGTGGGTTTAAGACAAGTGAACCAACCAGAGAGAGACAAACTGTCTCGTGACCGCGTCTTCCCTCTTTATGTAGAAGTGTTTGGTGAGATGACCTGACACTCAGTACTTCTCATGTATGTGATCGACCTGCTGATTTAACAGATGTGAGGAGAAGCGATGAGTTTAACAGCAGCAGCGAGTGGATTTGTTGTCGTCCTTCTGTCTGTCCAAGGTACTGTACGTCTACATTTATACTGTAAGACAGTTAGCATGGTGGGTTTATAGTAAAGACTTGATGTGCAACAGTGCAGTTAGAGACATTAAAGCTGTGTTTGTGTGGATGTACAGTGACAGTACATACTATACGTTAGCAATGGAAAAATCTGGAGAGAAAATCAGTTAAATAAAATGAATCGTTCTGAGGAACTTCCTCCATCGTTCAAACTTCCTCCAAACTCAACTTGAGCCTGCGTTCGTACGTGTTAGAGGCGGGTCGATGTGCTCTGATAGGATAATTAACACAGGAACACAAAATTAATATCATGTGGGTATAAAATGAGAGAATAAAAATAAAGATTTATCTTTTGACTCCAGTTCCTGTCAGCTGCACAGCGTTTGATTTTGTTTTATTTTTCGAACTTTAATGTTTGAGTTCACTCTCAGTGTTCTCATCAGCCTCGTTTCCTGCAGCAGCAGCAGCTGTTATCAGTGACACATCTCTAAAAACCAGCTGTGCACTACCTGCCCAGCACCAAACAACAGAGTCAGCATCTCTCTGGAGACCAAAGTAGAGTATTTAGCTGCTAGACAGATATTTTATTAGTATGTGTGAGTATTTCTTGCTTCAGGATAAATTTGTCAGTGTTTTCTTTAAGTGAGAGAAGCTGCTCACACCTCAGACTTTTGCATTTCTCTGCAGATGTCATTCACACTCTGCAGCAGCCTGACCACAGCAAGATAACCAGCAGACACTTGTTTCATGCGTCACACTTTTCTTCTAAGTGTTTCTCTCTAAGTATTGTGTTAAAGTACAAAATGTCAACACATTGTTGCTCCTTCACTGCAGCCTCTGTGTGATGTCCGTCCTCAGTGCTCTCAGAGATCATGTGCTCATCTTTCTCTGTTCCTTTACTTTAAATATTCTCATGTAAACCTTGATGATTTGTACATTTCTCCACACCTCTGTTGACTTTGGTATTGCTTCTCCAGTGCTGAAGGAAACTCCCTGGTCTCTGACTATTTAACCCTCGATGGAAAACTGCTTGTTTAAGTCACATTGTAATTGATGGAAGATGGATTTTGGTGGATCGTGAAGCTCGTGTGTTTCTCGTATGAGATATAGTGAAGTTTAGTGAAGTCACAGGAACTTCTGACCACAAAGAAGTCAGTGACCCCGATCATGAGCTCAGGGTGACTCTACCTCCTCTGTCAGCAGAGTGGGAGATGTATATAGACACATTTACTGCGAGTCTATGAAACTTAATATATGAAAATTCCTTAACAAAACCGTCTGAAAGCTGCCTTTGCTCGCCCACCAAACGCAAGTTTGTATGAAGACAGCCACAAGCTCCTCCACTGCAGTGAAAATCTGTCTCCTGATGATGTTTTGAGTCTGATTGTAGTTTCTGATGTTCTGTGTGTTACAGTGATACAGGGTCAGGATGGCTGGGGAGTGACTTACAGCTCTACTGAGATCTGTGCCTTCAAAGGATCAACAGTGGACATGAGCTGCACCTACAGATACCCATCTCAAAACATTAATCCAAAAATGGAAGTTAAGGAAAGATTCTGGTTCACTAAAATGAGTGGAAATCAACCTTTGGATATGAAAGCAGACTCAGATTATCAAGATCGTGTTGAGTACAGTTGTTCTGAGAAGAGCTGCAGTCTGAGAATCAGAGACCTGAGAGAGAGCGACTCAGCTGAGTACAAGTTCAGATTCATTACAAACCAACCAGGTGGGAGATATACTGGTTCACCTGGAGTCACTTTGAGGGTCACAGGTAACATTTTCATTCATATTTTCATCTTATCTTAAGAACAATAATATGAATGTGTTGTGTTTGTATGTCAACAGTTTGTCTAAAGTAACATTCTTGTTCCTTCTTCACATCCAGATCTCCAGGTGCAGGTGAGCAGACCCTCATATTATGGCTGGAGAGACCTGAAGTGTCACAGCAGTTGTCGTCTACCTGATCGTTCTTCCTACATCTGGTACAAAAATGGACAGAAAATTCAGTCACAAACATCTTCGACTTATTCATTCCATGGTGCTTCTGACGACAGTTATTCCTGTGCTGTTGAAGGACATGAGGATTTCCCCTCTCCTCCAGTGTGTGAGTTTACTACACTAACATAACACCATCTGATGGAGTCTGATAACTACATGGATTTTAACATGGAGACCTTCATTGTGACTCTTCATCAACTCTGGTTTAAAAATGATCCGAACTTTGTTTTATCTTTCAGGTGTCCAATATACAAACTGCAACAGAGTGATTTACACTGACAGAAGCATCTGTGCCTCCAAAGGATCATCAGTGGACATTTCTTGCACTTACAGCAGTTACGACACCATCAGGTCTAAATTCTGGTTCAGTCCTGAACGTTCTCATCAGTGGCAGAGTCCTTCTCAGCCTGAGGACCTTAGTGACTCCCAGTTTGC
This sequence comes from Acanthopagrus latus, assembly GCF_904848185.1. Lineage (NCBI taxonomy): Eukaryota > Metazoa > Chordata > Actinopteri > Spariformes > Sparidae > Acanthopagrus > Acanthopagrus latus. The sequence continues at coordinate 2,518,858 of NC_051039.1, read as the reverse complement.
AGGTCGTGTTCAGGTCCTTGAATCAGAGAGAGGACGCTCCACTCTGAGAATCACTGACCTGACAGAGAGTGATTCAGCTCAGTATCACTTCAAGTTTACAACACAATGGTCTGAGTGGAGGAGTAGTTTACCTGGTACAACTCTGACTGTCACAGGTACTGATGAACACACACTGATGTAAAACATCAACATAGTACATTTAGAAACAGTGAAGATGTTGAAAATGATGGATCATCATGAGTTTGTGTAATAATTACTGTTGTGTTGGCACTAATGTTCACTGCTAGTTGTAGGAATAGTAAGTGTTGTGTTGTTGTGTGTGTACATCTATCAGTGATTTCTGTTAGAACCAGTGATAATAATATTGTTTCTTGTTCTCATATCCAGCTCTGCAGGTGCAGGTGACCAGAATAACAGTCCACCAGTCTGATACTGAGGCAGAGCTGAAGTGTCACAGCAGCTGCAGTCCAGCTGCTCGTCTTTCCTACGTCTGGTTCAAGAACGGACAGAAAGTCACAGGGGTGGAGACATCTTCTTTTAAAGGCCGGGTTTATCCTGGAGACGTCATCTCTTGTGCTTTGAAAGGACATGAGAGCTACGGCTCTCCTCCAGTCTGTGAGTTTGATCCACTGTATCAGGAAAAAACACATATACACACCAGCTACACATTGAAGACAGACACATGTGTAAAGAACTAAAAGTACAAATGATATTTATTGGCTGTCAGTTTCCACCAGGAGGAGTCTGACCAGGTTCAGCTCCATGATCAGCTCTCTAGACAGCCACTGTGACACATAGAGACAATTACTATAAAAACAGAGAAACATACATTTCAATCACAACAGTCAGTTGTCTGTGATCACATATACTAATTTTTCATTAATACATGTTGACATCTCCTTCAGATGGTCCAAGACTTCCCTCTGTGTCAGTGAGTCCCTCTGCTGAGATAGTGGAGGGCAGTTCAGTGACTCTGACCTGTAGCAGTGATGCTAACCCAGCAGCTAATTACACCTGGTACAAGGAGAATGGAGATCCAGACCTTCAACCTCTCAGTAAAGATCCACAGCTTGTCTTCAGCTCCATCCAGTCCTCTGACTCTGGAGAGTATTACTGTACAGCTGAGAACCAGCTGGGGAGGAGGACGTCTGAATACATCTATGTTAATGTGAAATGTGAGTTTTATTCTTGAGATAACATTTCTCTTAAATCTGTCCAGTCTAATGTTCTTGAGCACCACATTCTCAGCTGTAATTCACTGAACAGCTCTTTAGACTTTAAATGTTTCATGCAATTTCCGGACCAGATTCAAATAGTTGTACACACAGCCGTTCACAATGTAAAATTTCAATAGCATATGTGCTGCTGTAATAACACATTTAACAGAGAGTAATCTTTTTACATCTGTCCTCCAGATGGTCCAAGACTTCCCTCTGTGTCAGTGAGTCCCTCTGCTGAGATAGTGGAGGGCAGTTCAGTGACTCTGACCTGTAGCAGTGATGCTAACCCAGCAGCTAATTACACCTGGTACAAGGAGAACCAAACACTGATTCAAGGACCAGAAGGAATTTATCATTTCTCCTCCATCAGCTCTGAGGACAGAGGGAACTACTCCTGCAAGTCTGAGAATCAGTATGGAGAGATCAACTCTTCATCTCTCTTCTTAGACGTCCAGTGTGAGTACAGAAACATAAGCATCTATCGACCAGCAAAAATTACATTACTTTTCCCACACACTTTGGAACAAACTCTATAAATAATAAAGCAGCTGCATCATCCACCATTAAAGGTTCTTTCGTATCCTTCATGCTGGGACTGAAACGTGTGTCTTTACATGCTGTCACTAGATGGTCCAAGACTTCCCTCTGTGTCAGTGAGTCCCTCTGCTGAGATAGTGGAGGGCAGTTCAGTGACTCTGACCTGTAGCAGTGATGCTAACCCAGCAGCTAATTACACCTGGTACAAGGAGAATGAAGACTCACCAAAAGCATCAGGACAGATCTTCACCATCACTGACTTCAGAGCTGAACACAGTGGGAATTATTCCTGTGAAGCCCAGAACAGAAGAGGACGTCATAACTCCACCTTACAGCTGATTGTTGTGGCAGGTGAGTTATTAATTCCTCAACATGATAATTTTTCTGTTTGTGAAACCTTTGACAGAACCAACTCCTCTCTCACACATTTAATTAGAAAATCTGGTGTTTTTGTCCAACTGACAGTCACGTTTGGACCCAATAGTTCTTGTAACTTCCAGTGTTTGTTCTCTCTGTTTTCCAGCTCCATGGAAGTTACCAGTTGCTCTCTCGACCACTGCTGTTATTCTGATCTTCATGCTGCTCTTGGTCTTTTTCTGCATCAGGTGAGCAATTCAGTTTCTCTGTGATTGAATATGTACAGTGAAAGAGTTATTGTCCTTCTAGTCCCTCTGATATCACACCTGTATTAAGAAGAACATGTGTTGAGGTACCCAGTAGCTCAGTTGGTAGAGCGTGTGCCTCATGTACAGAGACTGCAGTGGTCCTGGGTTTGAATCTGACCTGTGGCCCTCTGCTGCACCTCCCCTCCCAGTGTGTCACTCATTAGTGTGAATGCTGAAGGCTGAAGGACACTATTGTTCTTCTGGAATTTATCAAAGTTTTTATTCTTCTTCCGTACGTTTTTCGGCACGCTTCTTCTCCTACAGTTCTTGAGCTATTGAAACCATTCAAGTATCAAAATGTGCAGTTTTTTAAGGACATGTGTGCTTCTATTTTCTTTCTTCTACCTTTCATAATTTTGGAAATATTCAGCTTTTTATGCAAAATTTTGCCCATTCATCCTTATGGGGATTTTTTCAAATTTCATTCAGCTATAACTTCAGCATACGTTCAGCTATTGAAACCGTTCAGCTATTAAAACATTCAGCTTTTTAAGCTCTTTCAGCCTTCTGCTTTTCAGCTTTTCAGCTTTTCAACTTTTTCATAAATTCAGCTTTTTATTAAAAAAAATTAACATTGCCGCAAATGGGAAAAGCTTCAAATCCTCTTTAAAAATCCTCGACTTTCAACCTCTTCTTCTCCCTCATGCTTTGAGCTAGAGACACCATTCCAACTTTAAAAGACTCACCCAACCTTCAACTATTGGGCTTGTATTCAGTTTTTAAAAATATTGAACGGTTTTGAACTAATCACAGTTTTAGTTTGAAGAACTTTTAGCCCGTCTTCTGACTTTATAATGGGTGTGTATTGCGTCAGCTAGAGTGTGTGACATCATCGCTAGAGTGTAGAGCAGCTGGATCCGCTCAAGAAAAAAATTCTCTTCAGCTTGACTTAGATCTGAAACCTTTTACTCAACATAGACAATGTATACATAGAAATGTAGGAAAACTTTTTGGCTTTCAGATGATGGTCTCATTTTAGATGTACGAGTTACAGTTTTGGATGTGGAAGCCCTGGAGCAACAAGAAGTGAAGCAGCTGCCCCATAAGCCGCAATGTTAATTTTGAGCCTAAAGTTCTAGAGGACAGCAGACGGTACCTGATTTGTCTCTCGCGTTTGTGCCCTCATTTCTTACTTTCCAGAAATAAAAACCAGATGACCGAGTTCGGCAATATCTCCGCTCACTCACCATATAGATATTTTGACCCTAACTATTAACGTTTTTTCTAAAATCGCAGGGGTTTGGGAGGCGTTTTCCCATTCATTCTTAGGGGACAGCGTGTGTATCTGTAGAATGCGTGTGTATTGCCTCAGCTAGAGTGAGTGAGTGAGAGCAGCTGGAACACTGGAGAGAGAATTCTCTCTTCAGCTGGATTTGAATCCAGCATCTTTTACTTTACATAGATGATGCAGCCATTTTAAGCTCTTTCTGCCTTTAACTTTCAACCGATTCAGTGTTTTTTCACCTTTTTAAGTTCTTTCTGCTTTTAACTGTCCTCCATTCCAGTGTTTTTTCACATTTTTAACCTCTTTCTGCCCTCTTGCTCTAGACCTTTTTAGCCTTCTCAGATATTCATCTTTCTGCCTTTTCAACTCCTTCAAACATTCTGCTTCATGTTCAGATATGAAAATGTTCAACTTTTTAAACTCTTTCAGCCCTCCTCAGCTTATCTGCCTTTTCATCTTTTAAAAATATTCATCTTTGTACTGTTGCCGCTTTTTTATACATTCTGCTTCATGTTCCACTACAGAAACTGTTCGACTATCAATATGTTCAATTTTTAAAGCTCTTTCTGCCTTTAACTTTCCACTTTGAGCTCTTTCTGCCCTCATATTCTACAACTTTTCGGCCTTCTCTGTCTTTCGGCCCTCTTGCTCTACACCTTTTTAGCCTTTTCAGAGGTTCATCTTTCTGCCTTTTCAACTCCTTTAAACATTCTGCTTCATGTTCAGCTTTTCTGTCTTTCCATCTTTTGAAAATATTCATCTCTCTGCCTTTTGAGCTTCTTTATACATTCAGCTTCATGTTCAGCTACAGAAACTGTTCAGCTATCAGCGTGTTCAGGTTTTTATGCTCTTTCTGCCTTTAGCTTTTCAGCTTTTTCAGCTTGTCAGCAGTACATTCAGCAGATTTCCCTTCGGCCTTCAGCATTCACACTGTATTTTCGCAGGAAATGCAATTTGTCTAGTTAGAATTCATCTTTGACACCACAGTCTTTCAAAAAGTGGGAAGTCACTGCATTGCTTGAGTACAGTGACCAGTTATTCTCTCAATGTGTATTTGAGCACTGTACGAATGTATACTTGAAATAATATGAACCTATCCTCTAAAGTCTAAATGAGTTCAGTAATTAGTTTATTTCTTTGTTCGGACCTTTTATTGTCTCTTCAGAAGAGTGAGGTCTTCACAACAGCAGTCTGAGGCTGACGAGAGACCAGACAACAGAGCACAGGTATAAACAGAAAGATCCTATCCTTCTTCACCTTCGTCTCTTCTCTTTTTCTTCCCCAACATGAATCACTTCCTTCTCCTTCTATCACCCTCTCTTACTTTTCTGTGTGCACCTCAATTCATGAGCAGAATCAAGATAATGTGAAGGATTTGCTGCACTGGAAGGGCGAAATGTTAAACCGGAATTCCTTCCAAACTTGTGAACTTTTCCTTTAAATACCCACAAACCTTTCCTTTGCAAGGATAGCAGCTCTGTGCTAACTTCCTTGGGTTGTGTATTCAGCTGGTAAGCTTTGCGTAGCAGCTGCTGGTGCTAACTGCACTGGAATACTAGCAGGACCTCACGTCGCTGCTGTGAGGAGAAGTTCTTTGGGCCTGCTGCAAATGCAGCTGGCAACTCTCAACAGTTGTTAGGCCCAGAAGAATCCAGAAGACGAGACCTTGAGGGCAGGCAGCACTGTAGCTAGAGAGGTGGAGAAGAGAGAGGACAAAGGAAGTTCACTTTGTCTATCTGGTCAGAGGGGGGTCTGTCATCCTGAGCAATATTAGCTCAAGGATGAATTTGCACCTAGGTGTGTAGACTGGGGAATTCTGGGAAACTGAGTTCAGTTCAGAGTCTGTTTTGAAATTCACAATGAATGACCACATCTGTGGGTCCCAACAGAATAAACAAGCTGTTCTCAGAGGACAATAAGGACCCAGAACACTGTTTGAAGCTAGAAAGGTGGCAGGGTCCGCCACGTGTAAACAAAGAAAAATAGGACATGATTGTGTTGTCCTTTACGCTCACTTTGTTTGGTTTGTTTAGACATAACAAATAATCAGTCAATGAAGATCTTTCTCTTCTGATTAAAATTCCCTACTCAAAACTACGTAGTGCTCCTTTAAATACCCCACAGGACTCTGTGTATATGGTTGTAAATAATGTGTTTGAATGAATGTTGTGACCTCTGCTGGTGAGCAGTAGGTAGTGCAATAACAAAAACAAGTTCCAGGATCACACACATCTATGTTTTAGCAAATTAGGCAGGAACTCCACTTTTTAGTATATTGAATGTTGATTTGATGCAACAGCACAATAAATGTTTTATTTACTACCTTAAAGGGCCAGTTCACCCTAAAAACAACACTACAAGTTGTTGAGTTATCAGCCATAGAGATGTCGGCCTTCTCTCTAATATAATGGAATGAGATGGAATTTCAACTCCACCTTGTTGTGAACAGTTTCATATAGGAACTGATTTTGTATTTGAAGCATCGACTCAAACTGTCACCAGGACACCAATAATATTTACATCCAGCACTGTTATGACCATGAGCCTCTCGTCCATAAGTAGCTGCTGTTGTTCAATTGGTGGGTGTATTTCAGTAGAAAGAAAACAGTTCCTACATGAAACTGCTCACAGGTCTGTGGATTATCTTAAGAAACCAGTTCATGATTTCTGGAAAGAGAAATTGCTGTAAAGTTTCTTAAATGTATTTTTTGGCAATCTAGTTCCATTCTATTGGGTTTCTTTGTCAAGAGTTTAAATACATGGAACATATAAAAGTACACTTGTCCCTGTGGCCAGCAGACAGAAGAACTTCACTACGGCAGCGTACGATTCATACGGACCCAGGCAGACACTCTTCATTCAGACTTCAGCCCAGCTCGGCCTCACAGGAACGAGGAGGAGAGTGTTGTATACGCAACTACAAACTTCATCAGGTCCTCAGGGTGAGCAGTTCAGTTTCTCTGTGATTGAATATGTACAATGAAAGAGTTATGGTCCTTCTAGTCCCTCTGATATCCCACTTGTTTTAAGAAAAACAGTAGCTCAGTTGGTAGAGTGTGTGCCTCATGTACAGAGACTGCAGTGGTCCTGGGTTTGAATCTGACCTGTGGCCCTCTGCTGCACCTCCCCTCCCAGTGTGTCACTCACTAGAATTCATCTTTGACACCAAAGTCTTTCAAAAAGTGGGAAGTCACTGCACTGGTTGAGTACAGCGACTATTTATTCTCTCAATGTGCATTTGAGCATTGTACGAATGTATATTTGAAATGATATGAACCCATCCTCTAAAATCTGTGATAATTTAAATAATCTGTTTGTTTCTTTGCTATGACCGTTTATTGTCTCTTCAGAAGAGTGAGGTCTTCACAACAGCAGTCTGAGGCTGACGAGAGACCAGACAACAGAGCACAGGTATAAACAGAAAGATCCTATCCTTCTTCACCTTCGTCTCTTCCCTTTTTCTTCCCCCACATGAATCACTTCCTTCTCCTTCTATTCTGTGTGCACCTCAACTCATGAGCAGAATCAAGATAATGTGAAGGATTTGCTGCAGTGGAAGGGTGAAATGTTAAACCGGAACATTTCAGTTTCAGTTACATGTTTGAATGAATGTTGTGACCTCTGCTGGTGAGCAGTAGGTAGTGCAATAACAAAAACAAGTTCCAGGATCACACACATCTATGTTTTAGCAAATTAGGCAGAAACTCCACTTTTTAGTTTATTGAATGTTGATTTGATGCAACAGCACAATAAATGTTTTATTTACTACCTTAAAGGGGAACTGATTTTGTATTTGAAGCATTGACTCAAGATGTCACCAGGACACCAATATTATTTACATCCAGCACTATAATGACCATGAGCCTCTCGTCCATAAGTAGCTGCTGTTCCATTGGTGGGTGTATTTCAGTAGAAAGAAAACAGTTCCTACATGAAACTGCTCACTGGTCTGTGGATTATCTTAAGAAACCAGTTCTTGATTTCTGGAAAGAGAAATTGCTGTAAAGTTTCTTAAATGTATTTTTTGGCACACAAGTCGAGATTTCTTTGTCAAGAGTTTGAATACATGGAACATATAAAAGTACACTTGTCCCTGTGGCCAGCAGACAGAAGAACTTCACTACGGCAGCGTACGATTCATACGGGCCCAGGCAGACACTCTTCATTCAGACTTCAGCCCAGCTCGGCCTCACAGGAACGAGGAGGAGAGTGTTGTATACGCAACTACAAACTTCATCAGGTCCTCAGGGTGAGCAGCTCCTCACACAGGAGAATCTTTGCTGCTGTTTGAGTTTAAATGAAAAACATAAAGTCTGAAAGTTTTTTCAGAAAACATTTGTGTCTGTTTTATTCTAAACTGTTTGGAATGTAATGATTCTTAATTATTTTACCATTTTTCAACAAACAATTTAAATTTCTGTTTAATTCCTCCACAGATCAAACCATCAGGCAGCTGTGGAGGATCCGTCTGCACTGTACAGCAGAGTTACCAAAAGCCACTGAGTGTGAGGACAGCATGGATCTGTGGTTTGTACTGGTGGATCTTTTCTTCACTGATGGTTTGACTAAGAACGCAACATTTGGACAAGAATATTTCATACATACGTCATTTATATTTCAGTTCCAAACAATGATCACCACACCTTCCCTCAACTGTTTAAACATAAATGGAACATTATCACCTTCATGGAGGCAGAATTTATTACAGGACTGTTTTGTTTGACTGTATTCGTTTAGCTTTGGTGTATATAATAACTCCATCTGACTGTAGTTATAGCAGATTTTTTTTTCTCACAACTTTAACGACGACAACTGTTTGTATCATAAGTCAAATATCCTTTGTATATCTTCAAATGCTCATTTTCTGAATTTGTATTTTACTGCATAGAAATCTCAGCTTATTATTATTAACTGTCTATATTGCTGTTTGTATTCATCTATTTTGAAAACTGTGTGTTTACATTTTCCATGTTTTTTGTCATCCTGCATGGAAAATGGCAAGTAAGACTCAGAGAGAAAAACTAACCTCTCTGACTGTGTGTTTGCTGAATGATCAACACTTTATTTTTTTCTTTAACATTTTCAGCCTTTTGACAGTGAATATGTATTCAGGTGTGATTAAACTGAAGCTTCACAACATCATTTAGTTGTTGTGTCTGATATGAAAAGCACTCTTTGAAAAAGATCATTTTAGGGAGGTTAAACAATCTGCACATGGTGTGATGCTAACAGAGTTCAATTGTTGAAGTAATTCTTGGTGCTGTATCGAAGGCAGCTGGACGTGTTTCAGTTTTTCACGTCTCATCCAAGAGGCTTCTTCAGTTCTGACTAACTGGAGGGGAGTTGCAGGATTTTGAACCCTGTGTGGGAGTGTCCTTACAGAGTCGTTAAGGTCACATGTGAACCCAGGGTTTCAGATGGTTTGTCCAGCTGATCTGAGTTAGACAAAAAGGATACAGCACTCAGAAACAGAGAGAGTTTTCAGGAGGGCAGCATGTCAGTTATAAAGTTTCTTGAAGCTGAATGATCCTAGGAGCTATGTTGTCCGGGGCTTAATGCCCCTGGTAGGGTCTCCCAAGGCAAACAGGTCCTAGGTGACAGGTCAGACTAAGATCGGTTCAAAAACCCCTAATGACAGAGATAATATCAAGGACGCGTATGTCGCCCAGATTGGCGTTACCGGGGCCCCACCCTGGAGCCAGGCCTGGGGTTGAGGCTCGCAGGCGAGCGCCTGGTGGGCACAGCCCGAGGGAGGGACATGGGCCCGCCCTCCAGTGAGCTCACCACTTGCAGGAGGGTCCAGAAGGGGCAGGTGCGGTGTGATTTGGGTGGCGGTCGTGGGCGGGGGCCCCGGCGACCCAATCCCCGGATGGTGACTCTAGCCATGGGGACATGAAATGTCACCTCACTGGGGGGGGGGAGAGCCTGAGCTGGTGCGAGAGGTTGAGCGGTACCGGCTAGAGATAGTCGGGCTCGCCTCTACGCACAGTCTGGGCTCTGGAACCGAACTCCTTGAGAGAGGCTGGACTCTCTTCCACTCTGGAGTTGCCTGCGGTGAGAGGCGGCGAGCTGGTGTGGGCTTATTTATATCTCCTCGGCTCAGCCACCATGTGTTGGAGTTTACCCCAGTGAACTAGAGGGTCGTTTCTCTGCGCCTTAGGGTTGGGGATAGGTCTCTCACTGTTGTTTCGGTTTATGGGCCGAACAGCAGTGTAGAGTACCCGGCCTTCTTGGAGTCCCTGGGAGGGGTACTGGAGAGTGCTCCAACCGGGGACTCTGTCGTTCTATTGGGGGACTTCAACGCTCACGTGGGCAGCGACAGTGTTACCTGGAGGGGTGTGATCTGAACCCGAGTGGTGTTTTGTTACTGGACTTCTGTGCCAGTCACAGTTTGTCCATAACGATCACCATGTTCAAGCATAAGGGTTTCCGTATGTGCACGTGGCACCAGGACACCCTAGGCCAGAGGTCAATGATCGACTTTGTGGGCGTGTCATCAGACTTCTGGCCGCATGTCTTGGACACTCGGGTGAAGAGAGGAGCTGAGCTGTCAACTGATCACCACCTGGTGGTCAGTCGGATCCACTGGCAGGGGAGGAAGCTGGACAGACCTGGCAGACCCAAATGTATTGTGAGGGTCTGCTGGGAACATCTGGCGGAACCCTCTGTCAGGGAGGTCTTCAACTCCCACCTCCGGGAGAGCTTGGACCTGATCCCGAGGGAGGCTGGGGACATTGAGTCCGAATGGACCATGTTCTCCACTTCTATTGTTGACGCGGCTGTCCGGAGCTGTGGCTGTAAGGTCTCCGGTGCCTGTCGTGGTGGCAATCCCCGAACCCGGTGGTAAACTCCGGAAGTAAGGGATGCTGTCAAGCTGAAGAAGGAGTCCTATCAAGCCTGGTTGGCCCGGGGGACTCCTGAAGCAGCTGACGGGTACCGGCAGGCCAAGCGAGCGGCAGCACGGGAGGCTCCTCAGTGGCAAAGCACCGGGAGTGGATGAGATCCGCCTTGAGTACCTCAAGTCTCTGGATGTTGTGGGGCTGTCTTGGCTGACATGTTTCTGCAACATTGCATGGCAGTCGGGGACAGTGCCTCTGGACTGGCAGACCGGGGTGGTGGTCCCCCTATTTTAAAAGGGGGACTAGAGGGTGTGTTCCAGCTATCGGGGGATCACACTCTTCAGCCTCCCTGGGAAAGTCTATTCCAGGGTACTGGAGAGGAGAATTCGGCTGATAGTCGAACCTCGGATTCAGGAGGAACAATGCGGTTTTCGTCCGGGGCGCGGAACACTGGACCAGCTCTATACCCTCCGCAGGGTGCTCGAGGGTTCATGGGAGTTTGCCCTACCAGTCCACATGTGTTTTGTGGACTTGGAGAAAGCATTTGACCGTGTCCCTCGTGGCATTCTGTGGGAGGTGCTCCGGGAGTACGGGGTCGGAGGCCCTCTGTTAAGGGCCGTACGGTCCCTGTACGACCGGAGCAGGAGCTTGGTTCCCATTGCCGGCAGTAAGTCAGACCTGTTCCCGGTGCATGTTGGACTCCAGCAGGGCTGCCCTTTGTCACCAGTTCTGTTCATTATTTTTATGGACAGAATTTCTAGGCGCAGCCACGGGCCGGAGGGGATCTGGTTCGGGAGCCACTGGATTTCATCTCTGCTTTTTGCGGACAATGTTGTCTTGTTGGCTCCGTCGAGCCAGGACCTCCAGCATGTCCTGGGACGGTTTGCAGCCGAGTGTGAAGCAGCTGGGATGAGAATCAGCACCTCCAAGTCCGAGGCCATGGCTCTCGACCGGAAAAGGGTGGCTTGTCCCCTCCGGGTTGGGGGAGAGTTACTGCCTCAGGTGGAGGAGTTTAAGTATCTTGGGGTCTTGTTCACAAGTGAGGGAAGGATGGAGAGTGAGATTGACAGGCGGATTGGTGCGGCGGCCGCAGTAATGAGGTCGTTGTATCAGTCTGTCGTGGTGAAGAGAGAGCTGAGTCGAAAGGCAAAGCTCTCGATTTACCGCTCAATCTACGTTCCTACCCTCACCTATGGTCATGAACTTTAGGTCATGACTGAAAGAATAACATCCTGGATACAAGCGGCTGAAATGAGTTTCCTCTGCAGGGTGGCAGGGCGCTCCCTTAGAGATAGGGTGAGGAGCTCTGTCACCCGGGAGGAGCTCAGAGTAGAGCTGCTGCTCCTCCACATCGAGAGGAGCCAGCTGAGGTGGTTCAGGCATCTGTTTCGGATGCCCCCGGGACGCCTCCCTCGGGAGGTGTTCCTGGCATGTGGAGAGCTAGAGGAAGTTTGAGGGAAGTCTGGGTGTTCCTGGCCCGGCCAGTGCCCCCGCAACCCGGTCGGATAAGCGGATGAAAATGGATGGATGGATGGATGTTTAAAGCTCCAGAGAATGAAGTCTGGTGGTTAGAGTCAGTGTGCGGTCATATCCAGTATTTTAACAAACATCCTCACCAAAAAGTTCTGCACTAAGTACTTTTGAAAAAAGGTGTTTTGATGAAATAGCATGGTAGCCAATAGATGGTGGATTGGTTGTATTTCCATGGAACTTGGACGGAGGACGGATCTCAGCCCAGAATATATCCTATTATAGATCCTTATGGATTTTTACTCACTTTCGTTAATATTGAGAGTTGGGATGGATGTTTTTTTCACATTTTCTTTAATTTATCAGAGATCTTGATGAAAAAATCAAGTGGCTGGTATCTACAAGTGAGTAAAATCGGATGCCTTTCAAAAACAAAAAATCTGGATGAAGCTCTTTTAAAGGTTTTATTTGATATTGGACAAGGCTTGTCTGAGTTAAAAAAAAAAGGACTGTTGGTCCTTGGCGGAGGTATGCACTCTACTGAATGCTATCCAACTGCTGAAACAGGTTTTGTTTTCTGTAACATTTTGTATTTTCAGGACAGTTGTTCCTCTCTGAGCTGCAGTTAACGACAAACACTGACACTGAAAGAACCAAACTACACAGATTAATTGAGACATGAACTGCTGTAAACACACAGAGCAGTAAATGTGAGCAGGTGATGGTTGTTGTATAAGAATATGAACTCTGTCCTGAGGTGATCAGCAGCCAGATGTCCAGGGAGGTAACCACACCTGCCTTTCAAAACCTCTCAAGCTGTTTGTGTGTCTGCGAGGGAAATTAGGCCGGATTAAGTGAGGTCGCCTGTTAAAGTGAACCGTAATGTCTCTGGACAGGGTGCTGCTCAAAGTGTCAGCTGCCATATGTCACATACAATCAACTCTTTAACGTCAAGGTTTCATTCATCTGCTTCATGATTCACCACTTATGAGCTTTGAGTTCAGTTCAGGTTTTCTTCACAGTGACATCATTTTGCCCATTTTGTCTCTGACATTGTTACACTTCCTTGTGTCTGTTTGTGTTTTTGAAATACTTTTGCATTATAATACTTTGTTTGAGGTGTCTTATTTTATACAGCACATGGACATAAAGTACAAATTAATGATTGAGAGACTTATAAAAAGAAACTTACAGTCTAGACTAACCTTATTTTTGAGGCTGTGTTATCATGTGATGGCTCGGACATCATGGGGTCTTGCAATTCCCGACAATGTAAATTACACACTTTTAGGAACAACACTTACATGGTAAAAGACAGTTGATTGTTGAGTCTCATTCCCAGGACGTGTTGGGTTGGTGAAGTGTCCCGAGCAGAGTCGGCAGCAGAATCCTCTGAATTTGAGTTATACATACATTTCCCTCACGTACAGGTTGCACATAAGACCTAGATAAACTGCTTGAAGGTGGAGGAATCTGCCCTCTGCTGCCTTTTCAAGGTGTGAGGCCTCCGTGGGGAGAGAATCAGGCTCCATATGCCGGTCTAATCCAGTCCAGGTGGTCCTGTCTGCTCCTATTAGAGGAGGCTGCAACCAGAGGAGCCTCCAGCAGGCTGCCTCTGAGTCAAAGAGGAAAGCTGGTGATACGCTGCTTACCCTGAGATTACAGGAAAATGACCCAGGAGACGCCCTGACTCTGCCCGACTCTGACACTAACGATGCATTTCTATGCCGACTCTTCTCAGTAGCTGGTCAGGAGGTTCAGAGAACAACACTTGATCCCTATTAACCTGCCAACATGTCCCGTTGTTGTCTGGCGAAGGATCAAGAGCAGAAGTCATGCAGCACCGAAGAAGAAAAAGAAAGCTGCTCCAGTGTTTGCATACAATCTATCCATCACGGTCACACGGAAGATGTTTATAGCTTCCATGTTTATAGTTTCATTTATTCATATCTTATCTTAATTAATTGTTTTATCCTGTTTCTTTTTTATTTGCCACTCAGACACTTTTTACTTTACTTTTTTAAATTATGAGCTGCTGTATAAAGTGAATTTCACCAGTGCAGGATTTATTAAAAAAACTAAAATGTCTTAATATTTCTTACAGATGTTATTTCCCTACCAGTTTGAATGAAGTAATCGTGTAAACAGTTGTTATAAACTTTAATCAAGGCTTCTGAGCATATTCCATGATCAGTGACGGCGATGAAAATATAAATATATAAATACAAACATAAATAATTAACCTATAAAACCTACAGTTAAAGTACTAGTGATGCTGGGGTGTAATGTGACAAACAACACAAACATCGAGTCAAAAAACAAGGTTAAGATCTCTGATCATACTGAACCCTGGTCTGAAAAGATTAGTTTTAACCTCCTGGGAGTCTCAGACGGGTGGAGTTATCTACATCAATACAATATGTTGAAGCAGAAGAGGCTGAGACTTCCTGAGAAAAGCTCTTCAGGCTCTAAAAACCTTTGGATACAACACTTCCCAAAATGCAACTTGGTAGCTCTTCTTAATAAAACCTCTCTGTCTGCTAAATGTTTTTAAACTCTACAGTCTCAGTTTGTCATCAGAACTGTCTGATAACGATTTAAAACCGTCTTCACAGGTTCTGTTGGACTCCTCCCTCCTCACTTCTACTCACTCTCGGCCTCTCAGTTTGGAAGCTGAACTGCAGCTCCGTCACCACCTCAACATTTTGGCGATTATCGTCTCTGCAAAAAACAGATATGTTCAAGTTTATACGTGTCGTGCATGTTGACATTTCTACGATATGTGTCACATCGTGTTCACACAGCATGTTTGTAAGTTGACTTTCATGTCAGGAGGTCGATGGTCGACTTAACGACCAAGCCAGTGACAACTGTTCATGAAGCAGTTTAAACATTTGCCTGTGTTTGATGTGGATTTTCAGGGTCCATTTCCCTCTTGGGTTCTTGTTCTCGTGCTCCTCAGCAGTTGCAGCATATCTGTGTTTTGCAGAAACGTACATTGCCAACATTTATTCTGCTGACTGTGAACTGACAGACCTGCAGCTCTGAGCTCGTCTGGATCTTGCTACGTTTACCTGTTTGGTGATACTCGCCACCCGTCTGCCACCCTGTGTTGGAAAGCAAAACCAAATCTAGACAGTGTTTGAAACATGATGTGACTCCTGTTTGTTGTGTTCACTTGAAGTCACAGCTCTGCTCTCCCATCAGACAGCTGATCTTCCTCCACCAGGTCTCCGAGAGGCTCTTGATCTTATCGGGCGTCTTCTTCCTCAGAGTCAGCCTCTGCTGCTGGACGCTACAAGTGTCTGTCTGCTGGATGCTGGCCAGGATGGCCGAATCAAAAGCGTCCTTCAGGTTCTTCTGGGTTAGAGCCGAGCACTCTGCAAAGCCCACTGCCCCGATCTCCTGGGCGAGCTGCCGGCCCTCCTCGGTGCCCACCGGCCGCTCCTGGTTCTGTGCCAGGTGGATCAAGACCTGGACGTCCTCCCTCAGGTCCAGCTGGGTGCCTACGAGGACCAGAGGCGCACCAGGACAGTGCTGACGGACCTCGGGAACCCACCTAGTGATCAGGTTGCGGAAAGAGCAGGGGCGGACCACGCTGTAGCAGAGGAGGAAGACGTCGGCGTTCTTGTAGCACAGCGGCCGGAGCCGGTCCAGCTCGTCCTTCAGACAAAGAAACCAGGTTAGAGGAAACTTCAAAAACAAGAGTGGCATCTGATGTCACCATGCTGTTGTTGCTCCTGCAATGTCTTGATTAATGTTGAGGACCATCACTGCAACTGAGCACTCACGTTGTTGTAAAGTCATAGATTTGCTACTACTGACTGATCCTGGATCTTTGGGGTCGATGTTGATCCAAATAATGGAGAGTAAAAGTCCATATGATATATTCTTAAATATGCAGAATATACACACAAAGAGTGTTTTGCAGTGATGCCTCAAATTGAACATTTGTGAAAAAGATATATACAAAACTGAGAAAGGATATTTTTTTATAGCTTAAGAGACTTTAAGATCCAAAAAGGCACCTGAGTGCACTGAAACCATAGCAACCATAGCACCTTTTTCTGTTGTTGCTCTGTAAGAAAAATAAAAAAGTTTTCATATCGGACGGCAAATGTACATGGTGATATATCAGTGACAGGCAAATATCAGCCCATAATGTTGGCCAGTCAATATGTCTGTCAGGCTCTTGTCTAAAATCTAACAAACAGCAACAGAAAACTGGAAAAAAAAAACCTAAAAATAATAAGTAAACAATTTGAGAAACACTTCCAAACAGACCTGACAGCCTCACTGCCTGAAGGTGGACCAGATGAATTTAGTCAGCAGGTTTTTATCAAGACTTGGATTTATCTGGTCTTCAGCTGTCATATCAGAGGTGAAAGTTAACTTTACATTTTGTCTGTTTTAACAAATGAATGGTTTAACAGATCTGAAACTGGATTTAGAACAACCGGTTTGAACATTCAGAATAAATCTAATCCAAGTTTGACTAATATTTATAGTTTTATTGTGCCTGCAAATACATTTTCATGTTGCTACAATTCAGACTAAAACAAACAGGCACCAATTTACTGTTTGAAACTGAGTTTAGAAAATATTTATTTAACTTCAGACTGATTCTTATTTCTGTCCAGCTTTGGTTTATTTATTTTTTCTATGTCTGTAAATCTCCTGTTTTCCTGAAGAAGTAGTGTCCTTCTTTAAATCGTTTAAAATCGTCCTTTAACTTGACTTCACGATACAAAAAAAACAAAACAAAAAAAACATTTAAAAAGACCTTTAAACTGTTGGGATGTTAGAAGTTACGCTCCTGATGGGAAGGTTGGGTGGGTGCAGGAGCTCTCAGGGTGACTGAGGGGGCAGAACGGGCTTCGTGCCTGCAGGGGGCGATGTAAGCTGTGGAGTTACAGGACTACTTGGCTCTTAAACTAAAGGGGGTCTTAAAGGATTTCAGTCCAGGACTAAAAGCAGGCTGCAGGGGGCAACAAACACAAACACAGCAAGAGCTGCAGCTCACTGACAAATACTTATAGATCGATGATGACTTACATTGATTGATCCGTCAACCAGCCCCCATTTCTATCATGAAGAGAAAGAAGTGAAGCTGAGTGATTAGTAGAGATGTGATGCAGCTGCGTGTTCAGGTGTGTTGGTAGATGTTACTGTATGTGGGCTCTTTGTGGTTCTGTTCCAACAGAAGGTGCAGCTCACCTGTCCGGCCATGTCACACAGCTGCAGCCGCACTGGTTTCCCGTCCACCACAACCATCACTGAGAGGATAAAGATGTGTGTACAGTTTGTGTTACACATGTTTAACATCATCTCTTTGAATCCATCTACAGGCTGGAAAACGAAAAATATCAGCGTGTAACAATTTAAACTTGAACTTTCAGTCGTGCGTAAAACTCGTGCGTAACGCTCCGAAATCAGATACAGTGGAGACAAAGTTTACCGGTGAAGTTGTCGAACGCAGTCGGAACATATTCTGTCGGGTATCCGTTGGTGGTGTAGCTGACGATGAGGCTGGTCTTGCCCACGGCTCCGTCTCCAACCAGGACGCAGTTCACCTTGCGCTCAGGTGCGGAGCCGGACCGCCGGCGCTTCGCGCTCAGAGGGAAGTCCCGGTTCTTCAAGATCCGAGGCGGAGTCGTGGGACCGTCCACTCCGCACATCGGTTCCGACACACGGCGCGGCTTCTGCTTCACGACCTCCTGAGGCAGCATGTCTCTGCCTTCTGACAGGGAGCGGGGTTTTTGTTTTGTTTGTTTAGAGGCTCCCTGCGCGCTCCATCCTCTCACAGCCCACGTGTTTCCTCTGCTGTTGTAGTTTTGGTTCAAACTGCGAACACAAAGCGCCAAACGACATTTAAGGTGTGATTCAAGTGAACCGAGGCAGAGAGTGTTGAAGCGCGCAGCGGCACAGCCGTCGGGTTTCTCCGCTCAGCAGGAGCTCCTGATTGGCATTCTCCCTACATCTGCTGCGGTCGTGATTCATAAGAGGCTTACCGAGCAGAGCGCCATATGAAGCTCCAGAGCTTTCCAAGTGAAATGAACTAAGCCTACTGGAAGCCTTTATCCCTCGGGGTAAAATATACAGTATGTCACCCTCTTGAGCCAATTAAAAGATAGAAATAAAAGTCTGAACTTTCATATTGATCGTGCATGTATTCATTCTGTGGAGCAGAGGGCGGGAAACACAACACACACAGGCTGAGTTTTATGTTTTATCCTTTTTTAATATTGTAAGAACCCGTGGAAATGGATTACAAACTATATAGAATAAAATAAATTATATTTAAATCTCAAAATCCTCCCAGATTGAGCTCCTTGAGACAAACTCTGCCCTCAGTGTTGCATAAATGTGAGAAAATATAGAATAAATGACAATAAAACGCAAATAATCAGACGGTTTATGTTTCCCGATCAGTCTGACTCACTGCTTCTGTCCAGTTAATCGATCAACCCGATAGTTCACCTCCACCAGGACTGTTCATAGGACAACATGTAGAGGTGATGTGGCGCACTGACGCCCCCTAGTGGCGGAGTCCCGTCAGCTGTGGGCACTGAAGGACCGTGTGCAGCATGAATCACCACGTCTTGTCACTGTGACCAGCAACAAATAAACAGCTTCCACAGTCAGACAGTCAGTCAGACAGTCAGTCAGACAGTCAGTCAGACAGACAGACAGACAGACAGACAGACAGACAGACAGTCAGGCAGGCAGGCAGGCAGGCAGGCAGGCAGGCAGGCAGACAGACAGACAGACAGTCAGTCAGTCAGTCAGTCAGGCAGGCAGGCAGGCAGACAGACAGACAGACAGACAGACAGACAGACAGACAGACAGGTAGGCAGGCAGGCAGGCAGGCAGGCAGGCAGGCAGGCAGGCAGACAGACAGACAGACAGACAGTCAGGCAGACAGGCAGGCAGGCAGGCAGGCAGTCAGTCAGTCAGACAGACAGACAGACAGACAGACAGACAGACAGACAGTCAGTCAGACAGTCAGACAGACAGTCAATCAGTCAGACAGTCAATCAGTCAGACAGACAGACAGACAGACAGTCAGACAGACAGTCAATCAGTCAGACAGGCAGGCAGGCAGACAGACAGGCAGGCAGACAGTCAGTCAGTCAGACAGGCAGACAGACAGACAGGCAGACAGACAGTCAGTCAGTCAGTCAATCAGTCAGACAGACAGGCAGACAGTCAGACAGTCAGACAGACAGGCAGACAGACAGTCAGTCAGTCAGACAGGCAGACAGACAGTCAGACAGTCAGACAGTCAGACAGACAGACAGTCAGACAGACAGTCAGTCAGTCAGTCAGTCAGTCAGACAGACAGTCAGTCAGTCAGTCAGTCAGACAGACAGACAGTCAGTCAGGGAGCCTGAAGCTGAAAACAGATTAAACCATCAGGCTGCAGTGAAACAAATGACTCAGGGAACCACAGAAACCTAGTTTCTGGTTGTAATGTGTTTGTGTTTATGATCCTCATCGAGCCAGAAATTAATGAGAAACATAAACGAATCACACGGCTGCAGAGCCTCCTGATCCGGTTATCAAACCATCTTTGACATGAGAGAATTTTTATATAACGGTTCAACTAATATGAAGTGACACTCAGAGCTGTTAAAGGTTTTGATCCTTTTCAGGTGTTCAGGTATCCATGAAATCAGTCCTGCGGTAGAGAAAATCGTTGATATTCTATTTAATTTGTCAGATGAGGTGGAGCGCTGTAGAAGAACTGAACTGATGATTATGATTGTTTCAGGTCGTCATGGCCTGATTTATACCTGCTAACCAGGTTTGAATTCTGTCGTTACAGACGAGATGAGCTTTCATTTCTACTGGAGGCTTCAGCAGAGCGACGACACAGTGAGAGAGCAGCCGTGTGTGTGTGTGTGTGTGTGTGTGTGTGTGTGTGTGTAGGAGGCAGACTGCGTTGCCATGCATTGAGCAGCACCAAAAAACACCAGTGAGTGGGAGTGAAACCATACGCACCCGCAAAGAACAAGACACCTTCTTCTCACACACAGACACACACACACAGACACACACACACAGACACACACACACACACACACACACACACACACACACACACACACACACACACACACACACACCATGCACAGCTCCACTGTGTGCTGTCTAATTGTTGATCCAGCGTCTGAGTTACCACGCTGCTCTCTGCCGCAGACAGTTTTGATCATATCTGCGTCTGAGATTCATTATTCCAATGACATTAGTTTTCTCAGGGTGATATTTTCTAACGCCGACTTTATTTGATAAAAGTGCAGCTGTGATAGAATCCACCAGGCAAACAGGGACGTTGTGAAACATTCTAAATTCACAAGGAAAAAAATATTTTATTTGTCTGTGTCAAACTGGAACACAGAGCTCAGGACTCAATCATCTTCACACTGAAGAATAATTTTCTTTCCTTCATTAACTTCTTGTATCTTAATTATTTTAGCCCCATTTATTGTTAGGTTATGTTGTGTTTAGCGTGTCTGTTACAGTACATACAAGAAACCTGAATAAATGATTTGAGGATTGAGTGGCATGATATCTAGTCAAGACAAAGGAGGCTGAGTCTGCACGATGTCGAGGTGTGGAGGAGAGGATTGTCGTGTTGTGATATCCAGGCGAGACGGAGGGGAGTGTCTGATGTGCTGGTCGGCATCGTGCATGGCAGCCACCGCCTCCAGTGTATGAATGTATGTATGAATTACTGTAAGTCCTAAATGCCTTAAATGTAAATGAGCGTCATGGCACGATATCCAGGCGAGGCAGAAAAGGGTTGTGATGGCACGACAGTCACACACGATGGAGGGGAGTGTGACGGCGTTGATGAGACTGGAGACCATCAGGGTATGTTCTGGTCGTGTCTGTGACAACTGTGGCAACACCGGGTATTTTAAACCAAAGCACGAGCTCTTCCTCATCTTCATGAAGCGTAAAGAATCGCACAGTTGAAAATGTAAAGAAATGTAAAGCTTGAACATTTCCGTGGTTTGCAGAAACGTCCAGTGCCAACATTTTTCTTCTGATGTCTGGGGTTGTCAAAGAGATGAGGACTGCAAAAAAAACAAAAATGTCCTCATTTACAAACCTCAAACTAAAACTTGATCCTGGAAAGACATTCGTACAAGAAGCAAACTGTCTCTCAGCTCCTCAACGGTGTGAATCTGCTTTAACCAGGCGCTGACATCACTGCTGCTTAACAGGATTAATGAAGAGTCAGAGAAAAACAACGGCTCTGTGAATGGAGACATCAGGCAGCCCTGCTCCAGGAGCTGGCACACAACCCAGAAACCATAAACCCTGTCAACACACACACACACACACACACACACACACACACACACACACACACACACACACACACACACACACACACACACACACACACACACACGTAACATACAAAGCTGCCATTCTACTCATGTACAAACAGTCTCCCTCCTCCTCCTCCTCCTCCAACATCTGATAAACTAGACACCTAATCAGAATCTTTGGGGTCCCCGGGCCTCCTATTGGAGTTTGCAGACCAGGCAAATACATTAACTCAATTTAGAGTTTGGGATTAAGGAACCACCCCTCCCCCCTCATAATACACACACACACACACACACACACACACACACACACACACACACATATACACATAAATACAACAAACACACACCATCCACCCTCCTCCTCCTCTGCCCTTCCTCCTCTCATCTCTCTTTTTGATGGGATCAGCTGAGCGCTACATTCTCCTCTTCTTCCCCTGCAGCCTCTCTCCCTCTCCCTCTCCCTCTCCCTCTCTCCCTCTCCCTCTCCCTCTCCCTCTCCCTCTCCCTCTCCCTCTCTCCCTCTCTCCCTCTCCCTCGGGGGACCGGGGTGCTCGGACTCTATAGTTATGGGCCGGGGCCATCTGTCACCGTGCGCATTCACGCAGCCACCAGAAGGCCGCAACATGTGCAGATTTAAATGGAGAACCCAACTTTCCCAGGACACACAGGCCTGACCCCGGCAGCCGCGGCAACCTCCCCCTCCTCCTCCTCTTCCTCCTCCCTCCCCATCACCCCGTGCCTCACCCCTCCTCCTCCACCTCCTCCTCCTCCATCCCACGGCCATCACCAGCACCATCCTGCATCCCTAAAAAACCCCAGACCCCACCCACCTGCCACACCCTCCTCCAACACCACCAAGAAATACTGTCTGCATGTGAATCAGTGAATTACAGCCTCCCCCCCTCCAAAAAAACCCTCCTGGACCAATCACCCCCCAGCCCAAACACAGCCCACTAAGTGTGTGTGTGTGTATGGTAATGGCTGTGCTGCATGCACAAGCACCTTCTTTACACACAATGATGGATTTCCACCTTACGTAGCAGCTGATGGTGCAGGGGGAGGTGATGCAGGAGGTGGGGTGAGGGTGGGAGGAGAAGGGGATGAGGGCAACCCCTGGTGGATGTGTGAGAAAGAGAGAGATCAGCTGATTGGTAAAATTGATTGTGAAGGAGAGAGGGAAAGGAAGAAGGGGAGTGTGTGTGTGTGTGTGTTGAGAAGCAATACAAGTGTGTGTTGTGGTTTTTGTGGTTGTGGGGAGGGGTGGGAGGGCGAGGGGGCTGAGGGGTGGGAGGGTAACAGGATTGGTCTTGTCTGTGGGACCCACAGGGAGGACAATGGGACCGGCGGGGGTGGGGCGAGTGTCACACGCTTTTGCTTTGTGGCTCGGTCAACAGGCGTGTGCCACGGGTGTCGTCTCGCCTCCCCTCGCCTGCTGTCCGACTCGGGAGAAGGACCGGCAGCCATGAGAACCGGGGCCCCGGGCCCTTTAATGAGGGGCGTGCTGTTTCTTATCAAAGATGGACAAGCCATCATTACAATCATCATTAGAAGCTGCACAATGGAGCACGCCTCCCTTACCAATGGATGGGAAAATCCTCCTACAGAGCTGCGGCGGTGGCAGTTGGGGGATGAAATCAAAAAAAAAAAAAAAAAAGAGCACAAAAAAGTCTGAATGTGTCTATTTAGTGAACCTGCAACAGTTACGTCTGGTGAGGCAGCACGACTCATCAGGTGCAACTGAAAGATTACTGCTCCAAACAAAACACTTCATCATGCAAATTACACTGAGATCCCACATTATGTTAGAGCAATAACCTCCGTTACACGTTTATAACCGGGATATAAACACTATCTGATGGAGGGACGAACCTGCAGCCGCTGAGTCAGCTCACATGTATCGTCTCACTCTCTCCTGTGCTGTCTGTTGTTCTGTTGTTGTTACTGTGAATTGTTTTTGATTTTTTTTCTGTGTTGTGCTGCAGAACGAGAACCTGCTGAGAACCAGTTTTAATTCAGACAGATGAGATTAAATGCAGCACATTTTAACATCTGTAATCTTGCTTTTAATTAGTCTCTTCATGAACCAGGATAAATGTGTGTGTCTGCAGTCTGTGGATATGTTGAAACTTCCCATTTTTCTTAAGGTTTGTTTCTTTTAAAAAACAACTTGGTTCAGGTACGTTTTGGCTTGAAACACAGTCAGCTCATATACATGTAATGTGAACACTGTATGACACTTACAAATTCTGAAACACATCTTTTGTTTGCATGTCAACATTTGATTCTTTTTCCTCCAAATTAACCAGAACATGGATCCATCTTCTGGTGCTGGTCCTTGTAATAAACGTCAGTTAATAGCCTCTTATAAAGCATTATGTTATGCTTTTAATTAATAAGACTATGTAAATAAGAGCATAATAAACATTCATATTGTTAGATTACAAGACATTAGTAAGCTCTTGACAAACTTGTTACAGATGCTTATAAATGTTAATTAAAGCCTCACGAGCTTCTTTCTCTTTTTATTGAGTTTAACTGAAGTCTTTATCAAGATTTTTTGTTGCTTAATTAAATGTATTTTTCATTTTCAGATCTAAAAACTAAATCAGAGTTATTAGATACTTAATTAATGCTTAAGCATCTATTAACTCACCTGTAAGTGCTTATAAATTGCTTATAATTTAACAATAAATGTGTTTATGATGCTTATTGATATTGATAAGTATCGTTCAGGGACTTCTAAGGGCATAATTCCCTGTAAACTAATGTTTATCATAAGAACCAGAGATTCCCATATTGACAACATGATGCAGAGATGGTTGTTTGATTTTTTAAGGTCGCCGCAGCTTTTAAAGGCCTCCGTGTTGGTTTGTACGTTCAGACATGAATCAAGTCTGAATTTCACAGTCGACATTAAACTTGGACGTTGGTGTAGCACGAACATGGTTAAAGGACTGAGGGTGTTGTGTGTCGTTTGGATTGGACGCTGCGGCTCGTCACTTGAAATGTGATCTTGCTCTGTGACAGGTATGAACGTGCTGAACAGGCCCAGATGTCAATAACACCAACGTGATGGGAAAATCTTTTGGAAGAAATGTGTTCATCTCTCCAGCAGAACTCCAGACTTTTATGCCAAGAAATACTGACGCTCGTCTGGAGGTCTGTCCAGAGGTCCATTTCCTTTCGAGGACACTTTTTATTGTTTTTTACACCTTATTGGTTTGCAGCGCTCAGCAGAGTAAACACCTGAACTGATGATGTTAGTTTAATAGATGGATAAAATCGATCTGCCTTGATAAGATCGGTGTCCGTGTCTGCAGACTGAAAGATGAACTTTGCTACTTTTATGGTTTGAGTCTAAAGGTTGACGTGTGGACTGGATTTTATAAGATGTGCTGATAGTGTGGCGTCAAAGTGAAAGAAAAACCATTAAAACCTCTTCTTGTTGTGGAAGGATTGAGAGGAGACCTGCAGCTGTGATCGCTCGTCTTTGAAGTCAACAAAAAAAGGACCGCCGTGAATCTTCAAGTCCGGCATCTATGATCGAGCTTCCTCGACTACAATCTGCTGTAAGTTTTTGCACCGTCACTCAGATTTATGATCGCTCTTTGTATCATCAAGGGCTCCATTTCACTGGGGCCTGGTCGTCAGATTCGTCCAGGTTACCGTGTCGTGCACTGTAACCCTGCTCCGAGTTTGTCATCATTAATGTTCAGCCAAAAAACGTGTTGCTCCGCTGTGGCCTTTCTCAAGAGTCTCCTCCAAGTCCTTTTTAATGCTCTCCACTGGCCTGTGGCCCTGGCCGCAGGGAGCATTGTCATGGTGCTGAAGGTGGAGGGGATGCTGGGAGGAGGTGTGTGTGTGTGTGTGTGTGTGTGTGTGTGTGTGTGTGTGTGTGTGTGTGTGTGTGTGTGTGCAGGGGGAGGAGGGGGGCATGACGCTGCAGCAGTGGCAGCTGGCGGCCCAGCTTGCAGGGGCCATCTCTTCACAATGGAGAGCCTTCCCCCTGGGGCCAGTGATTTAGGACAGGGCTCTCTGGACAGGCCCCTGGAGAGGAGGCGAGAGGACACTGGCTTTGGAGGAACGCACCCTCTCTCCCTCCCACCTCCACCTCCCCTCCTTCTCCTCCTTGTCTTGTCCTCTAAAGCTTCCCTGCTGGTTGCCGTGCCCCCCCCAGCTCCTCCACACACACTCCTGACACCCTCCCCTCATCCCACCGTGGCTAAGCTCTCTCCTGGGACGAGCAGCCTGGCCTCTGGACGGGGAGCATTCCTGAGGTGTAGCACGCTAGCCGGACACAAAAGGGGGACGACAACAGGTGCGTGTGGATCCTCTGTCGTCCAGCGGCAGCTGAGAGATAGGGACGGGGGGCTATTATGGCGCCATTATCCACCGCTGCTCTACCGTTGGGCTGTTGGACCTCTTTTCTCGAACAAAAACAAGGCTTTTTATGTGTAACCTGGTCTTGTACCCACCCTGCTCCGACAAGCCTCTCTTTCATCCTCCTACCCCAGCTAGCACCTGCCACCCCCGGGCCCTCAAAAACAAACCCAACGGCCACTTATCCCAAGACTGGACTCAATTCAGTCCAACCCCAACTGCAAGAAAACCTGAGCCCACTTGTTTAAAACAGCCACCACTTCATACTGGAGCCATAGAAATTATCCAGGCAGCCACCTCTGTACACCACCCAGCCTTCCCCCTCCTCCCTCCCTCCCTCCCTCCTCTGTCCCTCTGAATTATGTTATGTCTCAAATGAGCAGTCATACAGCAGATTGTTCGGTGCAGCCACTTGATATAACTGGTGACAATGCCTCTAACAGAGCGAGTGTCCTGGGGGGATAGGCAGTATTTGGTTACTGCATCCCTGATCTCTCCCCATTGTGGTCGGCTCCGGGTCCCAGGGAAGGTTGAAAGGGGGTTTGGGGAGGGGGACATGTGCGCATATGTGGGCCCACAACGCAGGTGCCTACATCTGTTCATTTCTGGGCAGATGCTCATGGTTGTAGAGATAGAGAGGGAGAGTTTGAGAGAGAAAGGGGAGGGCAGGGCAGGGGAGGTGGACTTCCTCCATTTACTCTCCCATCATTCATACTGGTGATTAAACCTCCACAGGACAACAGCAGAGGAGAGCGGAGGGAGACAAACAGAGAGTTGCTCTTCTTCTGGTCGCAAAAACAGCCACGAGTTTAGTTTTTTTCAACATTAAATACAGTGAATGGATGGAAGTATTTTGGTCTTGGTCGATGTTTTGGATCCACAAACAACTTGTACTCTCCAGCCACTTGAAAAAACGTGTAATTCCAAAAACAAAATGTCAAAATTTACAATGCTAAAGAAAGCGAGAAAACAAAAGTTTTTGTATCCGTCCTTTATCTGGATCTACACATAAAGTTAACATGGTCGTTTCTGGGCCGACACCCATCCTCCATCCACGTTTTTTTGAAATCTGCTTGTTGTTGTTTGAGTTCTCCTGCTGACAAACCAACAAACCAACGGGTGAGAGTATAACCTCCCTGGTGAAGATAATATATTTACAGAACAAAAATGGCAGTCACTTTGTCCCGCTTCCCAGATAGGAATTAATCCTGATCCTGATCCTAATCCTGTTCATGTTTTCTTCCATAACAAATGAAAAATAATCTTGAAGAAACCAACAAAACTACAAAACATCTTTAAGAAAAAAATTGTAATGGGCATTTTTCAGTCAGTCAATTTATTGAACTGAATCACCACCATCAGTGTTGGACGTCGCTGAAGCTCTTGTGGCTGAATGAGCAGAATCCCTTCAGCCAGCCTCCAACATCTGCCTGAACCCAGGAGACTGGAGCCTTTTTACAGAAGCAGAAGTAACATATTGTTCCATTTTGGGTGTCCACATACTTTTGTCAGGACGACATTATGTGCTGATCTCAGCAGGGATTTTATTGTTATATGATTTTATTGTGTTGTGGTATCGCTGAGCAAACAGAGCCAGCGCCACTTTGTTCTCCACTTTCATTTTCACATACGATAATTAAGGTTTATGATTATTTTTCAACTAGTACCTATTTCCTGTAAGTCACCTCACATCTGTGACGAATTAAACCAAAACAAAACAAAGAGTGAGCGGATCAGGTGCCAACATTTCTTTTAACTTAATGATGGGACACCAGCTAAAAGTGAGCTATTGTATTGTATTTTCTGAATTGTTGCGATGGCAACTGTGTGAATTTCCTTAGTGGGAAAAAATGTTTTTTTCATATATATTTCCAACAGCACATGGGTGAAGAGTTAGCGTGTTAGCATGTAAACATGTGCCAGTACCACTAAAGCACAGCGGAGACTGATGGTTGATTCAGCAGGTATTTGGTCACTGGAGGAGCTTCATGTGGCCATTTGATGTTCGTTTTGTTTTGTTTTTGTTGGTTTGTAGGATTGATTACATGAAAACTACTGATAGTATTTTCCTAAAACTTGGGTAGAGGATGTGTCCCGGCCCAGAATAGGCCCACTTAATTTTTGGTGCTGATCCGAGCAGTGGGATAGGTCCTGGAATTTCTTTAACATTGCTAGACAGGGCGTTGTTTGACATTTTTGTGGGAATAATGATTGGACCTTTATGTATTGATCTGATGTGTACAGGGTCATTTTGATGTTTTAAGGATGTTTTTTGAATTCATTTTGGACAAACTTAATATATGTGACCCTCGTGGATCAATCATCGAGTCCCTCTGTAATAACTCCACACTGTTCTTAGACCAGCCTCAGACTTTTTACCTCATTAACATTTTTTTTAACTTTATAAACACAATTTTAATGTTTGTTTAACCCTCAGCTCGACATCATTACAGCAGCTTGATCTCTAACTCCAGTATTTGTTGTGGGTAAACGTGGCTCGCGCACAGTATCAGTTGTGTGAGTTATCGATTTTATTCACAGGGACCCGCATATGTTGCGGTGCGTCACCCCGGGGTGCGCCGGCAGATGTGTTTTCATAAACACTGGCACGCGACTGGCCACGTACAGCTCCCTCTTTACCTCCCCCTTAGCTCCCCAGTGTCTCTGCACACACACACACACACACACACACACACACACACACACACACACACACGACCCCCCTCCCCTCTCACACACTTACAACGCACACACACACTTGCAGCCGCGTCTCTGGGCCCCCCACGTAATTACTGCGGCACTCTTCCCATAAACTTAAGCTCAGCACGTCTCCAGTAACAGCAACGTATGCAAATGAGACAGCAGCCCGGACCGGGAGGCTCGAGGAGCCGTGGGAAGCCGTGGGGAGCCTCGCGGAGCCCTGAAGAGCCCTGGGGAGCCGCGGATCTGGCCTGTGGCCCCCGCTTCCAGCAGCTGGCCACAGTAATCTGATCTGGACACAAAGGCCTGTTGATCTGTGCGTTTGAGCAGGTAAACCAGGGCGAACCGGCCGGAGGGAGACGCTCCGGGTCTGGGCTCAGATCACTGGACATGTTACAGAACTTTAAGGATGATGTGACAATTCATGGCTCAAAAAAAGCCTCTAAGGAAATAAAAATGTAGATTTAAATTTGTAGCGATGACAATAAAACACTCACAAACATCATACTGATTTTATTGAAATTATTCTAATTGTCCATGTGAATTTTTCTTCGTCATTTCTCGCCACGTTGACCACAGTTTTTTGTGCGTGCGCGTCATTAAGGACTCGGAGGAGGCGCGCGTGAAAACACCTCCTGAGAAAGTGCTGATTCAAAAGCTGCCTTTTCCTAAAGATTCACCACTCGCCGACATTCAGCACGAGTGGCCTCTGAGACACCCGCCTCCCTCCTCCTCCTCCTCCCACCTCCTCCCTCCTCCTTGTCTCAGCTCCATCCAACCGTGCTGGTCTGGTGCCTTGCTCCTCCCGCATCGTTCCGGGTTTGGAACCACCAACCCTGGCACCATCACGGGCTCGGCTCACTGCGCTCCACAAGCTTTCACTCAAGATGTGTCAATATTTAGCACAATGATGAGGTATCAGTGTTAGGAAGAAAAAAATCAATTGATTATGACGCCGCAGCACCTCCTCCTCCTCCTCCTCCTCCTCCTCCTCTCCCTCCCCAATCACCGCTTCATATGATCGATATCGTGTGATGCGCGCCGTGTTTACGTTCCCACGAGTGACCATGTGGTGTCTCCTCTTCGGGGACCAAAAAAGGAAAAAAAAAAAAAAAAACCTCCTGGCTTCCCCCTCGCCATATGGCCCCGGAGGGCCCATACCGTTACAGGTCCTTTAACATGCTTCCAGTTGAGTGTAGACGGAGCCCGGTGGACAGAGGCGCATAGAGACGTGCGCTTCAGGCCGGAGGAGGGAAGGAGGGAGGGGAGGGAAGCAGGGAAATAAACGTCGTTTTCGGGATGTGGAGGGGGGGGGTAGTTAGTGGCAGATGGCTTGTAAGGGTCTGTCCGCGTCTGAAGGCGTGTCGTGGTCCTTCACTGAAGACCCCCTTCCTCCCTCCCTCCTGCATTCACAATCAATGGAAATTAAAGCGCAGAGAATGGATGAATAGTCAGACCCCGAGTCACCCTTTTTTGTTTGGCGCAGCTACTGGTGGGCAGGAGTTAAACTACAGCAGCCCCCTACAGTAGCACTTTAGTTAAACAGTCAGAGCTCAGCCAGCAGCTTCTTGGCCACAAGGAGAAATATATACTGTGGAGACAAACTGTGTCCAAACTGGGCACAGGTTCCATCCCCACCGGGTCAGATCCTGCTGCAGTCTGAGTCCAGGTTAACTCAGATCACCTCTGGTGCTGCAGCTCAGGGTCTTCACAGTGCTGCTCAGGTTTAGATGCATTTATAGTGAAATGTTTTGTTCCTCTGGTGGTCAAATGTATGAGAACTCAACTCAAAGAGTAAATTAATACATCAGGGCTCAAACAACCGGCAAAGGACCGAGCTTCAGTGAGATTTAGGATGAGGACTTTTTAATCTTGAGTTTTGAATTCAGTTATTCCAGTTGTGTTCATACTTAAAGGAACAGTTCACCCAAAAATGAAAATTCAGCCGCCATCTCCTCCCTCTGTGCTGATGTAACGTCATCCATGTACAGCTCCAAACAGTTTGGACCTTCATGACAAAACGACTTGGCAACCTATAAATAATGATTCTATTCTCCACTCGCCACGAGAAATCAAGTCTCCAGAAGCCCCGAGATCACAAACTGATTTAAAAAGATGTTTTTTCACTGCTAAGCTAAAAGCACACATCCGTTTCAAGTGGTTACACGAGCTTGAGTGAGCGTCAAGGGAGTAAATCACATCTTTTGGAATCAATTTGGGATCTCGGAGCTTCAGGACAGTTGGATCACCCAAAACAAGCTGTTTGGACATTTATACATCTTATTATGTTTGTTTGTTTCTGTCTTAAAACAAGTTTTCTGTCTCCTTCAGGTGTTTAGCAGAATTCTGCATCTCTGTTTTGCTAAGAAGCTCCAGAAATGTTTGGTGGACTACGACACTTCACCTGATTTTATATCATCAGGAGGAAGGAGAGGATGGTGGAATTTTCATTTTTGGGTGAACTGCTCCTTTAACTTCAGCCTCTCTCTCCCTCTGCCTGCCTGACTTTAAAGGTTTTCAAGCTGACATTTGTCTCCACAGAGACTTTATGGAAGCTGTAAAACATGTCGGAGTGTCTCTCCTGAAGACTGATGAAGCCTCTGGAATGATAATCGATCCTCTCCTGTGAGTCTCTCGGAGGTTAATCGTGATGGTCACGGTTCAGCCCGGAGAAAAGCAGAGCTGGACGGGTTTATTAATGGAGGAGGACTCTGTTTGGTTGTTGCTGCCATTGATTGGAGGTAATAAGTAACCAGGGACACCGGAGCGCTGCTGCGGGTGAGAGAGAGAAAGGATGGAGCAGCAGCAGGTAGCGACAGAAAGATGAAGCCGTGACGCGCATATCTCAACACAGTGACGCAATTTACGCGCACGGTACGGTGGCCCGCGCGTGCAGCTTTTGCCTTTGGTCCCCATTATACAGCAGGAAAAAAAATCACACTTCTAATGAACGACCTAATTAAGAAACAACCCCCACCTTCCTCCTCCTCCTCCTCCTCCTCTCTGCAAACCTCCTGCTCCTTATCCACACGCACGCGCGCCCCACACCACCCTCACGCACAAGTTCAATAATGATCTGTGTGTTTTTTTACTCGCGTGCCACACAGGAAGAAAAAGAAGAAGAAGAAGAAGAAGAAACATGGGAGCGATATTTGTTCGGTTATGTTTGATGTGTGAGGTAAAAAGTGTGTGTGTGTGTGTGTGTGTGTGTGTGTGTGTGTGTGTGTGTGTGTGTGTGTGTGTGTGTGTGTGGAGGGAGCATTGTGTGTGGGACGTGTGGGCGCGCGCTCAGCCCAAGGGGAAGCGCGCGCACGCTGTTATTGAGGGGAGAGCAGGTGCTGGACGAATTACCATACAGCTGAGGGGGGAGAGAGAACTTCTCCTCCACCACACACACAATAACAAAAAGTTCCCCCTCATGTTGGCCACGCGAGCGACTCCGGTGCGCGCGCGCCCGCTTGCGCGCACACACACACACACACGTCTATATGCATGAGCACACGCGTTTTTCTCCTCCTCCTCTTCTTCTTCTTCTCCTTTCTTTAATCTCAGGCCGGAGAAAGAGAAGAAGGGGAGAGCAAAATGGAAAAACGCAGCAGAGTCCAGCCCCTCCAGTCGTTTACCTCACCGCGCAGCTCTGCCAAGGAATGTTTTCTCTCTTTTTTTAAAGTCTTTTGAGTCGATTCAAAGCATCAAATTCTTCCCACAACCAGAAATACCAAAATTTTACAGGGTGTGTGAGGAGGAGGAGGAGGAGGAGGAGGAGGGGTGTAAACAATTAACTGAGTCAGGGGATTTGACCAAGAAACATTTCTTCTTCTTCTTCTTCTTCTTCTTCTTCTTGTCTGAATCAACTTCACACTCTTTATTTTATATTTTGGCACTTTATCCAAACAAAAAAAAAACATGTTAAGACGCACAAAGACGTTTGTCCAGTGAGGCAACAGCTGGAGGGATCAGTCCAGCCACACGTCACCAACATCCTGTCAGCAGCAGATCTGTCGTGTGTGTGTGTGTGTGTGTGTGTGTGTGTGTGTGTGTGTGTGTGTGTGTGTGTGTGTGTGTGTGTGTGTGTGTGTGTTTACATTATGGTTCAATCTACAGAGAAGAGATGTTCACTGGAACATTAATATTTCTAGGGGAACTGGTGTGTGTTCAAAAAGGAATAATTCCATTTCCTTCTCATCCTGTAAACATTTCCTCCTTCAACAGGTTATCTGAAGCCTCCTCCTCCTCCTCCTCCTCCTCCTCCTCCTCCTCCTCCTCCAGGAGACTCACAATCTTTCTTTTTTTAAAAAAAAGTTTCACCTCTCGTTTGCTAGAAATACTTTCACACGTCTTCCATTTTAACGCTGCTGCTGCTGCTGCTGCTGCTGCTGGGGGGCTGCAGGGAGGCTGTTGGGGTACTTGCATGGGATCCCATTGTGGAGAGCCGGGCCAGATTGGGAGGTGAAGTCGGGGAGGAGGAGGAGGAGGAGGTGGAGGAGGACGAGGACGAGGAGGAGGGGGGCGTCCATTTGCATGTTATTACCATAGCATGTGTCAGGCCGTATATAACAGGCTGCAGGCGGCCTTGGCTGGAGACAGACGCACAGTTCACAGTGAGGAAAGACATTAGGAGGAAGAAGGAAGCATGTTGGACCAGTGACAAATCTGTCCTTGGGTTAGACCAAGACCTTCACACAAAAAGCTACTTCCTAAAAATCCTCCACTTTCTTCCACTAAAACCAAACCAAACAAACACGGAACCCTTCGTCTTCTTCTTTTTTTACTCTCTTTACGCATTGGATTAACGCTTTCTAACGGAACTGGAGGACTTCTCTGTTTTTGTTTTTTTCTTTTGAACGCGCACTCGCACAAGTTCACAGATCTTTGTTTTTATTTTATTTTTTTGTTTTGAAGGATTGGGATTTATCCTCTTCTCGCTCCTCGGGACATGAGTGAGAGCGGCGCGGCTGACAGCGGCAGCAGTTGATGCGAGAACCCCGTGAGGCGACAGAAACGTGCTCGATGCATCTTCCTCAGAGGGATTGAACAGGAGGAGGCACCCTGAGGACAAGCCGAGCCCCGAGACTTTTTACTTTATTTATTTATTATTTATTATGTATTTATTTAATATGGGGCGCGCCATCCTGCTGACTCTCGCCGTCATGTCCATGTTGCTGTGCCAGGTAAGCTCCTCAATCTTTATATTCTTTTTCTCCAAACAATGAACCATCACCCCCTCCTCCTCCTCCTGCTGCTGCTGCTGCTCCTGCTCTCCCTCCACCCCTCCCACCACAACACTCACTCATACACGCGCGGTGTATGTGTGTGTGTGTGTGTGTGTGTAGTTAATGAGACGTTGCTTTCCTCCGCAGGGGTTTTGTTCGGGAGTTTTTGAGCTGAAGTTGCAGGAGTTCCTAAACAAGAAGGGAGTACAGGGCAACAAAAACTGCTGTAAGGGAGGCCTGACGTCGTCTTTCCAGCAGCAGTGCGAATGTCAAACCTTCTTCAGGATCTGTCTCAAGCACTACCAGCCCAACGCCTCCCCGGAGCCCCCGTGCACCTACGGCGGCGCCGTGACGCCCGTGCTCGGCTCTAACTCCTTCCAGGTCCCCGATGTCATCCCCGAGAGTTCATTCAGCAACCCCATCAGGATAAACTTCGGCTTCACGTGGCCGGTAAGTGGAAACATTCATGTCCATATTCACTGTTTGAAGCGCAGGAGACAGAATCGCGCCATTTTTTGTTGTTGTTGATGTAAATCCGTGCGTAAAAACGCGCCGCGGCACGTTGTCTGACCGCAGCTTTAGAGCCGAGAGCGCACACAAAGTTTACAGGTGTTGAGTTTCAGCAGATCGGGTTGGGCGGTTTGTGTTGAGCACAGAGCGCGTATGGCACAGTCGCCTCCGGCCTCTGCTTGATGTTATCGCCACGTCTCCGCTGGCCACCTGTCTCATGAAGCCATTTCTGTTCCCAGGGGACCTTCTCACTGATCATTGAGGCATTACACACCGACTCCAAAGACGACCTCTCCACAGGTAGGAAACAAACACCCTTCCATTTTCAATCTTTATCACATTCTCGCACTTTCTCGTGCCTTAACCCTCAACTTCCCCCCCTCCACATGTGCACTTTCAGAGAATCCAGAGCGCGTTATCAGCACCATGACCACACAGAGGCATCTCACGGTGGGAGATGACTGGTCTCAGGACCTGCACACCGGCGGCAGGACGGAGCTCAAGTACTCGTACCGCTTCGTGTGCGACGAGCACTACTACGGGGACGGCTGCTCGGTGTTCTGCCGGCCCAGAGACGACGCCTTCGGCCACTTCACCTGTGGAGAGCGCGGGGAGATCGTGTGCGACGCCGGGTGGAAGGGACAGTACTGCACTGAACGTGAGTAACACAACTTCTTGTTATTGTGTCAGGAGTGTGTGTGTGTGTGTAGACGTGTGTGTGTATTTCAAGACACAAACTGAAAGAATATATAATCTGAGATATTTAAAAAAAATAAATAAATAAAAACGCAATTAAGTTGTTTTAAACTTCAAATAAACAGATTATACAGTGACGTAAAGGTGTTATTTGTTTTTTAAAAAAGTGTAGAAAACATAAAGTGTTAATAGTTAATTTTCTCTGGTGGGTCTGTAATCAGATCCTCTGAGTGCCGTTAGAAGGCAACTTGTGCGTAAACACCACACGCACCCCCTCCTCCCTCACACACACACACACACACACACACACACACGACCACTTGATTTATTCTAAGGAAAGTTTTTTGGGGAATAATCTCACGCGTGCCATAAATTTACATGCTACCTTCCGATTCGTTACTCTCGGAGTGGGCCGGGCGCTGATTGGCCGAGGCGGGGGAGGTATTGTTTGAAGTGGGCAGCTGCCGGCAGAGAGGAGACAATGGAGCAGCTGTCGCGCACTGGCAACACACTCGCCAGCTGTCCACTCTTATCTGCCCCAATCCGAGACATTAAGGGGAGTGTGTGTGTGTGTGTGTGTGTGTGTGTGTGTGTGTGTGTGTGTGAGTCAGTGAGTGTGTGTGCGCACAGAATGAATAAAAGAGTTTTGACCCGCAGCGAAGAAGAAAAAAAAAGAGGGTGGTGGGGTGGGTTGAGGGGGTCTCTGTGTGTGTGTGTGTGTGTGTGTGTGTGTGTGTGTGCGCACACTCTCTGTGGCACACACACACACACACACACACACACACACACACACACTCTCCTTTGTCTCAGCACTATGTTAAGCAGAAAATTCTTCCACGGTGATAAGGAGATTGAGTTTAAGGTAACAGCTAATGGGTTTCAAGAGCCTCTGCTTTCTTTTATTTTAATGACTTTTTGGGGGGTTTTAGGTTTTAAGTTTCATATCTTGAGGAGAAAACTGAACCATGAGTCTGTATTTAAGTTGTTTTTGTAAAAAGTCTAAAAAGGTGTTTTTTTTTACAGCGATCTGCCTGCCGGGCTGCGATGAAGAGCACGGCTTCTGTGAGAAACCCGGAGAGTGCAAGTAAGTTTGTCTCCACTGGTTCACTGGGGCATTAATTAATTAGTGGGACACATGAGGTAATGTGAGTGGACTGACCGGTGTTCCCTCCCTAATTGGACAACAACAGGTGCAGAGTGGGATTCAAAGGCCGCTACTGCGACGAGTGCATTCGTTACCCGGGCTGCCTCCACGGGACCTGCCAGCAGCCCTGGCAGTGCAACTGTCAGGAGGGCTGGGGAGGACTCTTCTGCAACCAAGGTGAGGAGAGAGAGTGATCAATGATCGGGTGATTGGCTGATCAAGGTTGTTGAGGCTCAGGTTGTGAAGAAAATGAAGTACATCTGGAAGAATATCAGCTGAAAAAAGATGTTTTTTCAACTCCAGTCCAGACCCATTTTCACAGTTTTTCACTAGGCAAATTTCCGTGTCATCTCTGATCGATCATCATTGAAAGCTGGTAAAAGTTTAGTCGTCACTGTGGTAAAGACACAACAACAGAGTTGCAGTTGTCTCCAAGTGAACAGCTCAGACAGGAAACAAAAAAAAAAAACACTGGAAGAAGAGAAAGAGTCGAGTGTGCCGGAGGACAAAAAAGACATTCTGTCGCCGCTGCTGTTGTCCCGCCATGTGTTGTGCTGTGGCTAATCCACATGTGTTCGCTGTGTCTTTCCAGATCTCAACTACTGCACTCACCACAAGCCCTGCATGAATGGAGCCACTTGTAGCAACACTGGTCAGGGCAGCTACACCTGTTCCTGCAAGCCCGGCTTCACTGGGGCCAGCTGTGAGATCCAGGTCAACGAATGCGCTGGAAACCCCTGTCGCAACGGAGGGAGCTGCGCTGTAAGTGTTGTTTTAACTTCTTAAGACGTCTTGGAATGAGAATAGTGACATCCTGTCAACTGTGGCTCACACGTGTCACAAGCCTTCATCCCGTCTCTTCCATCTCATTCTTGTGACTGCGCATTAAGCCAGAAAAGCTTCCAAAACAATGGAACAGATACGACGAGAGGCTTAGTGAGATGTAAAGACGTTCAGCTTGTAGCAGCTGCATTTGCCAGACAGATCTTGATGTCGAGCCTGTTCTATTTTCTCCCCTACAGGATTTGGAGAACACATATACCTGCACTTGCCCTCACGGTTTCTATGGCAACAACTGCGAGCTGAGTGCCATGACGTGCGCTGATGGGCCCTGCTCCAACGGTGGCCGCTGTGCTGACAACCCTGACGGAGGCTACTTCTGCCAGTGCCCCACAGGATACGCCGGGTTCAACTGCGAGAAGAAGATTGACCACTGCACCTCCGGCCCCTGCTCCAACGGTAAGACTGGTGTCACTGAAGTTTTGCAGATTTCTTTCCGAGTTCCTTATGGATCTGCGCAATTTATCGCTCCAACTTTCTGACCGTCTGTTCTTCTGTTCTCAGGTGCCCGTTGTGTGGATCTCGTCAACTCGTATCTATGTCAGTGTCCCGATGGTTTCACTGGCATGAACTGTGACCACACCGGGGACGAGTGCTCAATGTACCCTTGTCAAAATGGCGGGACGTGCCAGGAAGGTCTCGACGGCTACACATGCACCTGTCCGCCGGGATACACCGGCCGCAACTGCAGCTCACCCATCAGCCGCTGTGAACACAACCCTTGCCACAACGGCGCCACCTGCCACGAGAGAAACAACCGTTACGTCTGCGCGTGTGTTCCCGGCTACGGTGGCAGAAACTGTCAGTTCTTGCTTCCAGAGCACGCTGCCATCCGCGGGTCGGAGGTGCCTTGGATGGCTGTCGGGTCCGGTGTGGCCCTGGTGCTGCTGCTGCTGGCAGGCTGTGCCGTACTTGTTGGATTTTTCCGATCGAAATCCCAGCGCGGCGGTCAAATAGAAACCGCCGGTGAGGGAGAGACAATAAATAACCTGACCAACAACTGTCACCGGAGTGACAGGGACCTGGCGGTCAGTGTGATGCCAACGCCAGGCGTCAAAAATATCAACAAGAAGATGGACTTCTGCAGCGGCGACCCCGATGAAGGATCATCACCAGGGAGGAGCAGCTACAAGAGCCGCAATCCACCTGCAGACTACAACCTCGTACAAGAGGTCAACTATGAGCAGGTGGCTAAAGAGGCCATGCTTGAGGCGGCCTGCGAGGACAAGTGTCAATCCCTGGACTCATTTGAGTTCGAGGAGAAACGCAGCAAACGTTTAAAATGGTAAATATTTGTTTCTGAAAAGTTTCAGATCTCTCAGACAAACTGTTTGACTGAGGCTGTCTGGATCACTGAGCTAATGATGTTTGTTCTGTCTTTCCTGCAGCGATGCATCAGAAAAGAAAGCCCCAGAAATGTCTGCATGTGCGGACACCAAGTACAAATCTGTGTTTGTGATGTCAGAGGAGAAGGATGAATGTATAATTGCAACTGAGGTGAGTTCTGTTCACTTGAGTTTGTTTCACCTTTCAGTTTAACAGGACTTCTGTCTGTGAACACGTGGCCGACAAACTCTCATGTCTTATTTTGTTTTTGTCTCTGCAGGTGTAACGAGCCACCAATGGGCTGCCCGTTGCTCATTTGCTCTATGGGAGAGTTTTTATACTCCTTCAGATGCTGCTCTAACCCTAGGGGGAGGTGTCCCACCTTGAGACTGCTGCTGATACTGAGACGTTTAACTGATATTCAGAGTGAGCTGGTTCTCTACTGGAAACTAAGCGCAGGCAGCGGCGGCCTGTGGGATAAGAACTGGCGGGGTAAAAAAAATAAATAAATAAGAAAAAAGAAAAAAAAAGAAAAGTTTACGGTTGAAAGTAAACTGCCACTTAGCTTTCTGTTCTGCCTTTTATCGGGGAGAGGGGGTAGAAAAATAAATAAGATATAAACGGACGCTGTCTTGTGGCGATAACGTGCGACGCTACGATTTTTGTTTTTGCAACATTTGCACCCAGGCCTTTTCTTTAACCCACACGCCGTTGCTGAGCGCAGGAACTGCATCAAACGGTGGATGTTTGGCCATACTGGCCTGTTCTTCACGAGGCTGTTCACATGGGCTGTGCACCCATCACCACACCTGTGAAGACTGTATGTATACGTGATCACTGTGTTAAACTGAAGTGCGTTTTCTTCCCCCAAGCCCCTCCAAAACCATTTATGACATAGTATTGTTCATTTTTGTTCGTTTTTCTTTTTTGGGGGGGCACATGAAAACTTTGGTCTTAATTACATTTGAAAAAAAAAAATGTTGCTTTTTGATACAGATTGTCCTTTTTGTAAAATAAAGAAAGAAAAAACAAGAAAAAAGTTATGATTTAAAAAAAACTATGATTTAATTTAAGTTAATTTAATGATTTTGTGTTATTTTTATTTTGTATTGTATATTTGTGATGTTTGTTATGATTATTTAAGTTGGCTTTTCTTTTTTTTTTAATAATGATATTTGCAAAGGCACTTCAGGTCAATGGGACTTTTTTTTTTTTTTTTTTAAGAAAAATGTTATTTAAGAGGGATTGTACTGTACAAATTGTTATGTCACTGTCTCCTTTACCGTTTTTGAATGAAGGAATTAGCCAAGACTATTTTTCCAAATAAATATTGCTAAACATGAAACGTTTAATTGCATCCAACTTTTTTGTTTTGTTCCATCTTGCAGGCACTCTGAAAAAAACCCCACTTCTTTAGGGGTCTGTGAGCAAAGTTAATCAGTAACATCTGTTGTCTTCCCCTGGCGACCCCATAGTGGGCTTTTCTATGCCGACACTGTTGGCTACTGCCAGAAGTTGAAAGTGTCTCCCTGGAGACGGGAGAGGGGGCCTATTCATAAAAAACAATGTCCCTACGCTAGATTTACCACTCCTATTTCTCCTTCTAAAGAACAAGTCAGGTAATTCATGCCTCTAAAATTCAGATCAATGTAGAGTTACGCCTACTGGACGTCCAGCTCTTTGGGTTTTCTGGTTTTTCCACCCTTCCTGTTTCCTACCAAAAATAACTTTAGTGGCTTTTTTTTCTCACTTATAATCCTTCCACTGCTGTAAAGTTTTGTCACATTTAAACACAGACATCGTTACAGCGGGAAAAGCTTTTACTCTTTCACAATTAGCTCTTTAGATTCCCGTCAGTTTTCTTTCTTAATTGCCCCCACAAGGACGTTGATTGTTTTTCAAGACACAAATAACTGTAAATCATCAGCCCAGTAGAGTCGGCCTCTGGAGGGGTTTATAACCCCGCGGCATTATGGGAACAGACTTCAGCACAGACAATGATGGAATTGACAATGGGGCACACAAAAGGCCACCCTTGGGAGAGCCTGCGTGTCCCTCGGCATGCTGGGAGAAAAGAGAGTAACAGGAACAGATGTTGTTGAGTAACAGATGCCTTCTGGCCAGAGTTCAGCCACGACCAGCCAGACCTTCAAAGGTCCCGAGCTGCAGGGGAAAAAAGGAGAATATCTATGGGCCGTCAAGAAAAGACAGCTTCTACATTGTCCTGCTGATAAATATGTTGGGATTTTTGAGAAATGGCAGAGATAAGAGAACACCTCAGAGGACTTTTGTGTTGAGTGATGAATGCAGACAAAGAAACTACAGTAACACACAAAAGCATTCAGTCAACAATTTGAGGAACAAAGGAGTGTTTTTTTTCTACTATTTTTAAATAGTAGAGATCAAGAATTTAGCAGCTTTTAGTGGTCAGAACTCTGTGGGAAAAGTTTTTTTATTTTAAAATTAAAAGATGTGTGAAGACA
Source organism: Acanthopagrus latus (assembly GCF_904848185.1). Lineage (NCBI taxonomy): Eukaryota > Metazoa > Chordata > Actinopteri > Spariformes > Sparidae > Acanthopagrus > Acanthopagrus latus. Next base: position 2,478,263 of record NC_051039.1, on the reverse strand, counting down.
TATCTTTTAAACCTGACTGCGGGGGCTGTATGTTATTGTGACAGATGCCAGAACAGCCTTATCTTTATCCAGTAGACTAATGATTTCCTCCATTGATCCACTGGAAAAGATGAAAAATGGCCATAAGTTCTTTATTTTGACATTTAGTTCTTTATTTTGTCCACCACCAGCTAAACCTTCAAAGATATTACTTTAATATCACATAAACCAATTAATAAAATAGTAGTTGATGAAGTTTTTCTATGAGAGGTTTTCTGTTTTGATTTAACCCCCTTGTATCTGAAGCAACAGTTGTTTACCACATAAAATTTTACTGTAAATCTAGTCTTCCATTGGAAGTTATTTTCCCCAGTGAGAAGGTGAGAAGGTTTTTTTTTTACTACCTCTTTATGTCAAACACGATATATAAGTATATTTTTAAAAGTATGAGAAAAATATATACATGTAGCGCCCTGCTAATTTGTTTATATGGGTTTATAACATTCATTTCTGCTGTTAATATTACATCAAAATGTCCTATGTTTTGAAAGGCCTTTGAATGCATCAGTGTTCATTAACCTGTCGGATTGTTAGAGGGGCGGGACTAGTGGGAAAGGGAGGGAAAATGGAGAGAGACAGCGTAAAGATGAAGAAGTCCTAACGAACTTTCAAATAACTTTATGAAATAATATTTAGTTATCAGCCGGGAGTTTAGGCGAGTGATCGCGTGTTTTGTTACCGAACGTGTTTTAGAAGTGAGGGCTTGTTACTGGCGACAGCTGAACACCAGGACCGGACTGTTGCTAGCGGTTAGCATCGCTAGCTGCTAATCAGGAGACGCTGCAGAAGAGGTTGGACGTTAGACATTAACATCTGCTGCGGCCGGACCGAGCCTCGGCACAGAACCGAGCTTGAGGACGGGTCGCTTCCTCTTGGAGAAGGTTTTGGGGGATATTGCTGGATCGCTGTTCTGTGGTTCTGGTGAGTACCTTGACCTGCGGTTTGCACTTGGATTTCTGTATGAGCTCCAACATGGCGCCATAACTGGTACCAACTGAAACGCTTCAAAAACCCGGAAGTTAGCCATTGTGAAGGTTTCTAATGTGTGTGTGTTTATTGAATATGAAGTGAGTCTAAACACAGGAGAAATATACAAGCCACAAAGTTTAGACATTAAAACTGTTTAGTACCATTAAATCCTGGTGATGGTGTTTATATCGGATAAGATCTATAGTTACTGTTAAAGTGAACTGCATGGAAAAATGAATGCTCAGTAACAGTGTAGTTGCTATTGATAAACTAACATGGCCGCTCTGCTATTGAGCCAAGAGTCATTTTCAATGTGTGTTATTTATTAAGTAAAACATCCCAAATTATAATTTTTGGTAGCTCTCAACAATCAGCCCTCATGGAGTCAGATACATTAAAGGGGTATTCATGAAAATCATAAAGCAGAGTTGGGTGAGAGGGCTATAAACATACACAAAAGATTTTTCTTTAAAGATTTTTTGTCGGCGTACACTTCGCCAGTTTTGGAAAGTCTTCAACTGTGGACTCTGTCAGAGGACCCTCAAGTTGGGCACACTTAATAGGAAAGCGCTGGGGTCACACACAGTATCGGGAAAACACCAGTTAGCCTCTAAAAGTCTCCAGCGAAGTCACCAGTTCCTGGTCCAAATTCATCCAGTTCTGCTTGACTCGAACTCTGCGCTGCCTCCGCCGCCTCGCAGTCAAGCGACATTCAAACCATTTTCGGCTAAACTCTGATGTTGAAAGCAGAGGTGCTTTGGATTTTGAACACTGTGTGTGTGTTCACCAGGGTTATTATAGTTAATTAAATTAAATTAAACTCTGGGGGGAAAAAAACTAAACCCCTTAATCACTTTAACTTGTGTGCTCTTTTGTTATTTACCTTGTTAATATTTTACATACGAAGCATCTGGGTAGCTTTTAAAATGGGATTCATGGTTACTGATTAAGCTGCTAAACTGTATATAAACCAGTTAATAATTAATGAATAGTGATAACTCTGTTTACACATTAATGCCTCAGTGGTAATATTCCAACATTAGAACAGATAGCAGCATATTAACACCGACTGGCTGACAACTATCACTATTGTTACACTTTGCTGGCAGAACTTCAGTCAATACCAGAATTTGACTTGTGATGACCTTGTCCAAGACAGTGTCCCTCCAAGCTGATGGAAAGTCAGGTGAGGTTTTGTCCACAAAACATTTCTGGAGCTTCAGAATAGACTCACAAATTTAAAACAAGTCTCCAGCTACTTCAGTTGTTTAGGAGAATGCTGCAAACCTGTACCTAGCTTAACATCTTGCCAAAGGACTACAGTTGAAAATCAGCATGCTGGCTAACACTGGCACATTTACAGAAATGTTGATTAATGTGCACTGTCCTTTAAATAAATAAATAAATGAAATGAAAACTGTTTTATTGCGAAGCTCTAGAAATGTTTAATGGATTACGAGTCTTCACCTGACTTTCCATCAGCACTGAGGGAGGGGATGATGGCTGAATTGACTTTTTTGACTGAACTGTTCCTTTAAAACTTTTTCTTCCAAGAATTGTGAAAAATCAAACTTTTACTTTTTTTTGTTGTGTCTTTTTTTCTAAATTTTAGGGTTGAGAAAAGTTGCTGACACAGTCCAAATATAAGCCCCCTGTAACATCACCCATTGTTCTGAAGCTTCAGGTTTTGCATTAAACCCATCTCCATTTTGGTTTTCTGGAGCCAGAGGTCACCAAATCTCCTCCAGAAACACCACAGTTGGCAAAGATTCAAATCATGGAAAATGAAATAATAAGTGTCCTGACAGGAGCACTGAGCTATGATTTGTCGATTCATACAAACACACATTAAACATTGATTGGAGAAAAAAAAAAAAAATTGGTGAAATGAAATGACGAGCAGCTGGCCTGGAGCCATAGAAGACTTTTTATTTGGAGAAAGAAATCTTTGAAATCACTCATTTTTAAAATTCAATTAATTCATTGAGTACAACATCTAAGTTCTCAGAAAAAGTTAAAATCATGCCTTTAGTCTTTTTATACATAAAAGATGTGGTTTTACGATGACAAGTGATTTTTTTTTTTTATAAAATGACAGTTTTCTTCTTTCTGACATATTTTTAACCTCTGTTAAAAGAAATATTAATGTAGAAAAACAATTATCAACTCCCCTCCCAATAAAACAAAGAACAAAAAAAAAGGCAAAACACAGTACGTTACAATGCGCTGACATGGCTTCAAAGCACACATATTACAGTACTGTACAAGGGTCCGCCTCAGACAAAATGCACCAAAACCACTGCTGAGGATAGATCAAACCTCTGAAACAGCTCAACACTGCTTATTTACCAAACCCAGACCACAGCATGGCGTTGGCAACTGGAAAATGAGGTAAATATTTCCAAAAAAAGCACCAAAGGTTTGGCGTTAAAATTTTAATATAGCTTATAACCAACAGTGAGTTGGAGGAGTTTCAGTCCAGCTTCTCTTAAACATCTTTTTTTTTTCATCTTTTTTTTTTCCATCCACGACGCTGGCGAAACAAACTGAGTCTGCAAATTCATTTGCAATGTTCAGAGGCCAATGATCACACGCTGCCAAGCCTAGTTCCCTGTAAATAAGCAGTTTCTCCACATTTAAAATGGGACATTTAATGTCAATATTTATAGTGAAATCCAGACAGAAAGGATTTGAATCGACGTCTTTGCTGGATTCACTTGTCATATTTGGAATAAATTGTAATTAAAGTGATATTCTAGTCGAATTATCTCATCACTTGCCAAATCAAGCTCAAAAATGGCTCACTTGTGAGGGAGGCCCACTTATAAAATCATGTCAATTAGAAGGCTCTTACAAAGCTTAAGTAAACTACTGAATATCATATAATGCTGCGACTGACAAACATTAAGGAAAATGAGCAAAAAGCAGGGACACGTAAGGTCTTTTTAAGATCACCTTTTAGGTGTAAAAAAGGAAAAGAAAAACAATCTTAGGCCAAATACTTCAGGGGACAACAACATCTATGTCTAAGTAATATGATGTGCAAACTTAACTGTGCATAGAGATCAAATTGTAATAAATATTAATGTGATAATTAACATTATCACGAGTTTGACTTCGTCAAAACTTGTAGGGGTGATTGTACATTTTCATGATTAATTTAGTTTTACTAAAATCTTAAAAAGGTTTTTTTTTTTTTAATAAGTGCTGCGAAAAAAGCTTTTATTGGTTTTTTTTTTTAAGCAACAAACACTTCCCATTTATCATTAAGAAGAGCCCCAAAAGACAAACACAAACACTCAATAAAAATCCCAATAAAAATCATTGATTTGTCATAGTTATTCCACCAAGTTTAACTTCCTCTGAATGGCTCTTTCACTTTAAAGTTTTTTTTTTTTTTTTTAATGTTCTGCCTTAGTTCTGCATCAAAGAATCACATGAGCAACAAATAACAAAACTGAGCGTTATAGCGATGTACAGGAACTTTACATAGAAGTACTTTAGTAAACAGATCTATCTTAGCTTTCGTTTTCACTGTTTCTTCGTTTGATGTAGCTTAAAAGATGTGAAGCATAATGCCTGTCTTTGGACCACCGAGGTAATTGTAGGTGTGTGTGTTTTTGTGTTTGTGTGTGTGTGTGTAAAACATGCTGAAATGTTTCCCAAACATTTCAAAAATGAGAAAATAGTGTCCCTCTGAGCCACCAGAGGCTCGTCCTGGTTCGAGGTATATGATCCTGGGGCCGACCAGTGGCGCCTGTGGAAAATGTTACAAAGCTGTCTGATGGATGATGGTGAATTTCATTCACACTGCTGTGCATCACGCCTCCTCCTCCTCCTCCCCCGCCCTCCTTCCTCCTCCTCCTCCTCCTCCTCCTCCTCCTCTCCCTGCTGTAGTCTCGCTCTGCTCCAACTATTTTTCCCTCTTCGTCGAATCATTCATGACAACCCCTCTTTGTCACCCTGGTTTGCTCCTGAATAGCGCCGGGCTCCATTCAAAACATTCAATTCATTTAATCCAAGAATTCATTTTGTGTTCTTAAATATTCAAAAACTGGAGAATGTTTACAAGGACGAGGCTCTCAAAATGCGTTAAAACGAGATGGGAAGCACATTTTTCCTTTTGTGTCATGCAAAGCAAAAAAAAACAAAAACACAACAGGTGCATAAAGTGAAAACTTAATAAAAGTGTCACCGTGAAGCTTCCCAAGTTGATTTACTGACATTAAGATGATCATTTTTTGTACACATTTTCTGAAATTGGATATTTAAATATGCTGATTACATTTTATTATTATCATCACTGGATAAAGTCAGGTTCAAAGTTATCTTTTCATTTTGTATACCAGGGTTTTTAAAAATGTTTATATATATATATATATATATATATATATATATATATATATATATATATATATATATATATATATATATATATATATATATATATATATATCTGTAAATCATAAAATATAAAACACTGTCAGGCCGTGAATGATTTATGAGCAGAAGTCATAACTAGAAGACCTGAGAGTGTATTTCGGACATTTTCTTTCCATGAGTACGTAAGATACTTTTGATCTTTTGATCGTTTCCTATTTCCCAAAAAAATTCTGTTTCAGGACTTTAATTTATTTAATTTTTAAGCTGATACAAATTCAATACAGTTGGTGATGAATTTAATGGTTGACAACTAATGAATTCATTGTTATGGGAACATTTAGCCATTTCTATCGTATGGGTGGATTTACATGAACATGTAGTACGTTAGAATAGACCAGAGGTGAAATAACAAGCTGCTCAACAGAAGATAGTTTCATGTCTTCCTCAGAACATGCTAACAGCTAACTTGCTTGTACAGCAGAGAAAGCTAATGCAACACAACCTGTTTTTTTTTTTTTTTTTTTTTTACGTAGTTATTCTCCATCGGCTTCGACAACATTTTACTCAGATCTTAGCAAAAACAAATTGCTTTGAATGAGTCACAAGGATGGTTTGTAGAAAGAAGACTCTGTTACATTCAAATGTTTCGCACTTAATGAAGTGACAGAACCATATGACTCCCAGCTTGAATTAAATGAATTGAAGGTGAATAAAGCTCTGCATCCCCCCCCCCACCAAACCCTTCCTGCTCCTCATTTTCCCCAACTTGCATCTCAGTACAACCCAAATCCCCATCCCACCCTCACCTCCCTACCCAACCCTACGACTCCTCTCCTCCTCATCCACTCCCAAACCCGCTCTGTATTCCTAACCTCTTTGGTGACTCTCTGGTGTCTTTGAAACAGGGTTCCTACACATTCTCTACTTAAAGATTCAAGACTTCATCTTCTCTCCACCATCTGTCTGGCTTTATTTTGGATGGCTATGTGATTGTTAGTGATGTCGCCCGAATGATTAGTCGTCACAGCAACAAATGTCACAACACAGGAAATGACAGTAGGACAACAACTATTAAAGATGGGTGTCCGGAGAAGGAACAACTACTTTTTTTTTTTTGTTTATACAAACTTTTCCTGTGTTTCTGTGCAATTCCAAAACAACTTTAAAATATACACAATTTTCAAAACTTCAAAAGCCTTTCAGCCCTGTGTAGGAACCCTGATTGAAGGTGTCATTGAGCTAAAACAATCAGAACCATGAGCGCTGTTCCCACCAGAACAAAAAATCAACAAGGCTGTTAGGACCAATTAGGTGTTGGTTCGAGGAATGGGCTCACTAACCTCCCCCGTATCTCTCCCTCTCTCGCTCTCTCTCTAGGTGGAGGAAGCTCCGTGGCTGGGCATGTTGGCCATGCCACCAACCATGCCAGCCGCGCCAGCCATACCTGAGGGCCCTCCCAGAGCCGGAGGACTGTGCTTGGTAGGTGAGGTCATGTCGGGCCCACGCCCCTGGCCTTGGCCCTGGGCCTGGGGGGCGTGGTGGGCGTGCTGCAGGGCGTGGCGCTCCAGCAAGGTGCGGTGGGTGAAGGCCCGGTGGCACACGTTGCACTGGAAGGTGCGCTCGGCACGGTGGGTGCGCATGTGCACATTGAGCGAGCTTTTCTGGGTGAAGCGCTTGCCGCACATGGAGCACTGGAAGGCCCTGACTCCAGTGTGCACCACCATGTGTTTGAGGAGGTAGTCACGCAGGGAGAAGGAGCGCCAGCAGATGGAGCACTGATGAGGTTTCTGACCTGGAGGGACATGCAGAGTAGTCCTATTAGCACATCTCAAAAAATTACAATTTCTCTTTTGTTCAAGTAGAGGCAAATAATTATCAGTTTTTGTCAATGATTCTAACAAAACAACATGCGTTATTGAGGGTTTTGCTTTACATGTGTGGAGACTTCTGTCTGATGTAGAGCTGCAATGATCAGTCAACAATTCAGCTTTGACTATTTTGTGAGTGGATCATTTTGAGTTTCTGAGAAAAGTCCAAATTCTTTGATTGCACCTTCTTAAACATAAATATTTAATATTTAAGTAAAGTGAATATCTTCAGTTGAGGAAAAATTCAGACATGTGAACATCTTGGGTTTTGGGAAACACTGATCTAGGTTTTGGGAAATTTTATAGATGTATAGCAAGATGATAATCTACATATCAATCAACAATAGAAATAATTATTAGTCACAGCCCTAAATTACACAAAACTTCAATGTGTTTTTTGCTGAGATGTTGTAGTATTGCCGTTGTTCCTAACGTTACAAGGGACACAGTGTGCAGAGTTTACGTTTTGCTACTTTCAAATTGAAATGATCTTAAACTGTGGACACTTTGTCATTTTATCTGATTCGTCTTTCCACTTTGACACACTTGCTATGTTCTCTCTCCTCCTACATCTTCCTTGTAATTTGTCCACATCATAAGTGTGTCGTGCATCGTTAATATTCCCCATGTGGTTTGTGTGTGAGGATGACTGACCTTGAACGTTAGTCAAATTGTCACTCTCCTTTTAGCTCAGGTTTGGTTTCCACCATCTCCTGAGAGAAATAGCTACCTTTTTTTAAGCTGCTAGATGTTCAGCTTTCTTCTTCAGCTAGTCTCCAACTGGGTCTGTCTGCTGTTTGGTGCTGAAAAACAGCTCCATGACAAAGTTTAGGGACGTATGGGCTTTTGTTAGCTGATGCTAAAACCTGTAACCATGTGCTTCTCATGGCTAATCCAGATAGGTTAAACATTTTACATTTTTCCATTTAAAAAGAAGTTCATAACCTGTCGTTTCAGCACATTTGAGGGTAAGAAGTGATTAGACGTAGTGAGCAAAGATGGATGATTTCATATTTCACAGCTTTAATAAGGTTTGTTGTGGAGTTTCATTCTCCAGATGTTTGTCACTGAAAACATCTTTCACATTCCATTTTGATTAATTTATTACACAGAGGTTAGGAGACTTTTCAAACGAAATAATAGACAAATACAGATAAGTATAAACGAGGCGTGTCTTACCGGAGTGGATGAACATGTGCTTGCTGTAGTTCTTCCTGGAACGTAAAGATTTGCCACAGTGCGTGCAGTCGAACGAGGTCTCAGATCCCTGGGAGGAAGGGGAGGGGCCTGCAGAGCAGGAGGAGGTGGAGGGAGGCGGGGCTGGGGTCATCGGAGCAGGGGGCGGAGCCTGCTGACCGGGCTCCGTCCCCGCCATATTGTCAATCCCACCCATGGGCCCGCCCACGTAGAACGGAGCGGGCTGCGACTGGCTCACTGGGTACTGGAAAAGAAGCTGAGGGCGGAAACAACAGTCAGTGTTTGCATGGATGAAATATATTTCAACTGTTAGAGTGTGTTGTCTGATGAAATAAGCTTTTTTAGCAAGTCGATTTTGATTCTAGTCAAATAATCTTTGATAAAATTAAATTATAATTCAATTTGCCTTTTCATTGTTTAATTGTTATTGTACCAAGGCCACAAAATCAATGTCTGTGCTTTCCGTTTTTCCTTTTCTATGTGGTCATGCGTCTGCGCTCCAAAACTTCAAATGCAAATGTAAACACACACCTGTCAATCAAACTGTGTAGGCGGGAAGTTCGAAAAAGTCCATCGCACTAAAACCAACGCCTTCATTTAGTTTCCCGGGTTTCATTGTTCTGAGTTGAGTGATTTCCTTTAATTTCAGTGCCGCACTGCGATAAATTCTGCTTTCTGTCAATCACCCCATCATAGCAAAAAAAAAAAGAAGACGAAGAAGAAGTACAGAAGCTGTCTCGGTTAAATGAACCTTAGTTTAGAGGCATTCAGCTCTGGAATTTAATTACCATAATCTTGTTGTTTTGGATGGTTAATGTCGTGGATACAGAGGGCAAACCAGACAACAGTGGTAACTTTCTTACTTATTCATTCATGGTTAACCTATCTGCCCCCCATGAATGTTAAACAACCATTTTATGCCTTTTTGTTTCCCTCCAGCCACAATTTGTGTTTCCTTTTTAGTACAATACATCAAATATAATCATCAAAAACCTTAAAGTTCATAATAATGCTGTTTTTATACTGATGCCTTGGCTGTAGGATGTAATAATTATACAAAATCTACCATTTCAGTGTAAAGAAAATGTTACAGATATGACTTTAAACAAAAAAAGCAACGCAAGACAATAAAAAGCAAGTGATGCCTATTTTTAATCATCAGTGTGTCAAATCTGCTAAAACCTTTGCTAATCTATTACTAAGTTTAGTTCATATTTTAATATCACAGTTAATTTAATTAAATACTTGGATGCAACTGTTTTAGCTGCTTGTTTTGTTGTAACCTAAAACAGCTCAAATTTGATCTAAAAGTCTTTGGATCTAATAAATTGTTTGTTTCTGATTTATATAATTTTGAAAGACTCAATTTTTTTTTTTTACTCCTGACCATGAATGAATATGCTCTATTATAATTATGGTTGATTTGACTTGTGTTTGTTTTGTAAAATTGCTTACTTTAAATTAAATGTTTTATTTAAATAAAACAACTGAAAATATAGAATATGTAGAACTCAGTTATTGCTGTTGAACTCAGACGTGGTTCTGTTGTCTGTTAGTATCAATGATTGTCTTCCACCCGTGACATGTTGTGTAACTGTAACGTCACCTCTGGCATGTAGTCTGACAGACTTTCAAAGCTCCACCCATCTTGTTGAAACATTTTGTAAGTGCAGTGCAGATTAAATGTAATTAGTGTGTATGTGACGTGAGAGAACTCACCTGGTTGTTCATGGACTGTGTGGTTGGAGGCGGAGTCAGAGGCTTGTTGACCCTGCCTCTAGGGTTGAAGGCCATGGCCTGAGGCGGCTCGCTCTGGGGCCAGAAACTCTCCGAAAACACCCCCTGCTCATCGTAGAAATCCTGACAGACACACAAACAAACACGCAGATATTAATTAAAGATCCCAACATAGAAAAATCTGACAACTCCAGTTTTAGTGGTGTTCAAGTTTTGGCTTCAGCTCAAGAATCTTTAAAGAACAAGTCGACAGCGGCTCTTCTGGTTTGAAAACACAGCTTTGTTTGGTCTCAGGTTGGCAAAATGACTTCACGCAGGTGCTGAACTCTTACCTGCTCCATAGGTGAAGATCCTACCTGTCTCTGTGCTCTAACTGCTTTGTTCTCAACATATGTTTGCATACGTCAGTGATTTCCACGCATACACTTAACTTTGGCGGGTTGCCAAGGTGTATTAACTGCCGCCCAAGAATATTGCGCAACCCATTTTAGCTTTTTTTTTTTTTAACTTTTACTTTTTGATCTGTCTGAGAATGACGCCATCTGTGATCTGCCCTCGCTCCATCTACTGACATCCACACATTCTGCACAGCTTCCTCTTGCTATTAATTTGTTATATATTACAAAGTAAAGAGGCGAGTTTGAACGGTCTTAACCCTGCTGGTTTAAAAGGCGAGTTTATAGCCAGGCTTAGTTTTCATCTGTTTCTTTTTCATACACTTACAAACAGACCACTTCCCTTTTATAATTTGCATTTTCAACCTAACGTGTTGCACGCTAGATGAGTACAGACATTGGATAGATTACAGTCCAACCAGTCCAGCCACATTACATTGTTTGATGTATGGTGGTATAGATAAAATGATAAAAAACACCTGCATGAGAAGAGAAGAGCTCGTCTAACATAAAGGTGCAGTAATGCCATCACAAGCTTTTGCTTATTAGTCGGAGAGGCCGAGTGTTTGATGGAAGGCAATGTGGATTTAAATATCATGTTATTTAAAATTAGCATATCTACATAATATTAAAAAATCATTTACAAAAATAACGAGAGGTAAATATCTGAACAGTGCTCTAGACTTGTATTTCCACCACTGTCACAGAACTGTCATTTTTTATTCATAATCACTGATCATGTTTAAGTAGCTGTACCTCAGCACATTTATTCACTGAATAGTCTGCGCTGAAGATAAATGTGGGAGTAGCATGAGAAGACAGGCTGTCTTGTAGATGCTGCTCAGTTCAGTTTGTTATTTGCTAAGCGATAATCAAACATACTGTACACATAAAAAAACCTTTCTGTCCATGTTCATTTTCTATTGTTCCTGGGGTGACGGAACAATGTTAGCCTCGAGCTCTAATCTGAAACATTGAAGCATTTCATCATGTTGATATAATGCTGTAAATCCAATATTATAATAAAGCAGTTGTGCTTTATTGAGATTAGCGCATTTAGACCTTGGTGATGAGTATTCCTGTCATCTCATCAGCTTTGTGATGATCAGGGGCCTGTTTCCCCTAATTTACAACACACATGCATGTCATGTGAACTAAAGCTCAGAAGAGAAAAACTGCTCCGAGACATAAGATTTGATTATTTCAAGCAGTGTTGGGTAAATTGACGATCACTTGCTTCGCCTTGCGTGAAAAACTTAACGATTTAACCTCTGTAAATTGAGTGAATGAATCCATTTCCAATCCGAGCTACTCTGCAGCACTTTTTTTTTTTTTTTTTTTGAGAAAACTGTCAGGCAATGCTGAATCCTTCTGACTGTGTGGCAGATGTTCCTTGTGTAGTCTGCAGGGTACAGCAGGCTGCGGCATAAATCCACTCCACCATGTTTTCCCCCTCTACTTACCTCAGTACTTGTGACAGAAATGCTGAGAATAAATCTGACAAAATAAAGTTTCCTTCTTCAGAAAGACTAAAAAATATCCACCAAAATATTACCTTGAACTCGAGGCTCAATACTTAAAATTCATCCATGCACTGAATGTCCTTCCACATGCCGTCGTAGATATATTATTAAATTAAAAAATATGGGTTTCTTTAATCACTTCCGCTTTATCACTGGCTCACATTATTGCAGCTCAGCTCCGAGTTAAACTCACCTGTCCAAAGCCTGCCATGGTTTCCTGGGAGCCCTCCTGCCCCCCATCTCGTCTCCCGTCCTCCAAGGCATAGACGGTCCCATCTGTGTCCTGAACACCTTCATCTTTCACCACCACTCCCTCTCCTCCCAGCACCTAGAGAGGGAAAAAAAAGGTCAATTTAAATCTTGAGTAGTAAAGAGATTATGGTAACAACACCGGCAGCAGATAGTCTGTAAGAACAACGGCACATCGATCCGGCTACAGCCCCGTTAAGTAGATACTAATAAGTTTAATGACCCACAGTGAATATGCAGAAGTCCATAGAAGGTCTACAAGGCAATTACGGCTGAAGTTAGGACGAGATCTTCTCTTCAATTGTGCAAAGTGCAGAAACATCTCAGCGATATACGCCAATGCAGTGTGAGAAGAGGGAAAAGCAGAAAAAGAAAGAAAAGCAAAACCGTTGCAGCTCTGCATGCCTGAAAGCTGTAACCATGGCAACCCATTCCCCTTATCCCTCTACCTGGAGTCTGAGCGGCTGCCTCTGCTTGCGGCTGTGGCTCGCCCCCCTGTCTCTGTCTCCGTCTCTTCCCCGCTCTCTCCCGTCCAGGTCCTCCTCCTCGCTGTATCTGTCCATCCCCACCAGGTCATCAGAGAGGTCAGTTGTGTTGCCGCGGAGGCTGTCCCTGCCGATGCTGTCCACACTGCCCACACCGGAGCTGCAGCCCGCCGAGAGGTTCCCTGTGCTACTAGTGCTGGCTCCGTTGGCCGTCTGCGCCAACAGGTCTCGGAGCTTGTACCTGACGTCCTGAGTACAGCTGGGGCTCTGCTTCATGAGGATTGTGCCGGGCCCGGAGCCCAGACCGTCCCCGCCACACATGGAGCCGGGGCCCATGTCGCCTAGCGCCATCAGACTGACGGTGTTGGCTTGCTCCATCGGTCCTGGGCCACTCTCACTGACATTGACGCTGGCACCCCCTAACCCCCCGCTCATGTTACTAGCCCCGCATTCAGCCATGAAGTTAGAGAAGTTTGCGTAACCTCCGCCCCCACCTCCACCACCAACAGAACAGCTTCCACTGCCGCCTCTCTCTGTCCCTTTCCCGTCGCCACGCTCTTCTTGTTTAGGGAGAACTCCTCCGAGCATCCCTCGACCCGCGGCAGCCGCAGCAGCAGCAGCGGCCCCGGCCGCGGCCTTCCTCTGAGAGATGATCTGGGTACACTCGTCAATGACCGTCTTGATCTGCAGGATGCTTGCAGCGGTGAGGATGCACAGGGCCTGCGACTGCAGCACTACCAACGAGCCGCTGTACATGAAATCCACAAGCTGCTTCACGGTTTCGGCGGGCACCAGCGGTGGCACAGAGATTTCAGAATGACCCAGCAGCAGCTTGTCCTGGAAGAACGGGCTGCCGGCTGCCAAGACGCAGGCGTGGGCGCGCAGTGAAGCATCGTGTATCCGCACGGTCACATCACAGAAGAGGCCCTCACGCCGCTGCGTGCGCAGGGCTTCCAGCACTGACTGGCTGGAGTTGTGAAGGTGGATGTAGTGCACGGTCTCTGTGCCAGGCGCCATGGGGGGAGGCGGCGAGTCGCTGGGGATGGGGTGGGAGTGGGGGTGGGGGAGGGGGGGGAGGTGTCTGGGGTTTTGCGTCAGCTTGAGGGATAAGGAGGGCAGGGAGGGAAACGGGTACAGTGCATCGGCCACGGTGGGTCCGTGTCGTCTCAAACAGTCATGAGTCTGATGGAAGCTTTCAAACTGCTGCTCTGCTGTGGTTCAAGTGTGTGAGGAGCTGCCTTTGTTGTCCTGAGCGGGGGGGACAGGGGGCGTCAAGAGGTTGTTTCCACCGGCTTCACTATCTCTACGAAAAACCCTGTGAAACAAAGCACAACACCAGTGATTAAACACGCAGCAGCTGTATTAGATGTTGACATCAGAGCGGGAATGATAAGCCAATCAACAAACAGTGGTGCTTTCACCAACATCGTTGCTGTTGGTGTTCTACCTTATTTTTACCTTTTTTTTTTTTTTTTTTAAGGTTCCATTGTTCTTGGAACTGTAAAAAATGCCCTTTTGGCACATAAAAGTGCGATGAAACGTCCATCCATTGTACTGTAAAGATGCAAAGTGGCACCATGATCCCTTAACGGACTGACTTCCTGCTCCGAGTCAAACTCTGTCCGCTGTGCACAGATTGTGTAAAACTATGAATTAATAGTGGTTCTAAATAATTAAGGAGCATGTGTGCCTCACAAGAAATACAACAGCATCAACATTACATCTCTCTAACTAGTGTTTTTTGTTTCCTGCTCCATCAAGCTGCAAGCTGTGCTGCCCTCCTCTCCTCCTCCTCCTCCTCCTTCCTCATGTCTGTCTATCTAGAAAATGTAAATCTTTTTACATTCTGATTTTTTGTTTTGTTTGTCCTCTTCCATGTCACCACAGTGGAGAGGAGGTCGAGTGGCTCGGCACCACCTCGTCCTTCATCCACACTCTTCGCATATATTTCATATAATTTCCTTGTATCAGACATTCAGTCGACGCAATTGTTAAACCGCGATCTTGTTGTTCTGTTCTGTAAGTGCGACATCTAATGCACGTCTGTCAGATGTCTGATGGCTTGCTCCTCTGTGGCTCTTCCATCGTTTTATTTCCCTTGTAAAAAAAATTTCAACACAAGATTTAAACTGGTTTGATTTTAACATCATCATAATTTTGTATTTTAATTTATCATTTTTATGCCAGAAACATCTGGTAATGTGGAGCCTGTTTTCATGAAGCAGACACCAAACATGACCTGTTTAAAAAACTGAACATGTTTAGGTTTATGACACCAACTGAGAGACTATGAGTGACAATTAATGATCCATACACTTGACACTTGATGACAATATCATCACTTGATAATTAATGCAAATAACAGCTAGTTTCATCCCATGTTTGCATCCTACACACTGATTTCTCTCGTGTTTGCGCAGAGACACACAGCTGTACCTGAAGGTGACACAGGTGACAATTAACGAGCTGCTTGATCGATCATCAAACGAGTCGCGTGCACCATCTGAAAACACCTGTTTTGGACGGATGACGGCACGTGCCAGCGGCAGCTCAGGCTCAGGTCAGTGTGTCTGTGGCTTGTCCTGCTCGGTGGGTGGCCGGAGAGAAATGTGACTTGTTGTGCTCCAAACAGACGCACGGAGAGCGAGGTAACCAGCCAGTGTGAGAGAAAAAACACAGCCCGTTTACCTGAGTGTCACCTGCCCGGTCCTGTAAACACCGACACCGAGCAGCCAACGCTCGCTCCCACCAGCGGACAGGTTAACGGTGACAGGCTAAGTTAACGGTAGCTAACCGTTAGCTGTTGACATTAGCCGCTCAACTCCCGCACGGAAATCTGCACGAAACGGCCACATTTACACACGCAAACCGAACCCCGGTACCGACCGAAACACGAAGCTGGATCCTTAGATATCAAATGTGAACTGGCAACGTGCCTGGCATGACATAAAAGCAGCTGTCGGGAGCTCGCTCGCACCCCCCCCAAACACAATGCTAACCTAGCTAGATTACTAGCTAGCTAGCGCTAAAATCGCGAGACACAGAACTAGTAAAGTTAGCATGGCAGCTAACACGCTAACACCCTTTTGTGTGCGGAGCGTGTTTAACGCTCCTGCGGGTGAACGTCGGTGTGTTTTTGCGTGTTTTAAGTCGTGATTACATACCTCACAATGTGCGGGTGACAGGTCGGCGCTTTTTAATGTTCAGGCGGATGGATGCAGCAGGAAGCCCTCAGTATATAACGCACCCAGCCCGGTGAGAGAGAGCTGGAAACAAACACACACAGCCACACAAACACACACTCACAGACTCACACGAACACACACACGGCAAAGCGACAGGGACACACACAAAGGGGGGAATGTGGACTTTCTCCTGCTGAACGACAGCAGTTGTTGTACACACTATACCCCCTCACATTCACACACACACCCTTTCTTAAAAGTAGGACAAATGCCTGCACACAAACCCTCAGTAGGTGCAGACATGCATGCAAATACACCTGTGCACACCCACCCACACACTCACACACACACTCCAGGAAACATACCTTAACAAAAGGGTGGCACACAGACAAATGGTGCATTTAATTAAAATGTCACTCCCCAGCAAACAGAACATAAATCTGCAAGAGCAGCAATGTAATAATACACAACAAGTGTTAAATAGACACCAGAATCACAGATTTACAAGTTGGCAGGTGTGTGAATGTGTGTTGTTTGTGCAGCCTGTTTGTCCTCTTTGTGTTTAGTCTGGCAGACATTCATTAAATGCACAAGTTAACATAGGAAGTCAGGTTTTTTGCAGGATGAGTCAAAAGTGAGACACATGAAGAAAATGTCTTATGTAGAAAACAGAAGTGTGATACGACCGACAGAAAAACACTGTTTTCTGATGTCTAAGGGATCATTGCAAGAAAAATATGCATATATCAGCAAATATATCGATAAATATATGATTTTATTTACTTTATCAGTAGAGGCCTTGAAAATCAATTATCAGTTGATTTGTTTGTTCATTAATAGATGTGGGACAAAAACATGTATGCATTATTTCGAATCACTTTCTTGGTTATGCAGACATTCGCTACATTGCTATAAGAACAAATGTGCTGATGTCGCGCTCGTAGCGGCAAACAAATTATATTGCAGCTGGAATATCAAATAAACCTTCTTAGTTCAAAACATCTTAGAAGTTCTTGCACTCAGGTGTGAATACAGAAGCATAAAAATGTTTGTTTCTATTATCGGTTGTTTTATGGGTGTTGGCCACGAGATTCGGGTAATTATCAGTTATCATATCGGCCGAAAGAAATCCATCGTGCGTCCATCGTAAACATGTAATGATCGGTTTTTGCTGGATGATGAGTTGAAGTGAGACACATGTAGAAAATGCATTTTTAAATAATTTCCTGACATCTAAAGACTAAATGTGTTAAAGAAGTTATGTAACTGAGCAGCATACAGGAGTTACAGCTGCAATAAAAACAAGAATGTAATGATAAAGATAAAGAATGATGGATTTATAAGTGGGCAGATGTTGTAGATATACGGCTTGTTTAAGTTGTGTGTTTGTACAGTGTTTTTCCCCTTTGTGTGTGTTTGCAGCTTTGGTGAACTGAACTGGAGATTTCAGGAGCAGCGATTAATTTCAAAGACTTAATGTGAGTAAAACACACCGCTGCACATCTTTGATGAATTATTACGTTAATGTGTAATGATCAGATTTCAACAGATGATGAGTTGAAGTGAGAGAATGTCTTATAACAATAATAAATGTTTAATATCCATTTTGATTGACATGAAAACACTGTGCTGGACGTTTATACACGTCGAAAATCTGATGTCAGCTGAAGATTTTTTTTCTTCATTAACGAATGTGGGACAAATATTGATGCTTTGATATTTGGTGTCGTTTTCTTTCGATACACTGACGCCAAATACTGACATGTTTTTTTAATGTGCCAGTTTGACTTCTACTTCTTCACTCACTTTATTTCTGACTGGTCTAAAACTCTGCAAACTAAATTTACACAAACTGTGAGGAAGAGTTTTATTTTTCCTTAAAACAGAGCTCTTTTTTTCTTAATTTATGTCTGTTTTACCTATAAGTGACGGCTCATCTTGAAATTGCTTTGTACATTATTTCATGTAGTCCTGCTTTCTTCAGTCACAGAGACATTGTGACGTGTCTTTAGATTGTTACTGTGGAAAGCATATCGTGGTTGTATCTTGTCATCCTGATTTTCACCCATGATGAGCAGGCCAACAGGCTCAAAAGACTATTTCATAGAAAAGGACGGCCTCTGTTGGAGAAATGCTTCTTAAAATAAACAGGATGTCATTTCTTCAGACAGCAATTAGTTGGAAATTGTTTGTATGTATAGTCTCATCTCAACTACTGGATTTGTAGCCTGCATCAGTATTAATGTTGCTTTGCTAATTCATAATTTTAGCAAATTTTCTTTGAAGTGTCTTAGTCGATTAAGGTTTTTCTGGGGTTCACAGCAGTAAAGTAGTAGTTTTAACCTGTCCGGCATAAACCAAGTCTCCAAAAGTGACTTTGAAAGGACGTTAATTAGACCTTCAATGGGGTCTTAACAGCTACAGTGAAGATTGTCACTTTACAAAACCTTTATAAAAGCTTTACAAAATGTCTTTTCAAATCAGTTTGGGATCTCAGGGCTTTCTGGAGACTTGATTATGCCATGAAGACATTCAGTGTTTTTCATTTGGTTGTTTTTTAACATTTTAAAACAGTTCCCAAGCTGTTTCTGGGTTTTTATGAAACTTCACCTCACTCTCAGTCAGCATAAGGGTGAGTAGACAGGAGCCCCTTTCACACAGAGATGCTGCAGCAGCGGTTCACCAATTCTTCGCCGTTGGTTGTTCAAACAAAGCCAAGCAGCGCCGGCATAACGGCGACCTGCTGCAGCTCCTAAAGAGGCGTGATAGTACATGTCATGATGTGTGTTTTCAAGGTGTTTCCCCGGTGTTCCCCCTGTCAATCTAAATCCGCGGACAGCTTATAATCATATGGATGCTGTTATGTGTCGTGATTGAGATCCTGACCCTCCAAACATCCTGGAAAGTGACAGAGTTACGTTTCTTGCTCTAAATTACATAATTACTTAATCAACATGAGTAAACAGGACCTGTCTGACTCACTCATTCACGGGCACAGAGGCTGTTTTCGGGGGGAAAGTTCACTGAAGTCTCGGTCTGGAGGGCTGACTGTTGTGGTGATTTTTTTTTCCCACACAAACAGTCGGTGAGTTAAAGTTTTTTGCCGGTGACAGACGCTCCACATATAACGGCGATATTTTCCCCTCATATAAGTTGCCAAAGACAGTAACAGTTACGTTACTTTTGTTTGGTCCTGTAACGTTGCTGTGTGGGACATTTCTCCTTATTTAGTGATTGAAGGACCTGTGTTGTTACCAGACTGTCTGATCGACACGCCCGCAACACGCGCAGCTGGCTTATCCATTCACACTGGCTTGGTTAGCCAATACTGCGCCTCTTATACTACCTCCAGAGGCCGACCAGCACCAGAGTGAAATTTCACTCCTCTTCGCCTCCAAGACATTCACACAGAGGAGGAGGCGGAGAATTGGCGCAGGATCCCTGCATCCAAACGGCGGTGTGAATGGGGCGAGTGACTGAAAACCTCCACTGCTGCCTGGGAGTTTAAGAAAGAGACACCAGGATTTACTCCACAACAAAATATAATTTAATGAATTCACTTTTCACTGTGTCGATCACAAATCTATATTGATGTAAAAAAGAAAGAAAAAGAGAATGATCCAGTGCTCTCCTTTGTCTTAATGTAAGGCATGCAGTCTCCACAGAGCTTTGGACATTGAAAGCTACAGGTCATTACAGTAAGACACACTGACACTCGGCCACAAATACACACAAAAGCGCTCGTAGAATCCACTCTTTTCTCTCCGGGGGGCCCAATAAACATTTATTCTTTGCACATACAGTGAGTAGAAGTGGGATTCATCACAACACCAAAAGTATAGTATTTCACAGATAGCAACAGGATACGCTAACACTTCCACTTGGGCCTTTTTTTCTACCCTCTCAGCTCGTGAGGAATCAACGATGGTGGTGCTGCTGGAATACGTTAATATGTGAGTTACACTGACAGTTACACAAAAGGGAAGTTAGTAGCAGATTAGCACATTGTGTGAGCATGTTGCACATAAAATGAGGATGATTTGAACAGCCGTGACTCTTGCGTTCGACCCTCATGCAGCGAGCCCTTTTGGATCTGGTTCTTCTGAACCAGTGGAGCCCGTTTTCAAAATGAGCTTCATCACTCAGTGAGAAGGACGTCCTTCATTTGGAAGTTACATTGAAATGCTGCTGTTGTAACTCTCGTATATAAAAAGTGCCAACGTTTTCTTCTATTGTCTATGGTGCAAAATCCTAATGACCTCTGGGATTCAAAGTGGCCTCAGCTATATAAATACAGTTATATATTTGCCTCCATATAAAAATAAAATTAGCAATACACAAATATTGCACACCTAAGGAGTTTAGATTTATCAGATTACCGACAAGCTACTGCTGAAAATGTACAAACATGGAAATAATAAACCCTCTGGTTATAAATAAATATTTAGATATTCAGTTTTAATTCCCGATGCATGCAGCACGTCTCTCTGGCTGTAGGAGGGTGGGGCCAGGTGGGGCAGAGGTGGAGTCACGGCTGCCAAGGGGAGATGGAGTTGGGCTGTGCGGCGGGTGAAGGACACGGTGGAGCAGCAGGTAGATCTGGAGGACAGATGGAGGGGGCGGAGCTTCCTCAGTGCTGCTGCGCTTCCAGCTCTCTCTGGCGGCAACCCACGGCTGTGATGAGGGCAGCCCCCTTGCCGCTGCCGTCCTCGGAGAGCAGGAAGTTGACGTCACACTTCGGGGCGAGTTCCTTTACCGTCTGCTGGAAGATCCGAGAGAAGCTGAGGGTAAAGAGCAACAGGAAGCTGTGGTTAGGAGGCGGCTGAGAAACGAGAGACGCTTTCTAGTACGAACATCAGATGCAGCGTTCCCAGAAGCCTTTCAGCCCGGATGAGCATCGATGCAGAGCGAGGAAATTTCATTTAGGGCCTCATGAAGAGTGATTATAATGAGCTGTAGAGCTTCGTTAACTCAATTACAACATTATTTTCCAGCTATTTTGATATTCAGTTAGTTTGAGTACATGTTTTAGGAGGAAAAAGTGTAAATGTTTGATTCCAGCTTCCTAAAAGTGAATATTTTCTGGTGTCTTTGCTGCTCTGTGAGCGTAAACTGAGTATCTTTGGGTTGAGACATTTGAGGACGTTGTCTTGGGCTTCGGGAAACTCTGATGGACATTTTCACTGTTTAAAACAATTGATTAATCAAGAAAATTAAATTTAAAAAAACCTGACATCATGCAACGCTACCAAATTCATTAGCTGCATAAAACACTATCCCGATGGCTATCCAATGTTTTCTGAGCCACTGATTTGCTCCTACTAAAACCAAATCTCTCCCCAAGTTGAGCCAACCCCATCATGTCAGATTCAAACATTTTTTCTTTTCAACATCACGCTCTCTAACGACTGAAATCAGAAATGTTCGAATTCATGAAAAAATGTCTGCAAATTTCCTCTTTTATAAAACTAACATCCCCAAACAAACCCAAAGATAAAAAGTGTACCGTGACACAAAGACAGAGGAATCTAAAATACTAAGAATCTAAAGATGACTCCCTTGACACGTCACCTAAGAGCTCTCCTCTCTCCTGAAATGATTGAAACAGTAGAATAAAGTCCTCTGCAGCCTGATGAAATTCAGTATGTACTGTAGTGTTTGAGAATGAGTTGACCCTCTGTTGTGCTCCTAGCCTGCGTCTCTTACTGTGGGTGCAGCTTGTACAGCGTGCCGTCCACGCCCACGGTGATGTCCAGGTGGTCCATGCCTCTGTTCTCACGGATCTTGTCGACCACGGCAGCCATTCCGGCTCCGCAGATCTGAGCGGCGCGGCGGGACACCGTGCCGCACACCTCCTTGACGATGATACTGTCATCACAGGTGCTGTCGAGCCCCAGCTGCTGCAGGATCGCCCTGACCTGCAGCAACGCCAGACGATCGCTGTGGAGAAGGAAAGGAGGGGGGAGGAGAGAGCGTGTCAGAGGTCAGCCAGCAGCAGGAGAGTCACCGGATACCTCACAGCTGTTCCCAGAGGCTAAGGTAGGCTTAAACAGTGTGTAACCTCAAGTCGTCACAGAGCCCCTCCTCCTCCTCTCATACCTGGGTGTGTTATCCCCCTGGATGATACTTCTCTGTGAACAATGCTGCTCGTGTTTTCATGCCTTTATCAAAATCATACAACTGTTTCTGTTATAAACATATACATCACATATTTTACTGCACACCAACTATTTCTGGCGTTTCACATTTTGTATTTGTTTTTTTCTTTCTTCCAGGGAACAAGTTTCTAGTGTGAAAATCAATATGAACCCGCTCGATCAATGTTGTTTGTGGTTTATCAGGGGTGTTATGTTACATACATGATACTCTGCTCATTTGCTTATACTCTAAAAAATGTTATTAACTTGGAGTAAAACTTTACCACCAAGTGGCCCAAAACTTGAAGTTCAAGGATGATTTTTACCTTTAAATATGACATGATAGTTTGAAGGAGTGGAAATAATGCGTCTTCTGTCATCTGTTTAATCACAATCAGAATGTAAGATTGATATTGCAACCTTTTTTCTAAATTTTGAAATGCCCTGTAGACTGTAGTCAGGCATGAAATAGCCTGTGTATATCTCTGTTTGCACTATTAAAACAGTATTACATTATTGATAGCTCCTTGTTGTTTCTTTATGTCTTTGTGACATTATGAATATCATAATCTCTGGGATCTGCTTTAAAAGAAGTTAGCGGACGCCTTCAAGATTGATCACAAATCCTCAGATCGTCCACTCCTGGAATCGATGTGTAAAAAGCCTCTTCGACAGCTTTTTTGTGATAGTAATACGTGTTTAGTGATTCTTTTACCTTTCTATCTGTGACAGGAACTTTGTTTCGAAGATGCCCCTGGTCTTCAGTGTCTCAGAGATTTGTCCCCGGAAGAGGAAGCCACGCTTGGTCAGATCGATCAAAATCTGCCTGACGATCTCTCCGAGGTACATGCCACTGCACATCTTCTCATATCTGACATGAGTGAGAAACAGACAGATCTTTAGTTTACAGGAAAAAATGCACCAACACAACAACATCCTCATTAGCTTGTTTATACATGTTATATGAACTGACAATGAAATGTTGAAGATCACTATCAGAGGTGTTCATCCGAGCATATTTACCTTTGTTTGCCTTCGTTGAGCGAGTTCTCGTCCACCGCCTGGTCGTACCTCGTCCTGATGTCGTCCAGACAGCCGTTGTCTCCAAACGCCCCCCACTCCATGTTGACACACATACGACCCTCAGTTCCATCCACTATCTCGATGTTCTTCGTCTCCTCCATGTAACAGGCGTTACTTCCTGTCCCTGAGAGGACGCACGACAACATCCCATCAGTGTCAACGACCCTGAGCTGTAGATCAGTTTGACTGGACGATGTTAAATGAATAAGAAACTTTATTTACATAGAGCTTTCCTGAAGGATGTTACAATGTGCTCAATGAAAGGAAATAAGATTAGTGTAGGTAAAATAAGACTAAAATGAAACTGATTAAAATCAAGAAGCATAAATTAAAATGTGTATGAAACGTTTTACAACAGTTTTAAGAAGAGATTTGAAAGATGTTGGAGACTTAATGTGGCTGATAAGGTTATCAGAAGAATCGGTGCTATGATTCTTTTTCAATACCATGTGGTTAAATCGTTTTTTATGATATCGACAAGCACTGAGGCTGTTAATAAAATTATTATTATTATGTATTATTATTATTATTATTATTATTATTATTATTATTGGTGGTTAGGACTTTCTTTTCTTTGTGCCACGTTGTCAAGTATCAAGTTTTTTATCCTAGTATTGTATCAAAGTAAAAAATGCAAAAGTACAAGTTAACCATCTAATTATTCACCAGTCACCTGAAATTTTAATGTCGTAAGTGTAACCTAAATATGACAATATCCTTTAAAAAGTGTGGATGTTCAGCTCACCTGCGATGAGCCCGACCTCACAGGTGGGTTCCTCGTATGCACACGTCATCATCGTCCCCACGGTGTCGTTCACGATGGCGACAACATCCAGCTCAAACTCCTATGAAAAAACACACAACAAAGAATGTTAATCACAGGTGGGAGAAGATGAAACTACATGTTCAAACGTCATGCTTTGTGTTATAATCCAATAAGTAAATAAACAGAGGAGAGTTGAATTATTAAAGAGTAAAGCTCAACATTGTTTCTGTTTTTACTACAGGGAACAAAACACCTGATGATTCTTTGTATCTGAAGTAGAAAATATAATTAATCGATGATATCACTCATGTTTCCAGCACGTCACTCAACACTAAAGCCATGTTTAGTCTGCGTTTTGTTGCTGAACAGGTGTGTTGACAGATGGATTAATAATCAGGCCTGGCAACTTTTCAAACGTCACACGGAGCTCAATGCAGTTCACTCACATTCCTACACAGACTGCAAAAATAAAAAATACACAAGCTGCCAACTTCAGGAGCTCTGCCAAACAAAACAATCCAGAGTCTTATCCTCGTTATCACTGTGTTTATATTGTTCTTAAATCAGACCCCACACTGCAGACACAGACACACACGCTCCTCCACAATCCACAATATCTGGAAGTCGTTTTTTTTCCCCCAACGTGTTATAAACATGCTACCACGACAATAACCACACACCGGTCCAGTCCCCGCACTGCTTTACCTGCCAATTAATGGTTTACAGTCACTTAATACTTACTGGATCCTCCATCTAAAGGGGTGAAATCAGTGTGAGGAACTCAACAGTGATGACATGAAGTGAATAAAACAAAACTTCCTGAATACAAAACAGATTCAAAAATCTGAACAGAACTGTCTGCTGTCCACATCTGTACAGTAGTGATGTTTTCAGTGCAGGGAACAATTTCATTTGTACACTTGAGCAAAACTAAAACAGTACTTTCTGTACGTGAAGACAAAACAAACTCGTCTCTAGATCTGAAATCACTTAATCTCATTTAAAAACACTGAAAGCTGATTGAAAGCCTGGTAGTGACATCTATCAGCTGTCTGTCAAACCTTTGTGTACGTGGGAAGCGTGAGACAACAGTCTGAGCTACAAACAGGACAAACAAACATCAGATGAACGCTTTAGTTCATTTTAATGGTGCAGGAAAACGGAAGATATCGATCTACAGAGTGTAACATGTAAATATTACCAACTATTTTAAAGTTTTTTGTTAGAGATGCATCACTTGAGCATGACCATGTCAGATATATCTGATTCTTGGCCCCCAATGAGACACCAGCCTGAACTGAAAGAAGAAAACTAAATATTTTATTGTATTTACATAATTTATGTGTCACATTTACACAGTCTTGGAGCAAAAAGGGACGCTGCTCGTGTTAACGACAGGCTGTGTTGTGATCTGTTGCATCTGTCTTTGGGTACAAAGTAAAACACGTAGCTGATGGTTGTGAATTTCACATTAACTTTGAGGATAAGGATCCGTTATCTGAACCTGAGTAGCAAACTGTTTATTCTGCTTGTGTCTGATTTTACCTTTCACAATAAGAGTATGTACTGATATGCACTGCATAAATGCTCAAGAAGGAGCCAAAATTCTCTTAAAGATGTTAGTAACAGGCAATTAAAACAGCTTACAAGGTT
This sequence comes from Acanthopagrus latus, assembly GCF_904848185.1. Lineage (NCBI taxonomy): Eukaryota > Metazoa > Chordata > Actinopteri > Spariformes > Sparidae > Acanthopagrus > Acanthopagrus latus. Next base: position 2,452,594 of record NC_051039.1, on the reverse strand, counting down.
TTATTATTTATACGTAATTAATAGTCAGAAAATCATATATCCTCCAAGAGAATTGTCATCCATGCATCTCTAATTTTCACCTTATTCTAACTAAGCCCTGAACTTTATCACATCCTGATTATCTTACTGTGACAATGTGATTGATTCGTCATTTTGCCGTTTACCTCTTTCCTCTTGATGGCTTCCCTGAGAAGCTCCACCACATCTTCACCCTCACAGTCTGTGGCCTTGAAGCCTTTGGTCCAGGTGACGAGGATACCCTGCAGAGCACACGACAAACGCTTAGTGGGGAACAACATAGTTAAACAGTATAATAATAAGACTCTGGTGACTAAAAGGTCTCCTCTTGAAACCCTTGATATGAAGGGGAAATATTAAAGTAGGTGATGCTGCTCATGTTTGGCCACATCAGATCCGTCAGCAGAAAACAACTTTTACTGAGCTATAATCAATATTTTAAATACTTTCTAAGGAAACATACTGCGTCCAGGCTGGTCTGGTGGCAGGGGAAGGAGAAGGTGAAACCCAGCGGCAGTCGAGCACTTTTCATCCCCATGTAGTCCAGGAAGTCCGAGATGCAGTGAACAATGTGGTCGAAGAGCTGAAACGAGACACACTGTCAGTGTTTTGCTGACTGAGACAAAAAAAGCTTTTCTTCCAACGTTGTTTATTGTTGGACGGAGCAGGAATAGGACTAAATCTTTGTCAAAAAAAAAAAAACTAGGGAAAGCACAGCAGTAAATCTATTTCTGTCTGAAAGGAATGTGAATTCCTCAACAAAGAAACCAAGCTGAACGGCGTTACCTCCTCTCCCGTGCCCTGCATCACTTCTATGGGAATGGCGTAGATTTTGTTGTGCATCTCCACCGATCGCTTCTTCCCGCCGCGAATCTTTACCAGAAGCACGCGGAAGTTTGTCCCTCCGAGATCCAGAGCGAGGAAATCTCCGTTCTCTGTGGCGCAAGAAAAACAAAAGTCACGAACCAGCAAAACATCTGTGACTACAGAAGACGTTTATACTTCCACCATTTTGGTTTTATTTAAATGTGCTCTGATGCTTGTGGGAAAGCAAGAGGGAATAGATTTGCAAACTGCCATTAATTAGGCAATAAAAGATGACGGGAGGGAAGTAACATTTTGATAAGAACTGAGAGAGGACAAAAGATCTGATCATCTCTGAAACAAAGGATATTTTTGTTTTCAAAGGAACTGCATCACTTTACATGTTGGGTTGTATGAGGGGCTGCAGTATCTTCTACAATATGGCAAAATATAAACTACAGCATGTCAGATGTGTGTTTTTATGACTTTCATTTGGAAATGTTGAGTTTTTTTTTCTCTGAATGTGTCCACACTAACTGGCTCGGGATTGTTTATTGAAAATCATATTAATTTGATGATTAGAGGAGATTAGATTGACACAGTTCAAGGTCCAGTTTTGTTAAACAGCTGATTGTTGAGTCTCATTTTTTTCTGGCGAGACTTAATCGACTTTCTTACAATTTGGACTTTTGAAGAATTTGCAAAAGGGAGTGAACTCTTCTACACGGTCTTGGTAATTAGTAGTAGTATATCTTTCTTTCCGTCACCTGTTCCGTCTGGTGTGCTTCGGACGAAGGTCGGCAGCATCTTGACCGTGGCCTCCTTGTGGCTGTCCTTCTTGAGGCCTCTTTCGATTTCCACCCTCATGCGTTTCTTCACTTCTAACAGCTGCGCTTTGCTCAGCCGGAACTCTGCCATCGTCTGCTGAATCTGGCGCGCCTGCTCCGTCAAACGGTACGCCACCGCCGTCACCATGGCTGCGCCTTTCGCACTCCCACTCTCCGACAGCAGGAAGCGGACATCTGAGTCTGGAACCAGGCGGCGCACTGTCTTGTGCAGACGGCGGGCGTATCTGTGAGGAGAGAGCAGGAAGATTTTCAGACAGAGAGGCTTGATGCATGTTACAGCATCCACAATGTTCATCTATTCACTTCTATTCATACACTTTATGACTATAGGTTGAGGAAGGACTCACAGATTACAAGTTAATGCACAATAAATACAAACGTTTTGGCGTTAGTATGAACTTAAAAGTACTCATTATGCAGTAAGGCCCATTTCAGAATAATGTACAGTATATTATTTAATTTAATTATTATTGCCTCCATGTATTTGTCACTTTAATGTTGCATCTGGTTTGTGAATTTCCTCCAAGAGATTAAGTTTTGTTTTGATCTATTTTAATACACCATCACTTACTAACTGATTATATTCTGTAACAAAAGCTGTCTGAGAAAGTCGTCAAGTAAAATCCATAATTTCCCTCTGAGACGTGTTGGAGTTGACGTAGGAAGTTTTATTAAATGTTAAATACTCAGTTACAGTAAAAGTACCTTAAAATCCTACTTCAGTACTTGTTTATGGGAATCTAAATCTTCCCTCTGTCTGCTGCACATCCTCTGTTTTCCTCAGAGGATCTTGTTACCACATTCTGGATTTGATGTTTTTCATGTTGGTGATCATGAATCATTCCTGCTCTCTTCACATCCCTCCCGCTCTTCAAGAAATACTCACTGAGGATGCATCTTGTAGAGCGACCCGTCGATGCCCACGGTGGTGCGGAGGCGTGCGACTCCTTTGTTTTCCTTTAGGCGAGCGAGGATGCCTCCCAGCGTCGCCGCGATTAGATTTGCAGAGCGGAAGGACACGATGGTGCACACGTGCTGCACGGCCAGACAGTCTTCGTCTGAAGGCTCCACGCCGAGCCTCGTCAGGATCTCCATACATTTCTTCAGTCCTTCTTTAGTCCTGAAAATAACACGTGCTTCTTGTTATTAAAGCTCTCATCACTGCTGCTGAAGAAAGATAATAAACCAATAAACATAAAACTCTCTTCACTCACTTTTCGATGGCAGAGACGTGTTTGGTCTCAATCTTTCCCTTCGTCAGGAGCTCAGGAGTTATCCGCCCCTCAAAGAGCAGCCCTTCTTTGGCCATCTTGACCAGGATGAGCCGGACCAGCTCGCCCATGTACATCCCACTGGCCATCTTCTCAAACCTGAGCAGAAAGAGAACACGGCAGCATTTATAGATGATGCATCATCTTTGTGTTAGTCACTCAGAGACCCACAGGAGAGTTCGCTGTGACTGAGGCCTCGTATTCTTTGGATGGAAGTTTTAGTTGCACCAAAATCAAAAAGACACATTCCAACAAAAAGGATCAGATCCCCAGAAGATCAAACATGCATACTGACATCACAACATGATTAGGAACATAACTGATAGATCGATCGATAACTTTATTAATCCCAGGGGGGAAATTATACATATCAGCTGTACTGTGCACTGGTTAACACTTACATGAACATATGTAATGTCTACTGGACTATCAGTACTGTGTTATTCTGCAGTAATGACACAAAACCTACAAAATGGTGGCTATTTTTTTTTTTTTTTTTCGGCATGTTGAAATTGCAACATTTCAAGTAGAGCTGTGATGATTCATTTGTTTCAGTCATTTTTCCAGCAGAAATGTCCAACATAGCTTATAAGATTTGAAGATTTGCTGCTTTTCTTTGTCATTTCTGACAGCTGATAAAGAGTCTTTAGATTTTTGGACTTTTGGTTTGACAACTAAAGCAACCTCCACAATTTATATTTTACATTTTATAGTCTAAACTCAAAATAATCAGCTGAATGATCGATGATGAAGACATCCAATAGTTGCAGATCTATATACAATGGCGTCATAATGCGAGAACAGCTTTTAAAAGAGCACCAAACTTTTAATATGAATATGAAACTTTTTGTTGATTGTAGCCTGAATTACAAGTGTCTTTGTGGTGCTGCATTGAATATATATAAACAGTCTTCTTTGTTGGGCCGGATCCAGAACTAGAATCCTTGAACCCACATGGAAAACACACAATTTGTACTTATGCAGTTTGTCGTAAACTCTTACAGTTGTTTTCCCGGGTTGATGGAGCCGCGGTCGATCTCACGGTCGAACTCTGTGCGAATGTCCTCGATGAGCCCGTTGTCCCCGAAGGCGCCCCACTCGGTGTTGATGCACATCCGCCCTTCGTCTCCTTCCACCAGGTCGATGTGACGAAGTTCCTCCATGTAGCAGGCGTTCGTTCCCGTTCCTGAAAGGATGCAGAGCTGCATGACTCCCCTCCTACATCACCATTCCTCTGTGTATATAAACCTCTGGCGCCCCCACATGTAGACTTTACAGTATCTGCAGACTTAAACGAAGACTTTTTATACTTTATACTTATACTACACTCAGTGAAAACCACATTTGTGGTAAAATAAAGAATGAGGTGTCTCATATTTAGTTGAATAAAGTCTTCAAAAACTCTCTTTGATTAGCTGTTGGATAGATATTGTCTAAAATAGTTAAAATTGAGCTCAGTAAAATGCAACGTACACAATAATGCAGCCGTAAGATTCATCCAGAATCATTAGATATGATAATAAAACACTGACAGGGAGCTTTTTAGCACTACTTTTAATGATTTGGGATTATTTCCCTGAGTCTGTTTAGTGTTTTTTATTTATTTATTTTTTTTTGTACCTATGATGATGCCCACTTCACAGCGCTGATCGTCAAACCCGCAGGTCATCATGGTGCCGACCGTGTCGTTCACCACCGCCATGATGTCCGCCTCATAGTCCTGCGGAAACCAGAATAAAAAAGATACAGTCACTGCTCACATGCAGTTCAGTTTGGACTTTAAGAAACTGCTTTTCAACTCTGAATGTTAAGTTTTCTGTGGCTAGACGGTTTAGTTCACAGAAAAAGTTGAAAAAAAAAAAAAAAAGAAACTCACCCCTCGTTTCTTGATGGCCTTGTTCAGAAGCTTCACGACATCCATCCCCTCGACACCGCTGGCTTTAAACTTCTTTGTCCAGGTCACTAAGACGGCCTATAAAACACGTCGTTTTTATGAGGACAAACTTTAAGTTACAGTCGGGACGGGCTTGGCAAGTCTGAGACGTCTGTCCATTAGTATTCTGACCACACAGCCTTTCTCCCTGATGGCACTGTGAGGACAATTACACAAGATTTATCTCGTCTAAACGGCACCACTGTTCACATCCATGTTTTCTACAGTTTTTTCTCCACAAGATCGAAGAAAACGCGGCCAAAAAAATGTGACATTCGAACCTAAAACATCGAGACAAGGTGCTCATCAAAATGTAGAGAAGTAATCATCCAGTCATCTGAGCCAAACAACTCTTTCCTCTTAGTGTTTACCTCATCGAGTTTGGTCTGGGCACAGGGGAAGGAGAACGTAAATCCTACAGGAAGCTTTTTATCCTTGATCTTCTGCTTCTCCATGAAGTCGCCCAGACAGTCTGCGACGTGGTCGAAGAGCTGCAGACAGAAAGAAAATCAAATAAATCAATCCGTCTTTATTTGAGTAGCGCCAGTTCACAGAGAAGGTCCAGGCGATTCTCCTCCATTATATTTATGGAGTTTAAAAGAGACATTATGCTGCAGTTATACATAAATCATAAGTTTTTAAGTTTGACTCCTGTAACTATTTGATTTTACTGCGACATCTTCAAGTATTTAACAATAAAAATTCAAAGATTGGTCAAAGACAGAAGAATGAAATGTTTAATACTTATTTCCTGTCTCATTAATCAGTCAGTAGTTTATTAACCCACTTTCACACTGGTCAAAAAAAAACAAAAACCCTGACATCTGCTGACATCTGCTGACATCTGGCGTTTGTCTTCATCGTGTCACAGGGGTCGTTACAGATCAGCTGTAATGTGATTACAACACCTGGGCTACGTCCTAATATTTAGCCGCGATGCTGTGACGTGTGTTGAAGTTGAGGACGGTAGTTGAGTTTTAAAGAGAGACTTAATTTAAAGATATTAAAGATAAAGTTTCTTCCTTGACTTTCAGCCTCCTGGGTCATACTGAACATGTGCTGCTCTAAACAGAGATGAGCGAATAAACCTGATGTCTCACTCTGATGAAGTTTATGATCTGCTGCTTTCTACTGCGCCCTGTTTCTCACTGTTTTCCTGAGCTCCCTGACAAAAAAACACAGAAAAGCAAACAGGTTGGCAATGTAAAAAAGAGTTAATCACCATCTTTTGCTGCGTATACACAGTCATTTTGGTGTATAAGTGGTAAATAGGGACACCTAACTGAAGCTAATTCAGTGTAATCCAGCAGCCCCTTCGTAAATTGGCTTTTTTATATAAAGATTGCAATGTTCAGTCTTAATTTAAACAGTTTTAAAGATGTGATTTACCTCAACAGTATTTTTTAAAGACTTAAATTTATGGAAATGAATTTCATTCCACTAAAAGACGTTTTTAATCGTTTCAAGCCAGTTGAAAAAAGCTGCCGTTTCCAAAATGTCCATAGATTAAACCAAAACCTCTCAAATACTACTGCTTTGTTTATTTTAGCTTGATGTGATTAATATAGGTTGATTGATCTGGATGCCTTTAAACTGCTGCTGAAAGTAAAATATCTTAGTTGGAATAACTTTAAACGTAAATGTATGAAACGGCTGAATTTCTCTTGTGATTTTCACTCTTTTGCTTCATTTTAAAATGATCGTTCTCCATGAACACAAACTCCTTTTGTTAACAACGTGTTCATATAGCGCTTTACAGCTGTCCCGGTGACATTTCACTACACAGCATCTGTCTCTGCTCCGTCTGTCTGTGGAAGTCCGGCTCTGATCCAATCACACGGCCTCAGACAGTCGCTCATGTTTTGGTTATCATGTTACAGCCCGGCTGCCGGCTGTTCTTCAGGGTCAGTGAAGGTCAGCGTGGGTTGTGACGTCACTCGCGTTGCTCTCTGCGTTATTTAGGAGCTCATTTTACACATATTAACCCTCTACATGACCTTGAACACCACTGTGCTCTGTGTGGAGGGCAGCACACGAACATTTATTATTTTGAGGGAAAACTGTCAGTGGAAGTTGGACCTGCGTCATGCAGTCTTATGTAATAAAGTATTTATGATGATGAGGATAATCTGGTGCATGTTTTTACAGACACATATCCGTTACAAAGGTTTGTTTTGGAAATAAACAGACCATCAAACTAACAATTATTCTCATTGTCGATTATTTTCTCCATAAAATGTAGTTGTTTGGTCTCTAAAATGTTCGATCAGTGTTTCCTAAAGTCCAACATGATGTTCTCGAATGTCTTGTTTCATCCACAAACACAAACACATTCTGTTTACTGTCATAAAGAAGCAAAGAAACCAGAAAGTTTTCACATATAAGAAGCTGGAATCAGAGAATTCTGACTGACTCATCAATTATAAAAATAGTCGACGATAAATTTAAAAGTTGACATTTAGTCGATTAATCTTTGCAGCTCTATTTTGGATCCTCATTTTTCACAGCTAACACAATATGTGCCCATTTCAATATAGTCGATATTTGTGTTTACCCGTGACCCGCTGCCGTGGATGATGTCATCAGGGGTCTCATAGACCTGGCTCTCCATCTGGACCGGCTGCTTCTTGTCCTGCGTCACTTTGACACGCAGGATCCGAAAGTTGGACCCTCCGAGATCCAGAGCGATGAAGTCCCCCTTTTCTGTCAAGATAAGAAAACAGATGAGCGTTAGAGATTTTTAAAATGCTGAACTCTGATACTGTTTGGTAACATTTTGATATCGATGCATCGTGACATAACAGAGGTGTTGACCTGTCCTCCTTCTAATACTTGCCTTTGCCTACTTAGTCATTATATCCACATTACTGATGATTATTCACCAATAATCTCAAGTCGCTTTTGTCTGAGACACATGACGCTTTATATTTGGCAGTATTATCCAGAGGGTTTTATGAAAATGAAAAATGTAAAATACCTTAAATTGAACGTGAGCTTCTTTGTTTGTATTTTTACATCATGGAAATCTTTTCAGGACCCTAGAAGTGCTCAGTCGGCTCTGATGTTTTATCACTTTCTCATCCTCTAATTTCATTTTCCACACTTAAAGTAAACCACAAGGTGTATTCTTAAGGATCTTTTATAAACTCTGGCATGAGCGGAATTTCTTGATATGCAGATGATGGCGACTTGTTTGTAGAATAACGCCCACCTGAGCCGTTCAGGCACTGAAAGTCTGCAAAGCGACAAAACAAATACAAACAAATGAAATGACCTCATTTAAAGATGAACTCCAGCCAGTTTTCCGACGATTCTTTTTATGTGAATGAAGCCACCAGCGAGGTGTTTGAGGTAGAGAGGAGCTTTCTCGTTGCATTATATTTAAAACAAAATAAAAACACTGCTTTGTTGCTCTAAAATGTTCCTGATGTGTAAGATGATGTAGGAAGGTGTTCCTTTTAGAGTAAATTCTAATATTTGATAATCTCAGTCATGGAAGAGTGCCGCAGCCGGGAGAGAGCTTCCTTAATTTGGATTAAAGATAATTAATTTATCTGACTGTGATACAGTTACAGTCAGAGAGTCGAGGGGGATTAAGTGTCTGGCGGCAGATTACGTGATAGCGTGTGGATGTACAGATCGGACCTGTGACCTTTCAGTTAGAAAGAAAACATCCAGGACATCCAGCCTCCCGACGGAACAATGTTCTTCATTTATAGCCTCAGTGACTGTCGTGTTTGTTTGTCTCTCTGACCGGACTGGAATGAGATGTGACCGGGCTTGACATATAGAAGTGTTACTGACCTGCAGCAGGCCATGTGTCTGTTTAATAGCCACACAGTCACATTATGGCCTCACTGACATTATGTGAGAGCAGCTATTTGGTTTCTACACACAAACCAAGAAGTAGCAGCGTGGATTGTTTGTATTTAATGCAGTGATTTTTATAGTTCTGCTCCTCAAGACGAGTGCAGAACAAAGATGAGAGTGTTTTTTTATTCTCTGGCTATTTAAATCAAGTCCTGTCAGGTATAAACTACTGTAAGTACACACAGGAACACGTTTTACAAGGATTTAGTCTGATTAGAAAGAAGAAATGTTGTCATTCAGAAACTTAATCCTTGTTGTGATACTGCCAACAAACCCAGAGGTTAACCCAAGAGTTATAATCCTCCAGACCAAGAGCCAGCAGGTATGAACGAGGCAGTCCGAGTTCAGGCTTGTCGGCTGAATCTGAACAATCAGAAACACACAAAGATTCCTCGCTTCTGTAGTGTGACGTCGTCACCTCCTATAGAGCTTATTCATTGTAAGGTTTCAGTGAGCTACATCGTCTCACTCGACACCAACATGGAGCCAACTGGGCTCAGAAAAAAAGAAATAAACACCACAGCAAAACTGCTGTTCTGTGACAGTAGAGCTGGTTCTGGTTCAGGTCTGGTTCAGGAGCAGCAGAGACAACACAGTCTGAAGTTTGATTTGTCTGATGACAGACTGACAAACATCGTGTGTGATTGATGACATAATTCAAACAGGATCAATACATTATTCATCTCTTCAGTCACTACCGCACAAAGTTTTCGGGATGATTTACAGTCAGAAATTTCACAGCAAACACTGAACTTGTGAGATTTCTGCTGGTTTTTATCGAACAAAAAGTGAAATATGAGGATGAGCCGGTCTCTCCTCGTTTTTATCTCCGTTAGCTTTGAGCCTAATCTCATTAGGCAGTGAGGATTTCTCTCAACCGACATCATTAGAGCTCAGCTGTGATTCCGCTCACTCATTTTCCTTTGATACACAGAAACTCTGCCCGGTGCCACGAAGTTAACTGTTAATGAAAGGACCTTCCTGATAACCTCGTCCTGACCGTCCTGTCCGTCATTGCTGCCCGGGCTTTTAAGTGTTTATCAGTTTGCCATAACTTGAACTCTGGCCTTTGCTTGATCCCTCCTGCCTGGTGTGGCTGTAGAAACCCGAGGCTATTTATAATGTGAGAGAAGGCAGGAGACGGGCAGCGTCCCTCTCTGTTCACGGCCACAGAATATCTGACAGCCACTCTGTGTTATTTCTGTGAGCTGGAGCTGTTTACTAACAGGGACAAGCTAAACCAGGCCGAGCCGAGCCGAGCCGAGCCAGGCAGCAAACGGACTCAGTTTGAGGAGACTTGAAACTAGGAGCTGTTTTATTTTGAAGGGTTTCATCCCAAACTCTTCAATTTTATCAACAGCTTTCACTGATATGCATTGTTGACATTACTACAGACTCTTCATCCAGGCTGTTAACTGTCTGTATCTGACGTGGGAGGAAGTACTTTTTCAGGTATCTGTACTTTATTTGAGTCAGAGACGGCTTTTGACTTTCCCTCCCGACATCTTAACTCAAATATCTGAACTTTCTCCTCCACATTTTCACAACAGGCTCCTAACTTCAGTTTGAGGTGAATCATGAGTTGTTTTTATTTGCCGTTTTCGCACGCTGCCTTCCCAACATCACAAGACTGATTTCAACCATCATCATGTGGAGAAACAAAGCCGTAAGAAGCCGTAAACAGACAGAGAGGGAGGCTGGAATGTGGAGAAAAGGCGTGTTAGTGTCTCGTATCTGCAGAGAGTTTCTGATTTTCTCTCTTTGTTGCTGCTCGGGACGCTTTACCAACCCAACATGTGTCTATTTGACGTCCTGGGAATGAGACTCAACAATCAACTGTCTTTGTGGTGCGTTCAGGAACAGCTGGGACAAATCCTACTGATTCTACCTTTAACTTTAATAGTCTTTGAATTCTATTAATATGACGTGAGCTTCAGTTAGCTTTGAGCACAAATGTCCTTCAGAGGGAGACTTTTTACTCTGATACTCTGAGTCCATGTCAGAGCCTGAACTCTGTTACTGTACTGGAGGAAACAAGCTGGATCAGAACTTCTGCTTTTACCGGAGTCTGTTTTTACATGAGCATCTGAACTTCTCCTGGTGGAAACAGTGTGTGGACGTCTGATCTGTGATAATTAGATTCTCACTTCTCTACTGTTTTAACGTTTAATTACTGTTGTACAGCTTTGCTATATTGTGAGCCTCAATCAAAGTGCAGTAAGAGCTGACCATGAAGGATTTTAATGGATTATTTGATTATATAAACCTGAGGATCATTAAATCGACTCTGAGGTTTTCATCCGACACTGTTGGCCGCGTGTCACCAGATGAATACAGAGCGTCATCGGGCAGCTGAACTGTTTGGCCCCGAGTCTAAAACAATAGTCGATCTACTGAGTCCAAATCCAGAGCGCAACACAAAGAGGCTTATGTGACAGAACAGGCCTGATGGTTTTTACCACGTCAGCACATTGTTTATAGGCCGATAGAAACAGGATACCTGCTTTAACACGCTTACAGTATAGATCATGGGTTCTCGGACCGGAGGGGGTGCTGGGCCCCTGTCGGGACCCCCTGCAGGTCGAGCTGAACTTTATGACACTGAAATTCAGCTTGGATCCTTTTTTATCATCACTGATTTAGATTTTAACTGCATGATAACGTCATCATGACTAAAAAAAACATTACTGACTTTTACAACTCAAAATTAGGTGTTGTAGACAATCTAAAGTTAAAGAGTCCTTGAAAATGAACAAAATCTGAAAAACTTTATGTTTTTTACAAGAAATTAACCTGCAGAAAAGATAATTATCTTGTGCAAACAATAATTATAATCTTTCGGGACTACAAGCTTTGTAAAATGTTCATGACATAGCGGAGATGTACATAAATCTGGAGTTTAGGACGTTACATAAATGCAGATAACGTTGTTGGCGATCGCCCGTCGACCGTGTTTGTGCGATTACTCTCTCTGCCAGTAGGGGGAGACGGAAGCTCTGCTGCAAAACAATTTGCTTTGTAAACTCATATTCATATTTATTTAATGTAAATTATTTGTCATTTTGTTCTTCGTCCTGAAGACAAACCACCGCAGAACGTGTTCTGCTTCCACCAGTCTCACTCTCAGTAGAGTTGCTTCCCGACTGGCCACTGTTGATTGGACGAGAGGTGACAGTAGGGTGGTATTTATCGTCATTTATTGGAGGAGATGAGTTTAGGCAAGTGTAACATGTAGCAGTGCTCGATTTCTGTACTTTACATCTTTTATACACGAGACGCCCGGTTATTTCAGCGTATTCAACTAAAGCCACGCTCGTTCTTTCTGGGTCTGTGGCCGGCCCAACATACAGGACCAGCCAAAAGCGACAAGATGGCGTACAAAGAGCAAGACGAAGTTACATCTTTGTACATTTCACATATGGTGTACATGATAATTATACAAACTAGATGCACAGTGATGCTCTTGCTTGCAGTGATTTCGTAGGAAAGACGTCCTTCTATTTCCGTCTTACGGCTCCGGGAAAAAAGTCTCAGAATGTAAAATCCAAATCCAGTCTGATTGAACGTATACATGCAGGAGTAATGTGACTATCAGTCGAATAATCTGGGTGTTTTAATCCGACTAAGAGAAATCCGATCCAGTCCGATTTTAGTCAGACTAAGGTGTATACATGCATCTTAAAAATCTGATCATAGTCAGACTAACCCAGTAATTTGTTTTTTTCGAGTGTCATGTAAACACAACGACCGTCACCTTCTCCAGAATCCCTTTTTGCACCTTGCATGAACATTGTTTATATTTTATTGGATTTCAAAGCTGCTATTTGCTGGATCACTGAGCTTATTCTGCCAAATGACACACCAGCGTTTCCCTCAGTTGCAGGAAACCAGACACTTATGTTAAAGGAGCGGCCGGCAATTCAGCGTTTAACTAATATTTAACTTGCAGCTGAATATTTCACGCAGACCTCCATGACCTCCAGTAAACACCTGACAGAACAAAGACGGTTGGCAGCCACAGATTGAGTTTTCCTTTGAGGTGCACAACATAATGATTTTGCTTCACAGTGTTTCCAAATCCACAGATTTTACTCTCAGCTCAAAACAAAAGTTTACTGGGTCGTGTTTCCTACAAGTATCAAAAGGATAAAACAGTGTTAATGTTATTTAAATTGTCGATGGGTTCAAATTAGTCTTTAGGTTCTTTTAGAGGCAGATCAATACTGCTGAACGGTTTTGGATCTATGAGACAGTGATGTGTAAACTGTACCTGATCCATCAGGGATGGACCTGACGAAGGTGGGCAGCATCTTGACGGTGGCGGTGGGGTTGGTGTCGCGGCCGAGCCCATTCTCCATTTCCCTCCGGAACCGGCCCATGATGTCCTTGACGGTGTCATCGGACAATCGCATGGAGTACAGGTACTTATCGATCTGAGGAGACAAACACAGGCGGTCAGGGAGAATTCAAAATGTGTCAGATTATTTAAAACATGGTTGTTTTGACATACAGTGAAGGTAACTGTTATTCAGATTCAAACACACTGAAGAAGCTGGAATCAAAAGTATGTTTCGGGATTATCAAAACAGCTGGACGTTAATTTAATAGCTGACAGCTGATCAGTTAATCGAGTGTTGGTTACGGTTCCACCAGCAGGAGATAAATCAGTGTGCACAGTTTATATTAGAGGTTTCAGGATCTAACTGGGGAAAACGACCTGACGATCAGATAACACACAACTACAGATTAAAACATTTAACACAGGATATCTGTTGTTTCATGTCGTTTGTCATCATGGTCTGAACACAGTTACACGCTGTGATGTGTCCGTGTTGTTCGCCTCCACCTCATTCATTACTGTTACTCTGTTAGGACACGTCAGATTGTGTTACAGCTAATTTAACTAAATGGATGAGATGCATGTTGGGAGGTTTCGTTCTGAGGCTGAATTGTAGCTAAAAAAAAAGTCAATAGATTGATTCACTTAACACAAAGTGCCTCATATAGAGAGAGGCAGCCTGAAACAGGACACCTCGGCTCCTCTGGACAAAAATGCTGTGTGGAAACATGTTGAAATGGAACAAAGGTGGCAGAAGAACTGTGGACAGAGTTAAAACAGAGCTGCAACAGTTGATTGATTTGTTAGATTGATTGGTTAAAGTATTTTATTTAAAACATTAAAGGTCAAAATTCTGCTTCCAGCTTCTTAAATGTGATTACTGTTGTGGTTTCTCTTCTCCTCGCAGACAGTAAACAGGATATCTTTGTGTTGTGGACAAAACAACACAACACAAAACACAAAAATAACTTGTTGCAGAGAATTTAAAGTTAAAGAGTCCTTGAAAATCCCCATAATCTAAAAAGAGCGAGCAGAAAAGATCATTATCTTGTGCACAGAATTAATCTTTCTTTGGGAAACAGACAATTTATTTTTTAGCACTTTAAGACATTTCATAGACCGAACAGCTGAGTTATCGAGGAAATAAGCAACAGATTAATCGCGAATGAATATAATCGTCTATAATACGTCTCATGCCCTTCGTAAAAGGGTTAGGACTGTTTGTCTGCTGTGTACATTTTCTGTACTTATACTCTTATGTAATCACACAATGTCGATGTCATGCAGCACAACATGGACCATAAATCCATCCTGTGCCATGAAACACAGTCCACACGTCCGTGTGTCATCAGGCTGCTCCGTGTGTCGTCACTATTATTAGCCTCAGATTCATGTGAAGTAGAGTAACGATGCAGAGAATCGACTGCAGTGTGACACAACATCCAGGAAGTCACAGGAGACAAATCACTGCTCGATCTGTTCCTGTCAGCCGTGAGAGGCTGAACACAGTTCGATCATGTTTCCTTCAAACTGCTAAAAAAAAATCAATAATCAAACAATATCACATAAATTCTGTTTCTCCTTTTTCAACCTTTGTTTAAAATATTTAAAAACTTAACGTAAGTTCTGAATATCAGCAGAACAATAAGTCTTTAGAGGTTTGTGTCGAACACGTCTCTGTGTTGTGTTGCAGCGATACTGAAGTTAGCATGCTAACCAGCTCATGTGCTAGCAGTGTAAATAGACCAATACTATCCTGACCACTAGCTGCACGGCTAACTGAGCTAACTAGTTATTCTAACATGTGGTAAAAAAGATTTCTCCCAAAATTTGCCAGGTATATTTATTTTCTTTGGGTCCCCTTTATTTTTTAAATAATGAACTTCTGCAGATTAAAAGGTCGACACTATAATAATAATGCTAATAATGCTAATTCTACTTTTCTTTTAACTGTTATTACTCTACGATATTTATTTAATTATTTATCCCAACACTAGTCATATCCAGAACATTGGTTTGATAACTTCCTTCCTTTTGTCTCATCACGTTTTAACTAGAAAACTTCCTTGAGAGAACAAAATTTAATGGTATAACTTGATCATTTTATTGCTGTTACATGAAAACATGATGTTTCATGTTTTAACAGGATAAAAATAGTATATTGCTAAAAAAGTTTCTTGTTGAATGTTGTGAGTTTGTTTGATATGTAACATTTATAACATGAAAATATCGTAATCACAAATCATCTAACATCATATAACAGTTATTTCACTTAATATTAAAGTATTGAAATTACATTTAAAAGTAATATTTTACACATATTTACATGTTTGTATTAAATCACACAAACTTATCAAGTTATTAGAGCCAGTACTCAGCATTTTTGTGAAACTGAATTAATTTAAAACTGCGATACTTTGGCTCTGACGCAGCATCCAATCTGCAAAGTTACTAGTAATTAAATGTAGTGGAGTAGGAGTACAGTAATTGCCTCTAAAATGTAGAAGAGTGGAGGCGGAACGTTGAAGAAAATGGAAGCACGCAAGTAAATTCACTTGACCGAATATAGTTAATTACCTTCCATCACTGAGTATATAAATACATTTTGATTCTCAGCCAGACAGCTACTTTAAAAGTAGTACTTTTACTCAAGTTTGACTGTTGGCTGCTTGTTACAGGATCCACATGGTTGGATAACTTTCCTCCTTTTAAGGCTTCTCCCTGCAGACTGACGGTTGTAATTCCACTAACCTACTTCAGCAGCTTCGGCACGTGCGTCTACTGCACTGTGACATCACGCATGACATCATCAATCTCCCCCCCAGCATCTCATTTAACTCCCCCCTCCTCCTGGGAAACATTCCCACCCAGTGGCTTAATGTCTTGAAGATAACCAGAGCTCAGATTTCACTGATGGCCACATCTGTGACCATCTGATAATGAGTTTGTGTCTTTGCCAGAGGTGACGAGAGACAGAAGGATCCTGAGTGAAAGTGAGGATCAGTGAGGAGATCGTACAGCTCACGACTTTTTTTTTTTCCCAGCAGCCCCTCACAGACACCTGTCTGCTTCAGACGCCCTGGCAACTGACGCTCCGGAAACACTCGATAACGAGGGTCTGTCTGTCGTTCTGTCTGCAGCTCACTACCACCACCACCATCACTGACCACAGCCCCTCTCAAGGACATCCGTGTCAAACACTGTTCACCCCCGAATAAACCAGAACAGAAGCAGATCTGAACTAGAAATTCATCATGGCCTCCGTCTCCTCTACTTCCCAAATGCTGCATCCTCCTCCTCCTCTCCCGGCCTGATACGCCCCACAGGCTCGCCGCTGACATGCAGCTACCGTTAACCGGCGTTTGTGCCTGCTGTCACGTCACACGACTCCCCAGCTCCAACACAGCAGCAGCTCCGTGGCAGTTTAAAGGCTGCTTTCACTCACCTTTTTGAGTTGATCATCCTTCAACTCGGTGAAGTAGTAGGCCAGAAGCTGGGCTGCTATCATCCTGCCTGCACGTCCGCCAGGAGCTGTCAGCAACTAAGAGCTGGTTTACAGAGAGAGAGAGAGAGTAGAGAAGGAGGGGAAGGAAGGCTGGTTCGTTCGCTCCTGTCCCCCCACGCTGATCCCTCTTTATCCTGGAGTGGAGGAAGAGGCCGGCCTGGAGCTGAGCACCGCGGCGAGGCAAGGTTAAAAGGGGGGAGAAAAAAAAAACTCTGTTGAAACAGGAGTGCAGCAGCGGTCGTGCCTGCTCGTCTGCGACAGGCACACACTTACAACCACACACACACACACAACACACAACACACAACACACACACTTCAACACACACGCACACAGAGGCTGGGTTTGACTGTGTCTCCTCCCTCTGAGCTGCTAGCTCCCTGTTAGCTCTGGGGAGATGCAGTAGCTCTGCACTGGAATGGTGGTTTTGCTACGCCCTGCCCCCACCGAGCGCTCTGATTGGACGAGCTGTGAACGTGAAGGCGAGGCAGAAGGGGGGGAGGGAGGGAGGGGGAGATGTGAGGAGGAGGGGGCTTCTCCTACAGCAGCAGGGGGGGAGTGAGGAAGAGTGAGAGAGGGGAGGGGCGAAGCAGGAAGCTGCATCGGCCTGATAACCTGCCTCTCTGTCCTCCCAGCAGCACAGGGAGCCACAGACTTCCCCTCAGCCGGCACGTCTCACATGCTGCCACGGCACCCAGAGGTGTACGTGCAGAGGGGCAGCGCGACCACACGGTGATGTCATCATCCCCTCTTCCTGCCGCATCACACTCGGCATCAGCTATAGGATGAAGGGCATCAGATACAAAGAAAACCATCTGTCAACAGCTCCTCATGTAAAGACACTCGTGACTGACTGGTTTCTTATCTCCTACAGCGCCGTCCACTCCCACAGCAACTGGTGTCAGCTTCACTTCAACAAGACGCTCAGTGACATGAGGGTGCACGTGAATGTTGGCTTCAAATATGTGCCTAGTATTATACAAACCTCTCACTGTAGCGTCAACACAAGATTCAGTCAGTTTTTACTCTTCAGACGTACATTATCATCATCTCAGCAGTCTGTGGTGTTTAAATGAACAAAAATGAAGGAAAATAAAGAAGATGACAGAAAGAAAAGAAGAAAAGTACCGCTGATACTTTTCTACACTGGGTTGGATTCTTGCTCTTCTCCCTCGTTCAGCCCCCAGTCCAGGTCACATCTCTGGCTTCTTTGTGATGTAGAGACTCCAGATGCTTTCTCTCACCGTGGATAAATAACAAGGTTTGAGATCTGTTATAATGACATAATACAGGTTAACAAGGGTGATGAATGTGTCCGTGGCCTGAGGTAAAGGAGATGAGTTATACCACTCGCTGCATTCATGTGCATGTTCAAAAGTTCTTGACTTTTGTGGTATTTTTGCTTCCAGTAACTGAAATTTGCGACTCAGCGCTGCAGATTTCACCCTCAGACTTTAATTTTCAAAGTGAAGGTGATATTATCGCTGCTGTGAAACACTTTGTGGAGGTTTGTAGACGACGCTAACCTTTACAAATAAAGAGATACTTGTGCTCCACGATAAAACGAAACGAAACAAAAGACTATGTTGAAAAATAACTTTGCGAGGTTTTCTGACATTATCAGGCAGCCCTCGTATAAAAGCTCCAGAACCAAAAACTTATGAAAAACTCTTCTTGTTTTGTTTCCAGTTACATAACTTCTATTAACTCCATGTTCTGAAACCATCTTTTTACTCTGATGCCTAAATTTGTACGTTACATAACCAGTCAGATACCAGCGTGTTTAAAAAGATGTTTTATTCTTTAACTGCTCACAACTGACCCTGTACTGATGTGACATGATGGCTGTCATCGTATTGTTCTCGTTAAACCATTTCTAAAGCGAACACATACACAACGATAGCCACAGAACTTTCTTTTGTCATCTAGTTTAATAGTTTCAGTAGCTGAGAAGGAACACAAATATCCACAAATGCTAATTGTAAGATTGAAGACACGCAGATCTGTAGATGTTTGATATCGGCTACTCGTGCAGTTTTATCTGTTACAGGTTCGCAGGACCTGCAGTGTCTCGTTTCTAATGAATAAATTAGGTGGTTAGTCATCGAGGCCCAATCCAGCTTCCAGTCTGGACAGCAAACAAAACAAAGACGTGAAGAGAAAGAATAACCAAAAAGTGACTTCATTTGTAGTTTGCACATAGAGTAAACTTTTCCTGACTGTCGGGTAGTTGATTACATTCAGCTCCAGGTGTAAATCAGTGACTCATTAGGAGACTCGTACTAATATAACTCCAGATCCAGACCTCAGGATTGTATTTCACTCTTCAGTTTTATATCTACAGTCAGTGTTTATCCCAGTGATGGAACATTTACTCAAATACTGTGCTGCTGTGGAGTATTTTCCTGTTTCTGCTACTTTATACTCCTCTTCTTCATTTACTTGATTAACCAATTACTTTGCTGATTCAATGCTGCATCAGAGCCAAAGTAGTGAATATTATTTTGTTTTAATTGATTTGTTTTTGTTGAATTCTAATAAAAAATATGAGGAAAAATGCTGAAACTCATCAAACCATCGTATACAGCATAAACATGTACATGTAAATAAATGTGTAATTTCCTTTTTCTTGCACTTTTGATACTTAAAAATATGACAACATTTTAATATTAGATAATGACTTTTCTCTCACACAGTGTCTTTAACTCAATTATGATATTTGGGTGTATTTTCCCTCATTACGTCTGTGAAGCGATCATCAAAATAACAGACACTGTTTCTAAAACCCAAGATTGACTTTAGTCATGCTGAATAAAACGGTGGATGTTCAGAGAAAATCATAAACCGAGAATTAGAATTAATTCCATTCCGTTTTTGTTCACCAATAACTGAATAAGAGCTGACTTTTATTTCTTCATCTGCATTATAGTTCAGATATTATAGTCAGTTTTTGATTGTGTTAAACTATCAGAGATAACAAGAAGTCAGTGAGATAATAAGCCTTCCTCCATCCTCTCAGATGTAGTAGTATCAATGTTTCCTCTCATCTAAACTGTGACTCATTATAAAAAGAGTCCTCCTTTAATTACAGGCCTCACATGGTTGGAGGCTCTTTTTGTCATTTGTTCTGAAGCCTGATGCAACAAATCTCAGCATTGCTGTACGTAGTCGACCCCTCCTCTCTCCCCCCTGCAGCTCCGCTGCGTCACCGCGCTGAGCGTAACGCCACTCGCGTCTGCTGACTCAATGACGCACTAAATCCTCTGACGTCCCTTTTATTTCCCCTCCTCACTGAGCGGCTCTGATTTAGGGTTTCCCCTCCTTGATTCCTCTCCATCCTGCCCCACGTTCCCTCCCCTCCTCCCCTTGTCCCGTCGTCTTCTGCCAGCTGCAACCACGAGTCAGCGAGTGCATGAATGAATAGGCAGCTTTCCCCCCTACAGAGCCCCAAAAGAGCTGCTCGGAGGAGCGACGGGGAGGAAGGGAGGGTGTAGTGATCATCCACTCCCCCTCTGAGGGAGAATGTCCTGCCTGGTGTCATGGCTGCTTCAGGGTGACCTTCTCTGCTGACCTTCATGTAATTAAAGTGTCTCCACTGGCACACAAACCCAGTAAATCTGCAGTATCTTTCATGAAGCTAATTAATGATGATGAGGAGATTCAAGGTTGATTCTCAGGCAGTTCTTAGGATTCGCCTGTAAACCTGTGAAATATGACCGACATCTTTGTGTCTCCAGCTTTTTTACATGTGAGGTTTTGCTTCTAACTTGAAACAGATTCAAGGTAACATTTAGTGAAAAGCTTCTTTATTGATGATTCAAGATGAAAATGAAAATTGGGTGTTCATCTCCAAGGAAACATTAATTTGTTCCTTATATCTGACAGGAATTCACCAGAGGAACACTCATGAAACGTGGATGTGATCACAACATTTAAATTATTTAACTTAATAGATTTTTGTGCTCAGCTGGACATATTTATCTGATGGTGGCGCTAGAGGGAAAAGGTCGAGGGGGGTTGTCACCAAAATCATTAGCCACTCATTCTCATTATTCTTTTGATCTGTGGAAATCAGGTCAATAGTTTTGGGGTGTTGTTATAGGGAGGTTCTGAAAAAGTTCAGCCAAGTTATTTGAAATTCTCCATGTGGGAGCCAAGAACATCCAGACCAGACACTGTGGAGATAATGTCTGAATAAGATATTTGACTAATGATCGAAGTGTTGGACTGATGATAAAAAAAAAAAACAATATATTAGAATTTCTCCACCTGACTCGAGTCCCAGTCTGATCACAGAGGACTCAGCTGTTGAATCAGTCTCAAACTCCTAAACTCAGAGGTGAATGTGGCTCCGCAGAGACGAGGCCCCTCAAAGTTGTGGACTTCCAGCTCATCATATTATCATGCTCCAATAATCTCCTTTATTCCCACTACAAACATGCTGTGTACTGGGGCCAGAGGGAGGACGGGAGACTGGAATTCCGCGGGAGACTCACACACACACACACACACACACACACACACACACACACACACACACACGTGTCAACTGGCATGAATACAAAAAGCTTCTAACAATACAGCAGCACCGCAAACAAACATCAATTAGTTGATGCTCGTGATGTTTGAGGGGGAGAGAATGTCAGTGTGATGGACGATCGTCTGCTTGTTCACCCAAAAATTTTAAATTCACTCATTATCTACTCACCCTCACACTAAAGGACAGGAGGGTGAAACATGTCTGGAGCTTCACAGCAAAACAGAGTCGCAGCATTCTCCTGAACAACTGAAGTAGCTGGAGACGTGAATATAAAAACAAGTTTGAGATCCGAGCTGATCTGAAAAGATGTTATTGACACCCTCCGCCTGGGGTCGAGGTTGTGCACCTACATTTATCTCAGCAGCTGCAGTGAAGATTTTAAAATTCTGCTTTAAAAACGGCTTCAGGAGACTTTGATCACACCACATGAGCTTGTTTATACTTTTTTAAAAGTATTTTAAAAGTCCCCAGTTACTTCAGTTGTGAGGGAGAAATTAAAATGTTAAAAAAAAACAACCAACCAAAACATAAGATGACTCTGAACAGCTCATCTGGAATAATCCACAAGAGAGAAGACTTGAAACCATTTTTGAAGGTCAATCTTTGAATATTCACTGCAGCTGCTAAGATAAAAGTGTCTGAAGCCGGTGCACAAACTTTACCCCACGCTGAGTGTAAATAACATTAATATTATAATGTTTTAAATCAAGTCTCCAGCTGCTTCAGTTGTTCAGCAGAACGCTGCAACTCTGTTTTACTGTGAAGCTCCAGAAATGTTCTGTGGACTACAAGACTTTACCTGACTTTATATCATCAGGAGGAGGAGAGGATGAATAATAATACAACTAATACAACTGAAATTCTTCTCTTGTGACGATCTTTTAAATATATATTTGAAAGCAAACATTACAATCATTATGTGACTGTTACATTTTCATTCTCCCCGTTATTAAACTTTCCTGAATTGTTCACATTTGTATTTTCGCTCCACGTTTCTTTTTATTCCATTTGTTACGGGTGGTTTTTATTTCTGTGTCTTTATGCTGCTGTCAAATATTTTTAATCTCACTTTCGAGGAACAAGTTCAATAAACCTTTTAACTCCAAACAATAACTAAGGTTCAGCTCCTGGCTGACAGTCTTCATCTGATCTGCATGAGATAAAGAGACGAACACATTCCAGCTCTATATTTACAGATCTGCTGGTCGTCCACTGCAGCATCGACCTACTGACACCAGGTGGCAGCATTGAACAGTGAATAACTCCAAACTGAGTGTTGCTTTAAAGGGCAACTCCACTGATTTTCCCCATTAAGCTCCACTGGTTTCAGAAAGAAGTCAGATTGTATGTAAGCTTATGAGAAAATGAGCCGACTTCTCACTTGGTTTAATACACCGGTAAACAGTTTCTTTACGAGTTTAACAGCTGATTGTTTGTGTTTGCAGGAGCGTTTGCTTCTCGTATGAAGGCGGGAGGTGGACGGTCTTCTGGACTCCGTTCGTCAGGACTCTTGCAGTAAGTGACCATCCGATAATCTTCACTTCTGTTTGTTTGCATCGATGTTAAGCGAGTTATTCAAAGCTGAGATGTTTGAGGGTTTCTTTGTTTCACCATCTTAAACATTTGTCTTCGATTTGTCCTAATAACTCCTCCTAAACCTTCACAAAGTGCATCCTCTCTGATCAGGTGAAAATAAGAAGTAGAATGTATTTTTTATCCCCCTTCAGCCGGTTTTTAAATATTGGTGCCTCCCATGGCGTCTTTCTTCGTTCTGCCACTGGAGGACGCTAAAAACTCACTTTTTTTTTTTAAACCCCACACTTAGAGGCTTTCAGGAGGACGCTGAATGCGTGTTTTGAGGTTTTAATGAGTTCAGGTTGTAACACAGACTGTTCTGTAAATGTGAACAAAGTTGAAGTCCAGCCCTGAACAGAGGAGAGGAGGTGGTGGTACCTCAGTGAAGACACGTGGGAACAACTGCAGACCATCTGGGCCATAAACTCAAGACCGACCGCCTCTTCTGAGCTCACTCTGGTGTTTTATATGAGATCGAAGCTTCATCTCTGCTTCACTTCTCCTCTCTGTGTCTTCAGTCATTTTTATTTCTGAAATAGACTTGTGAGTAAAAATAGCAGCTCGGGCTCTTGTACAGTAAGAATCGGGGGTGTCACTGTATCGGAGGACGAGCTGTTAAAAATAGCCTGACTGTTGGCCACAAGTGTTGAGCCAAGGAGGACATGCTGTCTCCAGAAACCTAAAAAGGTCTCATAAGGCGTTCAGTGTTGGGATTTGCCAGCAAATTATCTCAAAACCTCTTCCAGGCTTTTGGCTGAATGAATATTGGTGAGATCTGAAGGTGAAGTACATCTTATTAATCTTGTTTGAAGCCAATATTCCTGCCAATAACAGGAGGACGGGCACCGTGCCATTTCAACATCGATTCAAGGACTTCAGAATTGAGTTATTGCTGTGTGGAAACTGTATTTAATCATAGAAATCCAGCCTCTGTAAACATTTATAATTTTCTTTTAAGTGCTCCCTGAAAAAAAGAATCTCAAAATAATCCTTAAATTAAATAAATGCAGCGGATTAAAAAACATACCTAGTAAGTAATTCAATAAAATTGCAGGTACGGATGCGCACTCCTCATCTCCAAAGTGCAGAATGAGAACAAAATTTGGGGGTAAATGCTATATATAGTCTAAAGTGCGTCCATACATGGGGTGGAAGGGGAACAGCATTCCTCTGGTGAGAGGGTAATATTTTTGTTACCATCAGCAAGTGCTTCCCAAGCGGCATCAGGCTGGTCTGCCACCGCTTTGCGCTGTTTTAATCTCTTGGGGTAAGTCACTTTTCTTCTTATTTGCTCTCCGGTGGGCTCATTTCATCAAAGAAATGACTTTCACTAGATGATTTTCAGAGTAGGAGGAGAAGGTGTCTGCTGTTAAGTGTTGAGATCAGTGAAATGTGTTGCGGTAATGGATGGCTGTAGATAATCTGTCTCAGCAGCAGCCTGTTGTAATCTCCCTGAGCGGTGCTTCCTTAACATACCAGGGCATTAAGAGGCTGCTGACCCTCTTTTCCCCCCCAACTTGTGTCAGCCAGAGAGACTCAGGTAAAACTGTTCTTGTGCTGGAGTAATTTAATTATACAAGGATGGAAGTGTAATCACCCCGAGGCAGAGTGAGGACTTGAAGGCTGGTTTAGGAAATGAGTCTTTTTCGATTTAAAAGAGCCGACACAGTCCGATCAGCCTCGTTTCCTGCGCGATGGTTTTAATTAAATAATGCGAGGCCTGTGCACTGCGGCTAATGACTCTATTTCCTTCATTTCTCCAATCATGGAATAGACGGACTGCTGCAAGCTATTCATAGCTGAGCTGTGTGAGGTTGTAAGGTGAAACATTTGAAGTGCTGAGCTCTGGTTTATGCAGGAACTGTCCTGAAGCCTCATAAATGCTGGACTTTCTATGAGATAAATGTATTAATGTAATAGTTGTGTGTTCTCTTTATATCAGTGTTTTAGCCACTGGAAGTTTCATAGACTCTCTTGATTCTTTGTATGTTTATTCTCAGCCTCAACAATCTCTTTCTTTTCACTGGATTGGGTTGAAATTTGTCCTGAACATCCACGAGACTCTAAGGATTGTTTACAACACGGGAAAATCTGCAGTCAAATAACTAAATAAGTAGATTTTTCAGCTCTGGTGCTATATTTAGTGACATCCGTGACACTGATTTTTTTCTTTTTTTTTTTAATGCAGGAACGATCAACTTTCCAGATGTGACAGAATGACGTTAATACACAAAATAAATATTTATGTGCAAGAAAGTAAAAAAACTATTTGAATTAATATATGTTCCTACTAAGTTTCCTTATAGACTTTTAGATGTTCAGGACAAATTTCAAGCCAATCCAGTGAGAAATAAGTGATTTGTGAAGCGTCGGATACACAAAGAATCAAGAGTATTTGCAGGACAGCTGTAGGATCTTGTTGGGAAAAGTTTCTTGATTTTGGGTGACGATAAGCTGACAAGCTAAAGATAACCTCTAAAAATATTACTCAAGAGTCGGGATTGCACCGAGGTTTGACTGTTGATGCTGCACGCTGTACATTTAAAAGATGACCGCGGGCCTCATTTCTAAAAATGTTCTCAGTTTAATACTTTAGCTCAGTCTTAAGATCATTTCTGATGCTTGTTTTTAAATTCGTAAAAGACCCTGAGCAGGTGATCTAAAGATCTCAAATCAACCTAAATTGACGGCACCTGACTTTGTGATTTCCCCTTGTTTCATCTCACATAGCCACTGACAAAAACTGAAACATCGTGTGAACAAAAGAAAACCAAACACGAAGCTCTTGGAGTTTGTTGCTGCTGCAAATTGTTTGTAAAGCTCAACCCCACTGTTGCGTCCCAAACTGCAATATCTCTTCATAACCAGCAGGGGAATCACTTAAGTCAGGTCCAGGGTTTGCTTCGAGATGAGATCACTTCCAGGTCAAAATAAGCTTTTTAAATAAGTCTTTATATGTGCTGCTAGAGCCTGTTTATTATCTGAGGCCCCGGATAAATGTGTACCTCAGACTTCACAGTTGCTGCAGTAACAATAAAGAGACACTCAGACAGGCTTGTGCTGACATTGTTATCATGGTTAACACATGTTTGGTCTCCCCTCCCCCTGGTGTCCTCAGCCAGGTCTCCTTGAAGTGTTCCAGTCATGGCTACCAAAGTCATACCTTGGTATAAGAGGAAGCATGGGAGCCAGGTCAAAACTGATTATGCTTATCAACACTCTAAAACTGTTGTCAAGCAGCATACAGAAAGGTACGAAGGTGGATTTCACCTGCTGCTTTGAGAAGCTCAGCTGCTGCTGCTGCTGCTTTGCCAGGTAGAAAACTAGATCAAGCCGCTGCTGAGAGAGGAGGGGTCTTCGTTTTACTGCTGCCACGGTACACATCTGCTTCCAAGTTGCAAAAGGATGAAGTTTGGAGTGAATCTAAAGTTTCCTTCACAGCAGTCACCACACAGAGCAGCCGGACTCGTCAAGCATTTCTGCTTTTTTCTAGTTATCTCCGTTCAGTTTACATCATCCCAGACTAGATCATTTGTCGATGTTATCTAAAGAGGAAAAAGACAACTTTTATAACAAACGCAGCATTAGCAGCATGGCTACGACTAGCAGTCTGGCTACTGTCCAAAGCAAGAATCAACTGTAAGAATCCCAATTTGAAACCCTGATCTCAGTGCTATGAAAAGAAGTTTTGAAGTCATCTTGATAAGGTGCTGATGAGAAACACATACCAGCAGGGGAACATAATTTGACACAACACCGGGCTGCTCTCCATTGAGTGAATTCCCATTGGTTCACTTTTGTTTTACCATAATCTGACCTCAATCTTTCCAGGAAATATCCAGCCCGGTTGGAGACCGAATAACTCAGTAAAAGTGAGATTTACAAGGATCTGTATGCAGATGATTCATGTCTTTCTTTCCATTACTTTGTGCAGTCAGTGTTTATTTCAGAATAAAAAGCAGGGGGCGCCGCATAGCTCAGTCGGTAGCGCGCGCGACCCATGTGCCGAGGCTCTGCAGCGGACCTGGGTTCGACTCCCGGCCCGGGTCCCTTTGCTGCGTGTCACTCCCTGTCTCTTACCCTGTTTCCTGTCTAACTCTTCAGCTGTACTATCAAATAAAGCCAGAAAAGGCCAAAAAAAAATACTTAATAAAAAGCAAAAAATTGTCTATTACCGGTAGAAACGCTAAGATCATTGCAGACAGGCCCTCACTGACTTGCTACAGACGATGCTAACGCTGATGTTGCTCTGCAGCCAGATCTGAGCCGCAACAAGCCAGCCCCTGATCACCGGGTCGTCCTGTAGAAAGCTGCCCTGCTGTCATGTAGCCTCTTGCTTCATGCCAGAGGCAGCCTGACACTCCTCTGAACCTGACCTACATCTGGGGCCAGATGTCACAGCTGTAGGTCTCAGGACTGATCAAGTTTCTCAAGACGTTTTCCATGACAGTGATTGGAAAAGTGTATTGTTTTCTATGCAGACAGAGTGTAAATGAGTTGGATCAACCATGTAAAGTAGTTTTTAGATGAAATCTTACTCATGAGTCTGCATCAGCTGTCAGTAAGGGGAAGTTCATGCAAATGAAAAGCTTCTGCAAACGTTGAAGTTGTTTGGCTGATCTTTACTAAATTAGATTTAAGCAGATACGTTGATTAAATACGAGTGGATTTCTCAGGATACTCTACATATAGGTTAGGATTTAATTATATTGGCAATAAAAAGAAGAGAAATCTGCCTCCAACTACAGATACAGAGAAGGAAACACAAATGTAGTCCAGAAGTTGAACATGGATTGGCAAAACATTCGAAAGAAAAATTTCTTTTGCACCAATATAGAATTACTTAAAAATCAAAAATAAACCTTCAGTGGATCGTGACTGATTTCAGCTCAGCGACTGCTTCTGCAATGCTTAAACCTGAAAAACGTCCGTTATCTTGATTCCTGTTTCTATAACGATGTTTCGTCCTCCTGACAGGAAATCAAGCTCTAAATCAGTGAGCCAGGTGCAGGCCCAGGCCACAGAGGCTATGGCGGAACCAGCGTACACCATCCCGGTGTTCCGGCAGAGGTGAGTTCCCATTGGCTGCTGCCATATGTCAGGCTATTTTAAGTGTAAGGTAATACTGAACTACAGTCTCTACTAGCTGACCTCAGTCAAGACAGCACATTTCTCCCATCTTACTAGTTGTTCACTTTTCAGTACGGATCATTTTGAATTGTCAATTCAATCAAAAGTGAATCAGCAGTCGGAACGCTCCGTTAAATTAAATTACACCTGTCGGGCTGATAGAAACAGTTGGTCAGTGATGAATGAACTCTACTGTTGCTTGAACTGAGTTTTAAATAGTTACTTCTTACTTTTTAATTGTGAGATGGCAGTTCCCATGTAGATTCAGACAGAAGACTTGAGATGAATCGTTTAGGGAAAGACTAAGAGTTTTAATCGTTCAGGATGTATTCAATATAAAGTCTGTATAAGATAAAGTCAACGTTTAACTCATGTTGACATGGTGAATTAATAATCTCGTGCATGTAGTTAGTATGAAGATGAATAGATCACTTTAAGTTATATGTTGGTAACAATGTCATCGCAGTTTATAGAGCCCACCGATACACAGTTTTGGGAGTCGATGCTGATATTACAAACGGCAGTATCGATATATATCGGTTGATATACACAGTTTTTGCAGTAATTCCTCAACCACTGGACAGAATTAGAAAATCAACCTGGGCATCATTTTCTGCATTGTTGTTTAAAACCAAAACGTTTCCATTTCGGCCAATATCATGATATCTGAGATATATCAGCTGATAATATCGGCCAACCAGAATATCAGTCGGGCTCTAATAGTTACGAAACTTTAAATCTAGATGTGCGAAATAATAGTTGATTTAAATAAAACTTAAAACTAGTATTAAGAGAAAAGAAAACGAGCTTAAAATATGTTTTTTTACTCACAATACTAAAATAAATTTAAAAAATATATAATAATGAATGTTTTTATTTCAAGTCTTTGTCAGTTTGCTCAAATTTGTCAACATAAGAATCATCAGGAGACGTTGGTTCATATGTTTAGTGAGATCAGGATGTTTACAGGACAAATTAAAAAGCCTTCACAAAGTCCTGTGTTTGTATCGTGATGCTTACTCATAAACTTATTTAATCTTGCCTCTGAGAAATACTCCCCATATCACGATGGTAAAAAACTGAAACTAATGAACTTAATATGAAGTTAAGTCAAGCTTTTACTTTTTTAAAACAAGAAAACTACAAAGAAATTAGCTAAACCCACTCAGGGAATTAAATGAAACTGAACTGAATACAACAATTGAAAACAAAGTAAAAATGAAAGAGTGCTGCTGTAATAACTGTGGTTGTAGGACTGCCGAGGAGACTGAGGAGTATCAGAGAGTGTCTACGAATGTTGGGAAAGGACTGGCTGTGATTCAGGAGGAGCTCAGCAGGATGAGGATAACCACCAAGGCCCGAGTGGACAGCCTGAACATCCAGAGAGAGGTAACGAGCCTCTCCGGCAGGATCGCTCTTCTGTAGCGTTTAATTATGTCGTCTTGGTGTTTTTTTTTATTTGTTTGATGTCAGCACCTCCAAAAATAACTGTAAGATTTGACCACATCATCTATAAAAGTTGTTCAACAGTTTGAAGTGAAGTATTTCAGCAGATTAATGTCGGTAAGCAATCAAATCAAATCACTTTGTAATTATCGAACACTGATGATATTCAACTCTACATTTATGTTTTACACACCACTTGGTTATCTTGATACACTACATATGTCAATATGTTTTAAAAATGAATAAAAATGAGATGTACTGTATTATACATGTACTGGATAGTTCAGACTGAAGCTGTATTTCCTCTGTGTAGTTATTTCGTGTGTCTGTAGAACAAACGACCAGTCGATCTGAGTTGCACCTGAACTTTGACCCCCTACAACAGCAGGCCTGTAATGTAGTCATCTACAACTGACTTTTAATTTTGTCATTATTAATTATTTATCATTAATTAGAAAACAATGTAAAAAAAACTTGAATGAAACTACACGTGTAGTACGTGATATGTGATTGTGGATTTTTGACATATTTTACTCAGATGATATTTGTACAAATTAAAAAAAAAGCACATTATCTGTAGCGGATATTAGTTCCAGCTGAGCGCTCGCTGAACCCGACTAATTACAACATATTAATCTTATATTCATCGATGTGTCCTCGAGTCGCAGTAAGAAACCAGAGCGGTGAAGCTGTGTTGACTGCAGGTCTTACTGCTGCTTCACCTCTTTAATCCTTCTGGTCCGGGCAGATTTCAGATTTGTTGATAGTGATGTCAGCTGGTTAATGTTGATGCTGACAACATGTTGGCAGAGAAGACTTTATAATGACACAGAAACAGGTGGTCTGTGTATTTACAGTGTACAAGCAGTAATTTAGATGCAGCCACTGTTTCATTTCAACGCACAGTTCAACCCAAACCAACCCAATCACCAGAGTTAATGTTAACCAATGTTTCTGCAAATATGGTGAAACTTGATATTTATTTAAGTTCAGTTTAAATTTCACCTTGTGACGATGCTGTGCTCATGTTCTTATTTGGTTTAGACACAAAAACTACTTGGTAAGCGTTAGGGGAAGATCTTTTTTTGCTTAAAATTTCCGTTTCGGTTGCCACAAACACAACTGGAAATTGTCCTGATACGCACCCATGTGATGCTTACAAATATTGAAACACTGTCGTCCCTCGTCACAAATATCCAGCAGTTTCACACTAACATATATTGAAATCCAGTCTCAAACCGCGTTCACCGTTCTAGCAGCCTTCTCTCTCTGTAATTCCACCACCATCCCCTCCACCTCTCGATGTGAAAGTCAGGTCGTGCACATGTAAGATGAACGTGATGTGACTCATTTTTATACAGGAGAAATGTCAACATGGTACACAACATATGACTTGTACAAAACATGTCTAAAGAAACATTAACTGCCAGCATTTTATCCTCCCCAGTCTTTGTTCGTTTACTCGTGCAGCATGTTCTGTACAATCTCTTGATGCATTTCACTCTCTCCAGGTTAAGGACATGATGGCGAAGAGGCCAGAGTTTTTGGATGACATCCCCAAGATGCCGGACTTCCTGGTTGCCCTGCGACCCCACACCGTGTGGGAGAAGACGCCTGTCAAACTGTTCTGCACCGTGCAGGGAAACCCGAGGCCCATCGTCAAATGGTCAGAACATCCAATTCTCACAGGAGATGGTTTTAGATTTGACCTCAGTTTGCTCTTCAACAAAACATTTAAATGTAAAGCATGTACTATCGAAGCCTTCATTATCCAAGTCTTATCTTGAAGTAGTTACATGCAGTTCATCAGAGCTGTAGTTGATGTTTTAGTTGTACAGAACACCCTGTATACAGAAAATGTGTTGTGTCTTGGGAATAAATACAGCATCGATCTTTTGATCTATCCTAAAAAAGTTGTTAGCATTCCACTGATCCCTTTAATACGAGTCTACAGTGTTTAGCATACCTCCAAGCAGCCATCACCTCGTAAATATCGGCTGCTATTTAAGTTCACAATGTCAGTTTATTGGTGGATGAGCCATCAGAGAGTCACGTGTCCCCATAAACATACAGATTCAAAGTGAGAGCCTGTAGGTGTGAACAGGTGACCGACTCCCGACTGTTTGCAGGTATAAAGGAGGCGTGCCAGTCGACCCCCTGAACGCCCCTGGAAAGTACAAGATTGAAAACAAGTATGGAGTCCACAGTTTGATCATTAGCAGGTACGACACAAACACAACACAACTCTGCGGTGTTAAAAACATCCTGACACATCACACAAACAAGAAGCTGGTGGTTGATTTGAACCGTATTGAGGACGATGTTATCTGTACGAATTCAAGAGTCCAGGTTTTTAGAAGTGTTGACAACCAGCCCCAGTTTTTTGATAACGTCCCTTTTTTGCAATTTGTTTTGTTAATACTAAGTAATACTGTTCTTTAGAAGGTTCAACACTTCGTACAAACACACATCCTTTGTAAATTATTGCACGATCTTTTTTGGAATCAGGATTGTGCATCAGAAATATGGGACCTTGAAATATGTAAAATCTAAAAAGAGCCTGTCGTACAGGAGGGATTAGATAATCTCCTCTGTGATATTTTACCTTTAATGGTTTATATTGTAGCGTTCCACCTTCACTTTTGGAGTCTAAAATTAAAAGATGAGCAGCGAGAGAGGAGAGGGAAGTTAGATTGAGGGCTCAGCCTGTTGGTCCGTTCGTCATCTTGGAGACTCCTCAGCTGTTCGTGTCGAAGTGCTGACATTTGCGTCATTCGAGCCATGAATTCCTCCCGCCGCTCCCCCTCTCGCTCTCTCCCTCTCTTTCTCTTGGAGGCATTGAATGTCTTCGGTTCCCCGTCATTGCATTACAGGGTCAGTGAGGAGACGTGTCGCTTATGTCCCAAACTTTGCAAAAAGAAGCAGAACAATTTTCTCATTCACAGTGAAAAAGCTCAAACAGAAGGAGAAACGGTTTATGTTCCCCGACAGCTGAGCAAATGGATCGTCTTTTAAAATAGTTGAGGGGGTGAAGGTCACATTTCTTCCTTCTATTCTCACCCTCAGACTCCTTTTCAATCGCTGTCACACGGCGCCACTGCCCTCCTTTTCATCACCCTTCCAACATGTGAGGTTACTTTTAAAAAGAGGCAGAACATGATGTCTTGTGCCTGAATCAGACACTGACTTCAGGAGTTCACCGCTGACCTTGACGAGCCACCGACGTGTCGTTGAGGAAAGAAAGAGCTTAGCTGCTCCGTTCGCTCGTGTTTGGCTCCGTGTTTTCACTGCCAAGACTTTAAGATGGGCTCAATTTTCAGCTCGTTGTTTCGTCTCTGCTCAAATCCTTTCTGACTGTCAAGTTAAAAGTGGATCTGCTACCAATTCTTAAGGCAAAATAAAATATACAGTAATACAAAGCACAGCAGTCGGTTTAATGAATGCACGTAAAGATTCAGAAAACAAAACAAAATTCAAAATAATATTCTATTTTAAAGCTATATTCATAAACTATATTGTTATGTGCACAAAAAATATTCAAGAAAAAACAGAACAGGACATAATGATCATATTTTAAGAAACAAATAATGAAAATAAATAATAAAAATGTGAAGAAAGAACAGAAGTGGCTTCATAAAGCGAGTATGAGCAGGTGACTGGATTTAGATTTGACTTACAAATAGGATGTAAATGTTGAATATGTATTTTTTTAAGGAAAATCAGGTCCCTAGAACACGGTTTGAGGCTAGAAAGGTGGCAGGGTCCGCCACATGTAAACAAAGTAGAGCAGGTCAGTTTGTTTATTGAGTCATGAAAACAAAGAGAGTTTGTTTGTCTCGTTTGTTTAGACAGAAAATGAAGAAACCCATGTTTTACAAAAAGGAGCCTTGTGTGATGAGTATTTCATAAATACTCTGCGTGTGGTTGATTGAACTACACTCTGACGTGTGTGTAACGTGTGTGTCTGGTGCTGCAGGTGTGTTGTGAGTGATACTGCTGAGTACAGCGCTGTGGCCACCAACCAGCACGGCACGGCCACCAGCAAGGCGACAGTGACGGTGAAGAGTAAGTCATCGCTTGTTCTGGTTCTGTACCATTCAGACGTTATCCACTTCTGTGTTTCTCTCTGTGACTAACGTGACTTTGTGTTCGTCACAGGAGCGTCAGGAGCTGGCGAGTCCTGCCATCTTGGTTTAGGTGAGGAGAGAGGGAGCGGTATCTGAAGATGTAGCTGAAGGGCGGAGCGGAGGGTTGTTGTTGTTAATTTTTTGTTTGGAGTCGGGCCCAGACACAATCACTACAAGCACACGGGATCAGCTGCCTACAAATAGCAAGCAGGTCACATGTGAGAGGCCTGATACGCAGTGGAAACTATTGTAAGAAGCTGTTGTCGAGAAACAAGTTAGTAACAAGAGGATGGTCTGCTTAAAGTAAACAGACGATAATCTAACAGAACATCCACAGACTTAATGTGTTCAGGGAAGAAAATCATTAAGTAATTAGGTAAATACTTTCCCCCGCTGTTAATATATCGTGAGGCAGTTTCTCTTGTGCTCCAAACATCTTATTTTGTTTCAACTGGACGAGCAGTAACATGTTGGATCCTTAAACCAATCAGAGACATTTAAAAACTGCCAGAACGTCGTGACTAAACACATCTTTTCATTTTCTTGTAAAAACATTTTTGCAAAGAATCTGTCATCTATTGACCATTCTGATAACAACACTCCTCAGTCTGTCACCTGGTACGATCAATATGTTGTTTCCCACTGAAGTTCTGAGGACGACATGTTGATTATATGATTAATAAAAATGATTTCCAGGTTGCTGAATTCTTTCTTTTTCTCAAAATAACTACGTCTATTGTACAAAGCAAACAATTCAAAAACAAAGTTTCATCAACATCTGTGGCAACGTGTTTTAAGTTGATATCAAATGTTATTGATTGTTAACAGTGCTGCTTCACTTCTTCAGTGCCTCATCTGACTGACATCCATCCCAGTAAGCTGGAGGTGACCCTGCTGGATCGGTTCAAGGTGTCCTTCGGTGTGGAGGGCGGCTCCATCAGTCTGGTCTGCAGCATGGTGGTCATCCCCAACCTCCCCAACGTACCGCCGATCACCCAGTGGTACAGAGACGGTGAGACGTATTATTTTATAGATCAGTTCATTTATTTAATCATTCAGCCGGTTGTGTTTCTTCACTCTTCGCTGCATCTTCCCTCTCGTCCAACAGATAAACTGCTGAAAGCCGGTAAGCTGGCTGAGATGTCTGTGGGTGGAGGAGCCGCCCGTCTGACGCTGCCTCACCTGGCGAAGGACGACGAGGGTCTCTACACCCTCCGCATCTTCACAAAGGACGGCACCGCTGAGCACAGCGCCTACCTGTTTGTTTCAGGTACATCTCTCTGCATCATGGAGCTTTTTAACGTCGATCAAAAATGGACATTTAGAGCACAAAACAGCCTGTTTATGACCACAGATACCACAGCTGAGGAAGAAGGGGATATTAACTGATTGATGAAAATGCTGGAACACCAAATCTAGAACTAAATATAGACAAAAGAAAGATGAATTTGAGTGAAGTCTGTTGCTAAAAATGTGCATCGTCGAGACAAAGTGACAATTTATCAGACGAGCTTCAACACGCTCGAATCCACAAACAGAAAATCATCTGATTATAATCTAAA
Organism: Acanthopagrus latus; assembly: GCF_904848185.1. Lineage (NCBI taxonomy): Eukaryota > Metazoa > Chordata > Actinopteri > Spariformes > Sparidae > Acanthopagrus > Acanthopagrus latus. The sequence continues at coordinate 2,417,626 of NC_051039.1, read as the reverse complement.
CGATTTGTCCCTTTGTGAATGGATGAACTGGTCTGATCTGAATATTAATCTTATCTTTCAACGCAGGTTTTAAGGTTTTAGGACTCGAGCCAAAATCAGTTCATTACAAATGTCACATCGTTTGTACACGACATGAAGCAGACTCATTAACTCAGATAAAGTTCACTCAGTTCTCACCAAACCTGCTCTCAGAATCTGCCTTGACACGACCAAACGAGGGATTATTTTCTTTATAGTTGCTGTGCAAACCATTAATTAGAGAGAACCTCGGTCAGGGTGTCTGCAGTTCCCATGATGAGAAGCCTCGTCTGAGTTTTGATTTACAGTTTTTAATCATTATTATATCAAACACTCAGACAGACAGTTGATTATTAATTGTAAAGCTCATATCATCCTGAAAGAAAACAACATGCAGCACAATAAATAAAGGTTGTCACGTCCATAAATCATTCCCTTTTTCCATTAATATATTTTAAGTTGCATCTGTCTGTCTCCCTCCTTCTTTCTGATCCTATCCTACGCTCTTTTCTCCTCGCTCTTCCAGATGCCGCCCCCTCTGTGGCCGGCGCCCCTGGAGCACCAATGAGCGTGAAGGCGTACGACATCAACTCTGACTACGTGCTGGTCGCCTGGAAACCCCCAAACACCGTCAATGAGGCGGCGATCACCGGATACTTTGTGGATCGGTCAGTGTCTTTTTATAGCAGCGTTGGCACATTGAAGCGAATACAGTCATATCGTACTGAAGTTAATGCCAAGGAAACCGTTATAGGTGACACTTTATCAGGTGTTTTCATCTCAGATTTGTTTTTTATTTCACCTTAGTAGCCAAAGACAAACATTTAATGCAGCATTTACTCAGAAACATTAAAGTTTAATTTCTTTCAGTTACCTACAGTTGATTCCAATCACTTTTATTGTAGGTTTATTTAATTCTGGTTTCCTTTACATGGCAGCAAATTTAAAAACAAGCTTCAGATTTTGTTTCTTGTTGATGATGTCATACTACTGATGTCATTTCCTGATCCTGGTGTGTGTAGGTGTGAGGCTGGCAGCGACACCTGGGTCCAGTGCAACGACGCCCCGGTGAAGGTTTGTAAATACCCAGTGCACGGACTGAAAGTGGGCCGCTCCTACCACTTCCGCGTCCGCGCCGTGAACAGCGCCGGCATCAGCAGGCCGTCCCGCAAGTCCGACAAAGTGACCGCACTCGACGAAGCCGAGAGCCAGAGGCTGCAAGGTACTGATGAAGGTAAATACAAAACACAGACCGGTGGGATACGACTGTTTTCTGACGGGTCTGCTGCTGTCGTTTCCTGCAACAGTGATTAAAATCGAAGGAAAGTACGACATAGTGATCAAGGACGATGACCTGGAAGGTACGGTAGTCCACAAAGACCGATCTGGTTCAGTCCTTTAATCCTTTAAACCACCTGAACTTCACATTAACACTAACACCTCTTCCCTTTGTCCAACCTTCATCACCATATTAACACATTCAGCAACTTAAAACTTCAAAACATCTCTGCATTGACGATTATATCACTGATAATTAATCAGTCGTAGGGAGGGTGGTGTGTTTGTGGCTCAGGAGAGAAAGACGAGGGAGCGGGTCACTTGTTTACACGATCACTCATTGGCTGTTGTAGGATGTAGGGCGGATGTATACAGTCCTGTCATTAACACGGCCGCCACCTCAGGATCTCTGTCGTTAAAGGATAATGGAGTCTGCTGTGAAATGAGAGGATTTTTAGTTTGAGCAATCAGATATTTTGTCGACCCTGAATGATCACCGGTACCCATGAATTTGGGTTTTTCTACAATTTTCTGGCAGGGAAGAAATTGTTCATACATCTGCCACCCAACCTACAAAAACCTCCTTTACTATGTCTTTATTTTGTAGTAGGTCAGAAACAATAGCTTTAGATTCCAGATGTTTCTACTTACTGACACAAAATGTTCAACTTACAAACAAAATGACCTATAAAAACATCCTGCTCGTCTACATTTTAAGAATGATACTTTGAATGCTACACAGATCAAATAATTTCTTCTTCTCCTCCTGTGATAACCGTCGTGGTTCCCTCTTTGATCTAACTCCATCTTTTCTTCACCTGATTTAATCGACTTATTTCCAGTTAAACTACTTAGTGTTTTTCTTCCTCCTTTAAAAAGTGTGTCATGTATCTCCTTTTACTTTCAAGCAAACCTTTAACACAAAAACTAATTTAAAAACTAAAAACACGTTGGTAACATTTCACACTTGAAGCTGTTGTTGAAGTCCCACATTTTTACTGTAATGTTCACAGCTACTCCCACACCTCAGGAACTTTATTAAAGACATTCAAATCTTTTTATCAGCTTCTGTCATGTTTATAAAAAGCTGAAACATGATCCTGGTGTTGTCTTTATTCACTCCAACACCTCGTCATTTCTGCAAAGGTAAAAGATGATTAAAAACACAACACTTAGTTAATGAAACACACAATGTGGGACTTCTGCAGCCGCTGTTACTGTTAGTGATCTAGGCCTCAACACCGTTCACTCCCAATCCAGGCTACGTAACGATCCCGGGAGAGCCCACCGACGTGCACGCATCCGAGATTTTCAAATCGTACGTCGTGCTGAGCTGGAATCCTCCCAGCCCCCGCGGACGAGCTCCGCTGTGGTACGTCATCGAGAAGGTGTGTTGTGGCTCCACCGTAAGCCATCGCTTTCCATCAATGTAGCCCAGTGTTCAGCTCTGTACTGTAGAGACAAGGTAAAGAAGACATTAACCTCCTGAACTCAGGATTTTTATGTTAGATGTTGATTTTTGGATTAAACTCTCAGAGATCCTCACTAGAGAAGCTTCTGTGTTTCACAACATGAGGATGTAAAGATGGATTAACTCATAAATCCATCAGTTTAAGAGGTTACATGTGTTTTTTATGCTTATGTAATAAACATGAAAGCATTAAAAGCTCACCGTGTTTCACTCGTGCTGTTGGGGCTCCACTTACGCAATAATCTAAATATTCTCTAAACAAATCCAAACAAAGGTCACACAAACATATGCTAGAAATGTAGATTTTAATGTAGATATAAAAACAACACTGGAAAGGATTTATGACCAATGTACAGATATGTACATCTAACATTAAGGTTTATTTATGCTCGACAGCAGTGTAGGCAATATTTCAAGTGAGAGGAAGATGTTTAAAATATGTCGGACCTGTTTGAGGATAGTTAACAGGAGTTGGTGACACGTTGTAAACAAATGATGTGTCTCAGTTCTGGTCTGCATCCTTCAGAGGAGCATTTGAAGGCCAATTGCATCAGTACGCCGTGTGAAGGTTGTCCCAGTCTGAAGGCTCCTCCAAATGCTCCTCCTTTTCCCTGTTTTTGGAGGATGCTTCACTACGATCCTTCATGGCCTCACATATCCCAAGATTCTTTGCACGCCAGAAACTGAAGAAAGATAGAGAGAAAATGGCGACATTGCGTAGCGTAGATCGTCACTTTTGCGGGCCTGGGCGGCCGAAATCGTGATGCAAGAGTAAAACATCTGCTGACACAACCAGGAAATGCTCCAAAGGCTCGACTGTCACATTTAACAACGACTGACGAGGTTAACAAGGACTCTGAAGGACTCGCCTTCACAGACCACAGAGGCCGAGTCCTTCAGAGGACGCAGACCCTGAACTGGGACACAACAATTATATGATGTTGCTTCACTCAGACACAGATACAAACAGTCACTACAGAGCAGCTGGGAGGAGGCTGGATGGTTGCGAAGGAAAACTGGAGGTGCGTGACAGACTGATTTGACTCTGAGCGGCGCCCTCTAGTGGTTGTAGTACTTAACAGTAATGCCAACATGAAGGACGTTAATGTATCCTCATATTTATCTTTATTCATAATAATTCTTGTCTCTCGACTGTTTCTTTTTTCCTCTTTAAGGAAGTAGTTGTCTAAACTTTCATTATTCGTCTGTTTTGATATAAAAAACTAATATAGCTGAAGTTGAACTGCCATATTTGGAGGACTCAGTATTGTACAGTAATGTGTATACGTCTCAAAAGTCAAGTCTCTTTTGGACACGTGACGATGATCACACCTTTAGATAATATTGATAATAAACTTTATTTTAGCAGCACAGGTCCAACAATCGTGAATCGCAGAGGAATGAAACAGAATAAGATGCAAATAGAAACGTTAATTGAAGAGTAATGAAGAAGATTAAACATCGAGAGATAAAACAAAATATAAAAGAGCAACAAAAAATCATTAGATAAACTAAATTGAGCCCCAACTCTGCAGAAACACTCGATCTGTGAGCTCGTCTTTGTGTTGATGCTACATTGATGAGGTTGTGTCGCAGATGGCTGTTCCTTCTCATGTCCTCACCCCCTCCTCCCTCCTCCCTCCTCCCTCCTCCCCGACTCTCCCACAGTGCTTAGCAGGCACTGGAGCATGGCAGCGGATCAACACGGCAGTCAAACTGCAGTCCCCTCGTTACCCAGTTTTTGATTTGCAAGACGGGCAAAAGTACCAGTTCAGAGTGTATTCTGTCAACATGTACGGGTCCAGCGAGGCCTCGGCGCCCTCAGAACCCGTCGAAAAGGTCGACGAGGACGGTAAGGGGCCGGGTTCTGTTTCATATATACAGCAAAGTTCACACAGAGATTAACACAAAGATCTGCTCTATTCCTGTTAACTATGAGGAAGAAAATCACATTTTGGACAAATATTCATTAACTTTAATTAGTTAAATGTTTTAGTGCCCGGAATCACAAATCTTTCTTCCACAGATGAAAAAGATATAATCATGTCAACAATTCAACTTTAAAAGAAAAAAAAAGGGGGACAAGCAAGTTTAAAATTTAAAATGATTATTTGAAAATGTAAAGGTGGAACGAAAAAGTGACATTTAAAATGCAAAAACGTTTAATTAAAGTGCTCAAACTGGAAGATTAAATCATAAATAAGAAAAGAAAAAACATCAAATATAAAACTCAACATGAAGAATACAATAAACAAATGAAAAATGGCCTGAATAGTTTAATGTGCACTTTAGGATTTGACATTTATATTCTATTTAATTGTTTTTACCAGGTTGATATTTTCTTTCAGTGTTTATGGACATATAATTCCTCTTAGTGTCTTAAAATAATCTTGTTTATCTAGTTTTTAATTATGACCAGAAACATCCTCAATGAAACTGAGATGATGAAGCAACTTCAAGAAAAGTCTCAGTGTCTCACGTTGACAGAAGATTTTTTTATTATCTTTATAACAGATTGTTGGTTAGTGCTCGATCATTTCTTCACGACAAGATTTATTGACCATAAATCAAAATCATTTGAAGAAAAAGATCTGGAGAGAAATGTTGCGAAAATGGGGGAATGTATTTTTATATTTGCTCATTTTATCTCTAATTCAGTTTTTGTATTAAAAGACAAATAGATGAAATGTGAAATGTTGAAAACATCTTTTGCTCAGAGTAAATCTGTGTTCATTCCAGGAACTGAGGTGTCGATCGGTACGTACGTACAGATCAATGAAACTCTTCCACTGTGTGATCTAACCACGTGTGACGGGCTGAGCACTCAGAAAGAATAATACATGTACACTTGTGTTTGTGTTGTGACGTAGATGAGCTGAGGTCTTCAGTGAAACCTCCTCACCTCAACACGACTTGTTGTTGTTCTTGTTGTTGTTGTTGTTATTTCAGTCGAGGCACCAAAACCAGTTTCACACCTGAACTCTCTCTGTGTCGGCTCACATTTACTGAAAACACACCAGGACACACCTTTGACTTCTGCATGTTTTATATAAGTGGCACTTGTTTCATAATCTGCGGCACGTGACAACAAACACCTGCAGTCAGGAGCATCAACAGGTGATTATCAGGACCTCTGTTAGTGGATCGGTACCGGTACCTTGCTTTTCAGAAAGCGTTTGTGTTCTTATTTTTTAATCGGATTGGGTTGAAATGTGTCCTGAACATCCAAGAAACCCTTCAACATGTTTTTATTTTAATAGTTGTTGGAGAATATTTGGCAGTAATCAGATTAAAAGCAAATGAAGAATCTGTAGTTTTCACTTTGTTTGCAACTGGACTTTGATTCTGTTCAGTGTCAGTGTGGTTCTGTCACATCTGGAAGATATTTAGTTAAACATTAAATATTGAGCTGCAGATTTTGTGAAGATATTTTGGCTGATATTTCCTCCAGATGGAGTTTTTGCTTTGCAGGAACATGTCAGTTTTTACTGCAGACATATAAAATATTTCAAGATGTTTTATTTTCACCTGCTGTAAAGTTCGGTGGTTTTATTTCAGAGGTAGATATTTGCACATCGATGCTGCTGGATTTCTCTCACTTTATCTGTTGAGTGTTTATTTTATTGTCTTTCTAAAGTTTAACTCTTAAATGTTGATTCATTTTTCAGCACTCTACCACCTCGTCCACACTGATACAGATACGTTTTCTGTGTCCACACGACCTTCGTTTCACAAAATATCTCCGTACAGACGAGACACAAAATGATTACAAACGCTGAAACAGGCATGTTAGCAGTGTGTATGTCTGCCATCGTTAGTACACACACAGGATTATTACAGAAAGTAGAAATGTTCAACGTCATCGTTTCCTTGAACACTCAACACGTAAACATGGAAACACAGAAACAAAAGAGTTTTTTTTAAAAAAACTGCGTGGACGAGACTAAAACGAACAGGAAGATGTTTGTTCTGCAAATTATCCATATTAGTGTGGACGAGGCCTAAATGTCAGGACAAACAGGCACATCTGTAATTAACCCATTATGGTTAATTGCTTGATAACGATGTCATTACTTGTGTTGAATGATGACTCCCTCTCCTCTGAACAGGCGTCCCCTCTGCTCCCGGTCAGGTTGTTGCCACCAGGAACACAAAGTCGTCCGTGTTCGTTCAGTGGGACGCTCCCAAGAGTCCCAAAAGCCTGATGGGCTACTACATCGACGGCCGCGTGGTCGGAGCCAAGGAGTGGTTCCCCTGTAACCACAAACCCTTCAAACACACCAGGTCAGTGAACAAAACACTGAAGCGACGTTAACATCTTGAATCTGAAATTAAACCAGACAAGAAACAGAGTCATGAGTTGTTTCTTGTCTTGTTTGTAACCAACATATCTTCCTATAATATATAATTGTGTGTGTGTGTGTGTGTGTCAGGTTTGTGGTCCACGGTCTGATCCCGGGTGAGACCTACGCGTTCCGCGTCCAGGCCGTCAACGTCTTCGGCCTCAGTGAAGAGTCTCAGGAGTCGTCTCCCATCGCTGTGGAGCCGGCGCTCGGTGAGAACAACAACATGTTTGTTAATTAAAAATGTTTATGAAGCTAAAAAATACTTTAAAATGCAAATAAAGCTCATAGATTTAATCGAAAATGTAACTGTGAACAAGTCAAACACCGTCAGTGTAGCTCAGTGCTCATTGTTCATTACTCTGTCCAGGTAAAGGGGTGGAGTACGGTACGTATGAGCAGTTTGTTCCCACCTGACTCACCCACCGTTCTCACTTTGATTTCCGTGTTTTAATCACAGAACTGCACATTTACAATGTCACCAAACACGGTTGTTGCCAGAAAGTTCACAGAATCAGTTGTACGATACAAAACTACGGTGCGGTTATTAATGAAATGAGTTTGATGTGTTTTTGGAGTTCCAGTCTGCTCACAGTCGACATGAAGGAGTCAGAGAAGTTGTTGTGAAGTATCTGAAACATGTTAAAACCTTTAAATGTTACCTGTGGTGCAGCGACTCCCAGCGCTCCCTTCGGCATCACCATGCTGAGCTGCGACGGCGCCTCCATCACTCTGGCCTGGAAGAGTCCCAAACACTGCGGCGGCTCCAAGGTCAACGCTTACTACGTGGACAAGCGCAACGCCGACTCTCTGGTGTGGAAGGAGGTCAACCAGGAGGCCATCACCGAGAGGATCTGCACCGTGAGAGACATCACTCACACAGTTAAATAAATGAAACTAACAGATGTGAGTTTGTTCTGATTGCAGGCGTGTGAATCTTCTCTCTGTATCTTCAGGTTGAGAATCTGACCGAGGGAACCTTCTACGAGTTCAAGGTCCAGGCTGGTAACATGGCCGGTGTCGGCGTGCCCTCAGATCCCAGCGCCCCGATGAAATGTGAAGCTTGGACCATGGACGAGCCGGGTAGGAGAACCATCACTGTATCATACCTGTGAAGGATAACTGAGTGGATTTTTGGGAATTACAAGTAATGTGACTGTTGTGTTCAGAGGGGTCAAAGACAAACATGAGAAATATTGGAGGTTTTTTGATGCAGGGTGCTGAAAGATGACTCCGGAGCAGACTCTCTGTGCTCGTGTTTTCATCATGTTTTCATTCGGTCGCACCTTCAGGTCCGGCCTACGACCTGAGCTTCAGTGAGGTCAGAAGTCACTCCCTGGTCGTCCTGTGGAAGGCTCCAGTCTACACCGGAGCGAGCGCCGTCACTGGGTATTTTGTGGAGATGGCCAAGAAGGGCTCATCGGAGTTTGTCACTCTGAATGAGGAAGCCGTGAGCCACCGTTACCTGCAGGTGAGAGAAAAGATACGTAGGTGGTAACAAACCAGAAGAATTGTTCTTCAACAACAGAATTTGAAAGAGGGATTTTCGGTCAAACACTGTTTGAATGGTTACCTGCAGGCGACCGGTCTGGAGGAAGGTGCAACCTACGTGTTCAAAGTTCGTGCTGTGAACGCGAGCGGCGTCGGAAAAGCTTCCCAGCTGTCTGAGCCGGTCTGTGCTAAAGCTCTGCCAGGTAACAGCTCAACTTCTATAGCCACGACTTCTGTAGGGATTTAATCAGTTGCTTTTTGAAATTATTACTACGGATTTAGTTTTGTTTAATTCTGGGGGACAAAATTAAATTTGTGTTTAGAGACAAACTTCTCCCTACTTTGCTTTTTAGATTATGTCCTGAACATACTGAAAATAATTTACAGACGAGACCAAAGTGCAAAGAAATACTCGGATGACCTCACTGTATGTTTTGTGTGGATCTGAATGTTATATTCCAGATTTGTGCTTCTCACGTTATTATCACAGGCACCAAGGAGATCGTGGCCAGCGTGGACGAGGAGACCGGAGACATCTTCCTGTCTCTGGAGGCCTGCGAGATCTGTGAGACGTCCAAGTTCATTTGGTCCAAGAACTACAAACCCATCGGCGACTGCCCCAGGGTGTCCGTCTCCACGAAGGGCAGAACGTAAGCTCGCTGTAATCCTCGAACGTGTCTCTGCAGGCGCAGCTCAGCCCTCATCTGGCTTCTTCTTTGGTCACAGACGGAAAGATAATCTTTAAAATAGCACTTAATAAACACAGCAGAGCAAACGGTGTGTTTCCCCTCGAGCCTTCGAACGTTTACTCAGCTCAACTTACTGCTGAGCAACATCACAGCTCCTGTTTCCTGTTTTCAGTGTTCTCAGAAGAGATGTAACATAAATGAGGTGAGGTTTAACATCTGCCTCTGAACTCATTTATGGACATTTGTGAAAATATCATTAAAATTAGGAAAAGTTCTAATGATTTTTTAATAATTTCCCAAATGTTTCCTGTAGAGAACTTTATTATATTGGTACTAATTCTATGAGAATTATATTTAAGTTTAGTTCAGGTAGTTTATCATTATTGTTTAAGTTTCTTGATGTTTTCCTGAAACTTCATTCTCAATATAAGTTGAATTATTTGTTCACTAAGAGAAATCTGACACTTTTGTGTGTTTGATTAAAAAAGTAAGAGACGAAACATCATCAGTTAATCGATTGACTGGACACTGTCTCTAAATGTACTAAATGTCTTCATTCTTTTTCAGGAAACCTCTTGAAAAACGATCAATAAATTGAAACAAAATTCCTAAAAATACATAAAATAAAGTTTTCGACCTGACGTCTTACAGATTCATTCTTTTCGACACTGCATCATGACAGAATTATGAAGTTTGGGGGAATTAAACTGTGAAATGCATTTCTTTCAGTTCTCACAAGCTTGGTGTCTGTGATTGTTCGGATCTTTACGGATATTTAATAGTTGCTGTATTTGTTCCTCAGCTCCAGACTGACTTTCACCAACCCTGACAAAGACGATCTGGGCAGATACTCTGTGGTGGTCACTGACACTGACGGAGTCTCTGGCAGCCACACTCTGACTGAGGACGGTGAGTTCACGTCAACTACAACTAATAATAATCCAGCAGATCGTTTGTTGTTCTGGTTTGTTTGTCGCTCATGTTCGTTGTCCTCTGTCCTGCAGCTCTGAACACCATGCTGGAGCTCAGCTACGCCATCAGACATCCAGGTGAGTGTTGTTTCGTAGCAGCAGACCTGCGATGCAAGTTAGATTGTTTCCTGAGGATCTAATGTTTGGGCGTCTTCTGTCTCGGTGCAGTTGTTCCTCTGAAACACGGTCTGAACTACGAGATTCTGGAGAAGGGTCACGTTCGTTTCTGGCTGCAGGCCGTCAAGCTGTCGCCGTCTGTATCCTACAGGTTCATCGTGAACGACAAGGAGGTCACCAGCGGAGAGGTAACATCAACGATCATTGTGTTTATTAAAGTTGTAGCTTGTTTAAAGTAACATTTAAATCTTTTGCTTGTTGTTGCTGTTATAATAAAATTGACGAACAGACAAACACTTATGATCTCTTCTGTAATCTAAACACAAATCTTCCTCTCAGGGACACAAGATCAGCCACGACGTGGCGACAGGAGTCATCCAGATGACGGTGGATCATTTCACCAGAGCCAACGAGGGCACTTACACCGTCCAGATCCATGACGGCAAGGCCAAGACCCAGAGCTCCCTGGTGCTGGTGGGAGACGGTGAGGCTTTTATTCTCCCTCAAGAATCATTTTCAACAATCTGACAAAAGGAAAAAATATTGGAGCAGAAACAAAATACTGAATCAGCCTTTCATTCTCAGTGTTTGTCAGATGTAGTTCTGAGTGGTCATTAAGTAATTTATTTGTCCACTTTCATTGATCGTGTTTTCTCTGTTTCAGTGTTCAAAGCTGCTCTGAAGGAAGCCGAGTTCCAGAGGAAAGAGCACATCAGGAAGCAAGGTGCCGACACACACACACACACACATCTGGAAACACTCAGAGTTCAACGCTGTGGCAGAGATCAACTCCCTCTGAGTGTTTCTGATGTTTCATTTCATTCATTGTTGCTCTTTATGTTCCTCGTACTGATGATATCCTGATTCCACGTTGTGTTTTCAGGTGCACATTTCTCTGAGTATCTGTACTTCACTGTCACTGAGGACTGCACCGTTATGCTCGCCTGCAAGGTAACAGGCAACACCACTCAGTTTTCCACTCTTCTCATCTCTTGGCCTCTCCTTGATCTCAATGAAACGAGTCCTTGTGTTTGTCTTTCAGGTGGCCAATGTGAAGAAGGAGACGACCTTCCACTGGTACAAAGAGGACGAAGAGATCGTTCCAGAGACTCCTCCCAATGTGATGTCAGGAGCCTGCGCTCTTCCCATCCCTCTGGTAACTACAGCAGCACCCTCGTCAGCATAGCTTCCATATCATGGCATATTTGAGTGAAACAGTACAGACAATTGGGACATAACGTCGGAAGGAATTTGATTTGAACGTTAAAAATTGGGCATAACAAACTGTCAGCACCTTACGTTGATGCTGAGGTGTCGTACCGGGCTGTTGCTAGCTCGCTGACTCATGACTTGACGGGTGGATGTCGGATTAATATTGGTTTAAATTGGTTGCTTCAAGAAAACACACGTCATATTTGTTTTACAAGTAGAAACAGGTGAACAAGAAGAGCAGCAATGTGATGTAAACATATTTTTTTCATCACGTCTTGACTTTAAAGTTGGTCCATGAGGTTTAGCACAGTTTTAAAACAGTTAGATGATGCTAATTTGTTCTGACAATGTAAGAAGACGCACAAACAAGAAATACAGAATGAGCAGATCAGATCTTGAAGACACAAGGCGGCGGTGCTCATACCACTCTTGTCCACAGGGGGCGCCAGAATCAACAAATAATTAAAGTTCCTTGTAACACCTGTAACACCACCTAATTACAAACAAAACTCATCATATCATCATGGTGTTGTGTGATGTTAGAGACACTGTTCACTGTGTATCGACACTCCGTACCTTCAAAATGACAATGAAGGTGTTAGTTTAAGGTAAAAAAAAGTGTCATAATGTTGCTTTAATCTTAATAATCTTTGTTTTCCCAGTTCTCCAGAAAAGATCAGGGCATTTACAAGGCCGTGCTCGGTGACGACAGAGGAAAGGACACGTCTGTGTTTGACATCTCAGGACAAGGTACGTTTCTTCACTGCTCAGACGGATCAATTATTATATTCTTACTCTCATAATCAACATGTTATAATGTGTTTTGTGTGTCTGTCATTGACTTGCAGTGTTTGATGACATCATCAATGCCATCGCCCAGATTGCTGGTGAGTTTGATCTCACTTTAATTTTTTTCTCCAAAGTCTTATCAGCGGGTATATGCTTGAAAAAAGGTGAATGAATCTTCTCCAAAACAAACATGTGGAACAGTAGAAAACATTAGCGAGGCCAGTTACTTTATTATCTCTTTTACTTCTGTCTCTCTACCAAACACAACGCCAGCTCCTCAAACGGAGACAGACTGAAAGGTATTTACTCACATCATACCATCGGGCCAGAATTTAGTTTTTTGTCTAACGTTAAAGGTGCATTACTCATAATATCAAACTTGTGTTATTCAGTGTGACAGGATATAATGATTTATTTAAGTCATAACTCTTTGCTGCATGTAGCTGTAACCTGTTGTAGCCTGAAGGTTTTGACTGGTTGTGGATTCAACCTTTAAATAAAAACTGAGGGAAAGAGCAGCCTCAGGGACTCTTTAGATCACTATCTGAAGAGAAAACTGAGGGAAAAATGAGGGAGGGAAAGCTGTGTTTGCAGAGTGAGGTAGAAGGACGGAGTGTTTACTTTCTGAACACACATGCAGCAGTTTTGATTGCACAGAAAACATCTTTGTCTTTTTCTGACAGTGTGTTTCTGTGTGTTTGCTGCCTTCAGGTGCGTCGGCCTCTGACCTGGTGCTGCAGTGTACTCCAGAGGGCATCAGGCTTCAGTGCTACATGAACTACTACACAGAGGAGATGAAGACCGTCTGGAAACACAAGTACGACCTCCACATTTACATTTCACATAGACAGGATTCAAATATTTACTCTTTCAGCTGAGATGTAACAACATTTTGCAGCTCTCAAGCTCTTTTTTTGTGACAGTTACGATACCTTTATTTTAACTATTTGAAACATGCATATTCCATTTGGATATTCCTAATTAGTTCCCAACGCAGCATTAAATACATGTGGGACACACCAGTATTTTTCTGTACTACTATTTTTTTTAGACTTGTTGCCTGTAACAACTCAGATTTCGAACATAAACATTATTACAATCTTAAATATGAACAGTTTTGTGAATACGAAGCAAATATCACAACACCGACATTATCAAGAGGGTTGACAGACTGAGAGAAGGAAGCTGTTTGAAGGATTGAAACAAATCCACCACTGCCGGAATACTTATTATGTTACATCTATATGTTGATGTGATAAATCACATTTCAGGGAACTTTAAGTTGACAATATTTAGTGGAATTACAGTTTAATAGGATTATTGGGGTTTTTTGGGATGGGGGGGGACGTAGCCAGTGTTGTGAGGGTGGTTATTAAATTTGTGTAATAAAATAAAGTCAAAACTCTGATTCTAGCGTCTTAAATGTGAATATTCTCTGGTTGCTTTCCGGCTCTCTGACAGTAAACTGATGACTTTGGTTTGTGGACGTCATCTCGGACTGATCGACATTTTTCACCATTTTCTTCACGTTTTTTCGACCAAACCTCAAACTGAAAATAATCAGGATTTATTGACAATAAGATTGATGTAGTTTCCCTCAGACTTTGTACTTGTATTTAGTATTCTCCTCTCATATGTGTTCATGGATGGAGGAGAATTCCCTCATCAGTCAGTCAGCTCTGAGGTGTTGTGGTTGCTGTGTTCAGCCTTTGATCCGTCGTTATCAGTGTGAAATGAGAGCCTGTGGCTATAAAACCTGCAGGGAGAGTAAGATCGCCTCCTCTGAGAAGATGAGGATCGGCGGCACGGCGGAGATGGCCTGGATGCAGATCTGCGATCCGTCCGACAAGGAGAAGGGTCACTACTCCATCGAGATCTCAGACGGTGTGAAGACCCACACCAGAACCTTCGACCTCTCAGGACAAGGTAAAGGAGGAATTAACCCTTTTATCTTGACTTAACGTTTCTAATCAATGTTTGTATTCAGTTTTATTTTAATAATCTGTGGTCAAAGGTTTTGATTTCTAGGTCTGCGATCTTGAAAAGTAACATAGATTCTTCCTGTCTTTTTTTTTTTTTTTTGCAGCGTACACTGACGCATATGAGGAGTACCTGAGACTTAAGTAAGTTACTGGGGAGTCGAGTAGTTTGTGAACAAAACTCATTAAGTTGTATCTGAACCTTATTAATTATACCGTCGTTCTTTCATCTTTCAGGGCAGCCGCATTCGCTGAGAAGAGTGAGTATATCTTTATTTATTATAGTGATATATTCATAATATTTAAATATTATGGATGAGTGAGAGATGATGTCTAATCGGGTCATGAGAGTGTTTTCAAAGACGCCGCCAGCGGCTCTTTGAGCATTCTGAACCTTTTCAGAGGAGCCTCAGTTTTTTTTGCTTTGTATGCAAATTATGAGTTTTGAAATGATGGCTTCAAAGACAGCTTCACATTCCTCCTCCCCCTCTTCCTCCTCCGTCTTCTGAGCATGTAAACCGTAATAATACTGAGACAGGTGCAGTGTTGCATCACCTCACAATGTAAACAAGGTGATTTTCTTCACTGGAGTAACGTTCATGTTGTCGTCTGTCCTCAGACCGTGGCAGAGTGGTCGGCGGTCTGCCTGACGTGGTCACCATTATGGAACAGAAGGTGAGGCGTTGATATAAATGGACACTGTGTCATGTTAGGTGACATTATCACAGTACATTCACTTTAGGTGTTTTGATTAAGCCGTTGCAAGCTGACAATAGCAAGGGGGTCAAAAAGCTGCACTGCAGCATTCCCATGAAGTGCCGGAACAAAATGTACATGGAAGTCTTTTTTTAGAGTAAAGCAAAGATAGTGATGTCAGCCTCTGAATGGACACGTGCTGCTTCTGTGGAGGTGGAAGTGTTTTCAGTCAGATAGTGTTTGTTTATGCAGCTCAAATGTAAATTAAAGAGTATTTCCTCTTTTCAGAGAGTATTCATCTGTTAGTGTGAATAATCCACAGACCTCCCAGTGAACAGAGACTTTTACATTTATAGTTTACAGTTCATATATTTTTAATTAGAGGTCTTCTTACAAGCTGTTTGCATGTTAAAGTGTGCAGAATGTCCCAAGAAGTCTTTAGAAATAAACCTTCTGTGCCAGAAATATATATCTGTTTTATCCTTGCATCCATCTTGCAAACTCTAAGATTAATCACACGAACCCTTGAGGGGGCTCGATCCACAGGTTGAGAACCAGCCACACACTTCTACTGTGGTGATTGAGAAGAATGACATACTTTTATATCTACTGTAATGAGTTCTGTTATTGACTTGACTTTTGAACCTCTGCAGTCTCTGAGCCTGACCTGCACTGTGTGGGGCGAGCCGACCCCGGAGGTCACCTGGTTCAAGAACGAGCAGGAAGTCGCCTCCACTGAGCACACCAAGGTCACGTTTGACGGCGGCAAGTTCGCCAGTCTTGTCATCAACCAAGTCACTCCCGACGACTCTGGCAAGTACAGCATCAACGTGCGGAACAAGTACGGCGGAGAGTTCGTCGAGATCACCGTCAGTGTCTACAGGCACGGTGAGAAGATCCCAGAGCCCAAACTGGGACAACCCAAAATGCCTGCCGCCACGCCAGCTGCTACACCTGCAGCCACGCCTGTGCCGAGGTCCCCTGCTCCGCCTTCCAAGACCCCCACCCCCACCCCCTCCAAGTCTCAGACCCCAGCGCCATCCGTGAAGAGCCCAGGCTCCACCCCCGCTTCCACCCCGGTCCCCAAATCTCCAACCCCGGTCCCCAAATCTCCAACCCCGACTCCAAAGTCTCCAACCCCGACTCCATCTCGTGGCGTCAAGTCGCCCACCCCGCCCAGATTCATGAAGTCTCCGACCCCACCCAGGAAGTAAACAGCGGTGGTGACGTCCAAGGGGGAAAAGTTTGCTGTTAGCAAAGCTGATTTATAGCATGAGTGTGAAACCATCAGCTGTTAAAGTTTATGTAGATGTAGTCGCTGTTAAAAGTCCCACTTTCTGAACTTCTGGACTACCACTGACAAAGAACGGGCTTCTCACCAGTTTGAAGGGTTTTTTCTTTAATTCTCTCTGTGTTTCCGAGAACAAGTTGCAGAATATAAACCTGCAAAAGAGGGACTTTGACAGTGGCGAACATGCAGTAGATGTCCCGTCCAGCTGTTTCATGTCAACTGTGCTTCACAGGAGGGAAAAAGCACAAAAACTAAGAAAAATATAAAACCAGGGTAGATGTTGATGTTCTGTGTTTGAAAAGCTGCACCTTCCACTACGCTACATTAGTGGAACGCCTGTTTACATTTATTTTTTGTGGCTGTTAAAGGATAATTCCCACTTATTACAACTTGGTTCATATTTTCACAGTTTAATCAGTGACAGATCAAGAAATATGACATTTATTTGGAAAAGAAAAGGAGGGCTGGCGGTAAAAACTATTTCCCAGGCTGTTCGCCGTACACATCTCGATTTACTGACTTATCGTAGTTGTGCACAGAGTGTCCTGTACAGTCAGGGATTATTACCGGCATTTCCAAATAAATTAGTTTGGATTATTTTCTAACCTGTCCAATCATGTTTCTATCCCTTCTATCCGTAGTGATGTCACCGCGTTCCGGTGAGTACAAAGTCATAACTGCTAAAAAAAAAAAAAATATGACCAAAATTGTTGTCAACCGAAATTATCTTTTAAACTGGATGACCTGTGAGTGAGCAGGTATAGACCTGAGCGGTTCAGATACCAGATTATTCTTTTTGTTTTAGTTTTCCTGTCATCAACAGATGCTTTTGTCCCATGTAGCTTTCATCACGTAGAGATCCCAATAAATCTGATCCTGTGAATAAAGAAACATTTACTTCCTGCCCTGGTCTGTCTGTCTGTCCGTCCGTCTGTGTCCCCCAAAGCTTTGTGATGGCAATAAACTTTACTTATCAACCTCCGTCTGTTGTCTCTGTGTGTGATCTCTGCTCTTGTCAGACACGACAGGAGATAACGTGACATATTGTGTTGAATCCAGGCTCACAAGGGCTGCATGAGATCTGCTTCAACAGCCCAGGTGAGGTGAGGTGGGCAGGGCTTGTTACAGAGCATGAGTAATAGGGCAGGTACAACGAGCTATTCAGTTTGCACAGACAATTCAAACCCACACCTTAGAGCTGCTGCTTCATGCTGCAGAGAGCACAGACGCCACCACTGACTGTAATTTAACTTTACAAGCTGCTTTTTCGTCAAGGTTCAGGACTTGGGAACAAACCAGGGTTTTCTCATCCAGTCATGAAGTAAGTTTTTCAGTGTTCTGTATATTTGCAGAGGAAGGCAGCACATGCCTTGTACTGTTTATCTTGTGGTGAATCACACTTGACAGACAGGTTTTTGTCACTTTGAACCACTCTGTCACTCTCAGTGAACTCTGCAGTGTCTGTTGCTTCATTACAGGGAACAGAATGGTTACCAGTCACACCACTTGTCACACTGAAGGTAAACCTCAAGGCCTGTTGTGAGTAGAGACTCAGAGGGGCATCGATGGAGTCCAATCTGTCCCAGCTGTCTTCACTGATAGAGGACGACAACCCTATTTACATCCAGCCACATTACAAGGAATCCTACCGTCTGGCCATCTACGCCCTGCTCTGCGGGGGCAAAGAGGCCTACGAGGAGTTCCTCCAGGCAGAGCAGATCAGCCACCTTCTGTCAGAGGAGGAGATCCTGTTCATTTTGGAGAATGCAGAGTTACCTGTCCTGGAGGAAGAGACCGAGGAGAAACAGGACAAGGACGGGCTCAGTCCCTCCACATACTTCCCAGTCGAGTCGGATGAGGAGGTGCCGGACCTGGAGCTGGGCTGGCCCGAGGTTTCGCTGGAGAGCGTAGACACGAGCATCAGCCTGCTGTACCATCCGCCCAGGCTAAACACACCGAGCATTAAAGAAGTGGTTCGCAAACAAATACAGGAGGCGAGGAAGGTGAGGAGCAAACACAGCCGAGTGCAGTAGTTTCACCATTTATCTGTTGGTTTAGCAAATTTCCACAAACCAGAGGAAACTGGTCCAGTGGATTGTAAAACCAATCAACCGATTATCAGAACAGCTTAAATATAAAATATTCAATATGCAACATTTAAGCATTGAAATGTCTGAAGATGACTCGACTTGTGTTTTATATTTTGTATTTTGATTCAGCTTCTTTACTCCAGTAAAGGGAATGTGTTAAATTCTCATCCAAGTTATGTTCAGTTTGCTCTATATATCTTAACTTTCTCCTCCTCGCATTTTCAAAACAGTCTTGTTACTTTAGTTTAAGGGAACTGAGGATTTTTTTTTTGTGGATTTGGTGTCATCATGCTGCCTTCCCAACATCACATGACTGATTTCAGCCATTATCATGTAGAGGAACAAAGACGTAAATGACATAAGAAGCCGTAAACAGACAGAGAGGGAGGCTGGAATGTGGAGAAAAGGCGTGTTAGTGTCTCGTGTCTGCAGAGAGTTTCTGATTTTCTCTCTTCGTTGCTGCTCGGGACGCTTTACCAACCCAACATGTGTCGTCCTGGGAATGAAACTCAGCAATCAACTGTCTTTGTGGTGCGTTCAGGAAACAGCTGGGAAAAAATCCTACTGATTCTACCTTTAACTTTAATCTTTGAATTTTGTTAATATGACGTGAGCTTCAGTTAGCTTTGACCACAAATGTCCTTCAGAAAGAGACTTTTTACCCTGATACTCTGAGTACTAATGATGTTCTGGAGGCGATGTGTGATGACACCAAATTTTAAAAATCCATAATTCCCTTCAATTGCGTCAAACTAAAGTAATGAGCCTGTTTTGAAAACGTCAGGAGGAGAAAGTTCAGAAATATAGAATCGAGGAAGGAAGTCTGAAGTGAATTGAGCATAACATAACATGGACGAGATTTTAACACATTCCCTCATTTATTAATAATGAAGACAACAACTTCCATGATCCCACACTACTTACATCTTGTGTTTTGTTTTGATAAAGAGATCCCTAGTGGCAGAAATAACATTCACTGCCTTCACATTGACATCTGATCAATCACACCTCTGAATAGTCTAACGTCTGATCTATCAGGTGGATAAATGTGCTGAGATTCATCTTCCTGGCTTTGCTGCACATATCTTTACAAATGGACTCCGAGGACAATAGCAGCATAAATGCACAATGAAAGGCGTTGCTTTGCACAGAGGAAAACAAACACTCATACATATTTCTCTGCACACAGAGCACACTGTGGGCCTCGACAAGGCTGTACATCAGTGGAGACAGCTGAACGCTCAAGTCCTTCTGTTCTATGTCTAACTGTGACACGAAACTCTGAGCTTCACTCTTTCAACAGTCACAAAGAAACATTTTAAACCCTACTTTAGCCGTTTCACCACACCAGATATCAGAAACAGTTGTACCAAAGTGGTTTTTAGTGTAATCTACACTGTAAAATCCAACAGGTGGTGGGCATATTTTTTGATAGATTTTTACTTGTACATCTAGCTCCATTAAGGGTTAGAATAAAAGCTGAATCCTTACTTGAGGGTCTCTAGGTTCCAGTTTGGACTCTTCAGTCCAACAGACAGCGGCTTCACTCCTGAATCGTGACCTAAGGGTCACTAGTTTACAGTATGGACTCTTCAGTCCAACAGACAGCAGCTTCACTCCTGAGTCCTGACCTGAGGGTCTCTAGTTTACAGTATGGACTCTTCAGGCCAACAGACAGTGGCTTCACTCCTGAGTCCTGACCTGAGGGTCTCTAGTTTACAGTATGGACTCTTCAGGCCAACAGACAGCGGCTTCACTCCGAATCCTGACCTGAGGGTCACTAGTTTACAGTGTGGACTCTTCAGTCCAACAGACAGCGGCTTCACTCCTGAATCCTGACCTGAGGGTCACTAGTTTATAGTGTGGACTCTTCAGTCCAACAGACAGCGGCTTCATTCCTGAATCCTGCAGGTCATTGTAACTCAGGTCCAGCTTTCTCAGACTAGGCAACTGGTAGCTGAGAACTGAGGACAGAAGTCATTCTGACTAGCATGAATTCATCACCTTTAGGCCTAAAAGGTGGCCAGCTGTCTGAAGTCACCCTCAGGGGTCAGAGACGCCGCCGTCTCCAGGGTTGTAACTTCCTGCCATGATAAGGGGTTATTTACATACTGGCGGCACATACTCGCAGTTATGATTTGGTGTTTTGGCTGCCTGGGAGGAGTTTACATTCTGTTTTTTGACAACCTAACATTTACAAGATCAATAGAGTTTCTGTGATCTGGTAATTGTTCTGAGAAAGTTCGAGCTTTCTTTTCTTTGAGGATTTTAAGACAGGTCAAACTTGGTCCCAAAGCGTCACTTTTGGATGGGTTTCAGACTCAAAACTAAACTTTCTCACAGATCGGACCTTTAATTTGATGGGACAACCTCCGTTCAAATGAAACGTGCGCAAACAAATCCTAAAATATGAACAGATCCACTTCATCTGACTCAGTGCTGAGCTCAGGAGCAGACACATGTTAGAACGCAGCCTGCCGCCCTCCTGCAGGTCAGACCAGCTGCGTCCTGCAGCTGCTCGTTCATTGTTATAAAACCATAATCGCTCTGCTAAACGAGATGCTGACAGTTCTGTTCCATCAAATCTGTAAAAACAAACCTACTGACGGCATTAAACCATGATGAGCCAAAGAACAGCCTGTGATTTGGCAGCAGCATACGTAATTTAATGATTAGTAATAGAAGAAGAATTCAAATAGTTCTCCTGCCCTTACTATTGTCATTAGGTGTCATTAAGCGTCATACGATCAATGATGAGGGTTTGCTTAATTGATAAAATGACACTTAATGACATCAATCATAACCAACACATCCTCATTCCTTAAAGACTGAACCCAGCCTGTGTAATAGTGTTGAGTTTCTGACTGCTGGTTGGATGAAACGAACATGTTGAAGGTGTCACTTCAGCTTGGTGTCATTCTGACGACATAATCAGTTGATAAACTGGAGAAAATAATCAGAAGATTTTAAAATGATCATCCACCTCAACCAGCTGCAGCAATAAAATCATAACATGACACGTATCCAGCAGCACCTGACATTAAAGGAACAGTTCACTCAAAAATGTAAATCCAGTCATCCTCTGCTCCTCCTGATGATATAAAGTCCTCCTCTCCTCCTCCTGATGATATAAAGTCCTCCTCTCCTCCTCCTGATGATATAAAGTCAGGTGAAGTGCCATAGTCGACAGAACAGTTCTGGAGCTTCACAGTAAAACAGAGTTGCAGCATTCTGTTAAACAACAGAAGCAACTAGAGATATGATTAAACAGAAAACATAAATGGATCCGTACAGCTCATCCAAGTCTCGGGAAGCTCCAAGATCCTGGAGCTGCTCAGCTTAAAGTGTTAGCTGTATAAAGTGGGTGCACGGGCGTCGAATGCTTGGACTTGGACTTTCCATCATGCGTGGAGGGAGAAGATGATGACTAAGTTTTCATTTTTGAGTGAACTGTATCTTTAAAGCTAGCAAAGCACTGACTCAAGGAGAAAAACTAAGCACCTGAGGGGAATTTTTAGCCTTTAGTCCATGTTCTTGAGTTAATGCCAAAAGATCTTGCTACAGCATGAACTATACAACTTAAAGAACATATATCACTACACACACACACAGTTTACTCTGCTTCAGGCAAAGACATTAATTTGCCTTTTGCCTTAATGCAAAAGGTTAGCATGAAGGTCATGTTTCACTTTCAGACACACAACGTCAGCCGGCCGACGTGTCTCAGCTTGAGTGTTCTAGATGTTCAGATGTCTGCAGAGCTGAACCTGATAATTCAGAAATTACAGCAGGGTGTGTGTGTGTGTGTGTCATTCCACAGATATCCTCAATCTGAGAATGATTGATGACAAGCACACACGGTGTAGCTGCTCAATATGCAGTGACTGCAGTGTGTCTCTTGTCAGTAATCTTCCTCATTTATAGCACATTTCTATCTCATATACATTTATATTAGGATTTTAAAAAGTTTCTTAAAATCACAATTTAGGCCTAAAACATAAACATTAGTTTTTAAAGTGATAATTTTAAGATATACATTTCTATCAGTTGACTCATTCACAATGTCGGAATTTAACTAAGTACATTTACTCAAGCACAGTCCTTAAAGGGTAACTCCACCAATTTCCCACATTAGACCATGTTTACAGATGAGTACATCATTCTTTATTTAGATTGTAATCCTGTTAGTAATCACTTTTTTTTTACTGAATGCATTGCAATCTAATTACACCTTATGTCTTCAAGACCTACAAACATTTTTTTTAAGTAAAATTGATGGCGTTACCCTTTAAGTAGACTAAGAATACAAGGTATTTGTTCTTTTTTATGCAATTTTACACTCTTACCATATCTCAGATGCAAATATTTTACTTTTACTCCACTACTTTGACTATTTATCTGACAGCTTTAGTTACTAGTTACCTTTCAGTCCAGTCAGTCCAGTGACCTTGTGTTTGTTTATATCTAGAAAAATATTCTCCTATTTATTAAATGTTAAATACTATAGATTCTGAACATTTATATGAGAATGAAGTATTGCTTTGTAAAGATATATTTGAGTAATGGCGTCCAGAGCATAGAGTGACGTCATACTCCAGCTGTGTGTGTTTTTATCAGCGCTGTTGAATAATGTCTACTAATAATCTTACAGAATATGATGCATTACTGTAGACGAAACCACCTAACAGTATAAATAAACTAGTTAAATGAGTTCAACATTAAACATCTACAGCAGTAAAATGTCATCTGACTACTCAAACAGTCTGAATAAACATTGCTTCTTCATGTAAAGGATTTTTGAATGTTTACTGTGTCTCCAGGTTATCGCCATATCAATGGATGTCTTCACTGACGTCGATATTTTCAAAGAGCTCATCACAGCCACGTTGAGGGGCGTGGCGGTCTACATCCTCCTGGATGAGTCCCGCTACAGCAGCTTCCTTGCCATGTCGCACAGGATTGGCATCAACATCCAAGACCTCAAGGTGAGAAACACCGTCATGATCTTATTCATATTCATTTAGTCATAATCCTCCCTCATGTTGATGGAAAGTCATTTGTTCATGCAGAGCAGACATGTGTCAGCACAAATGTTTATCTTCCAAAACTTTGGAAAACCCAGCAAAAATGTGGTCAGGTTGGTGATGATGGAAGCATCTTGCAACTCTTACAACAGAAAAGTCAGTCTCAAAAAAACAAACAAACACAGGAAGGTGACGCTGACTCGGGCTGAAAGTTTGGGGGGACAAAAAACTACATTCAGTGTGCACCAACCAAGTTTGGGCTGTGTTGGTTCATTATCACTTTAACAGCCAGCAGGTGCAGGGAAGAAACAAAACATTACGCAATCAATCATGTGATCCACTTCATTAATATATACCTGGTTGTTTACGCTGCACAATGCACTTGTTGGCATGTGCCAACAAAGATGTTTCGTACCATATCACATTGTGTCACAGTGTTTCATATTGTATCGTTACATATCGTGTCGTTGTCGTGTGGAATTGTATCAAATCATATTGTATCATATCGTACTGTATCGTGTCACATTGTGTCATGCATGTAATGAGGATCTTGTACTCAACATGAAAGGATTTAGGGGACTTTAAACAAATGTACAAATTGCTGCTGAGGGTTTGAAAGTGATCACTTTTATTCTGGTCAACAACATTCACAGTAAAACAAACATCCACTGTTCTAAAATAGACATATTGTAATGCACACACACGTACACAAGTAGACAACGTACACCACAATAACGTGTTAAATATGATCTGACGTGAACATTTTTCTGACATTTTGGAGGAAATAAAACAACCCATCTTCTCTGTCCTTGTTCATTTATATTCCACCGATGTTCACTGCCAGAGGACGTTTCGCCTGTGGCATGACCTTTCTTCTATTGGCAGGAGTATTTAGTGGATTAAGTCTGACATTTGCTCCACACCCTCGTGAAAACGTTGTCATTTACCAGCATTCCCATGCTGTGTTCATACCTGCTATTATCATACGAGACGACTGCAGCAGCCGTAGGACTGATCTGTTAGCGTGGCTGGATTTTCCTGTCGAACAGCATCACCAGCACAAACAAAGAGACGTCAGAGAGAAACACAGTCAAACTCTGTGATCTCTGTGCAAATTGCTTAGCCAGTAGCAACATCAAAATACCAGCCTCAGAGAAACTGGTGCACAGGTTCGATCTTGTTGAGTATCACGAAGGGTGGGTGTGCTCAATGAAAGTGGAAAAAAGTACTGCATAACTTCTAATTCCCAGAATCACTTTGTTTAGGATTGAATTTAAAACAAAAAACATGAATGAAATTAAATCTAGTGAAGTAAATTACATCTCATTTAAACTGAAAATGTTGCTCGAACATGAAAAACAAACTGTTATGTTGTTATGAAGGACGATTGGTCAGAAAGTTCAAACTAGAAAAATGACTAAAAGGGTCATGAGCTGCAGTACATGTCAACAAAAAAAAGATGGTATGTCAGTGTTGTTTTCACGACTTGTTTCAGACCCCAAGTGGCCTAAAATTAACAGGTTTAAGTAAAATGTATGTATTTGAAAAAGAACATGTACAAAAAAGTATTTAGTTGAATCAACTGTTTCCCTGGCTGAGGAAGCTGTAACCTGGTGCCTCTTTTTTGTTTTTCTCTCCAACAGAACATTCGTGTTCGGACGGTTCAGGGGCAGGAATATAAGTGCCGGTCCGGGGTGAAGTTCCACGGAGATCTGGAGCAAAAATTCCTACTGGTGGACTGCCGGACAGTGTTGTACGGAACGTACAGGTGAGTCGGTGCTACCTTTATCCACTCAGATGTATTACTCAACAATTAAGTCAAATTAGGGGCCACTGATCAACCAAAGTCTGTAATCCACCTGATGTTTCTTAATGTTTTGCTCTGGAAATTCAACACACTGTTGCCATCTATGCCTTAAAAAGTGATCTGTATCTGGATGTCCTGTCTAGAAAAAAGCTTGTTAATACAACTTCTACATGTAGCGGTAACAACTTGTCAATGATGTCCATCCATTTTTAATGCTATGTTGTTGACACTGTCTGTCAGTGTCGCCTGACTAATTGGTATTTTGAGATTTGACCACATTGTGGGCATGTCAACATGAGTGTACAAGCGTACTTGGCAACATGCTTATTTTACTTTCAAATTCTCAGACAACCACACAGAACAATTCACCATCTCGAATTAACTTCACCTTCATTGATGTAACAAATTTTACAGCCCCTGTTCTATAAGACTTTACATAAGAAACAGGGATTCTCCTCTCCAGGGTGTCTCAAATTTTGAGTCCGTCTCTCTCTCATTGAGAAGGATGAGGGGCAACAATACAGCAAGTTACTTAAGGAAAAATTGTTATGAATCAGGAGAAATATTAGATAGCTGGAAAGGGCAACAAAACACATGAGTCTCCTGGCAGGTATGTGTGCAAGGTAGCAAGGAAAAGGACCGAAATACAGACAAGAACGGTTTGGTGACTTATGGGAAAAACGTTGATACGTAAGTGTAAAGGCAAGTCCAAAATGAAATGGTCCAGACTCCACAGGATAACAGGAATGGGGCAGACAAGCAGGTACAGGTTTGGGTTCAAGTTCAGGATCAGATGACTGGAAAGCAGAAGGACAAACGAACATTGACGATGTGGCAGCTGACTGGAGAAAAGGGGGGGGGGGGGGCTGGTCTAAGTACTGTTTAATGAGACACCAGTGAGCAGGTGGATGTGGGAGTCAGGTGACAAGGATTGATGGGGAAAGTCGAAAAGAGATGGGAAATTAGACTAAAATATCGGAGGCATCCGAGAGGGGAGAATCTAAAGTCTAAAGTTTTGGTTATTAAAGATTAATTTCAGTTCCAAGTTAGTAAGGGAAATCTATTCATCATCATCATCCCTGTTGGATCTCTGATGACTCATGATGCTATTTTCTTTTTTCAGCTTCACATGGTCCTATGAGAAGATCAACCTCAGCATGATCCTGGTGATCACTGGTCAGCTGGTTTGCTCTTACGACGAGGAGTTTCGAAGATTGTACGCTCGCTCCACTGTTCCTCCGGTGCGATTCGCGGCGAGGCCATCTGCCCAGTACCTGCGAGAGCCTGTGACCATGCAGAGCCCAAACTCCAGCCATCTATCCCTCCATCAGATTCACATGAGATCCATTGGGATGCAAGCCATGAGAAGTGCTCAGGAAGAAAAGTATAACAATGCTGCCATGTTGACCAGGGGCCTCAGCGTGCAGGAGAAATTGCATCAGTATCACTATCCTGACATCGGGAATCTGGTGCGGGGACACAGTTACGGCGGAGAACTACAGAAGTTAAACTCCTTGACTCGGCTGAGGATGGGAACCAAAGACCTCGGAGTCCCTGTGGAAAGGACTGGATCAAACCCGAGGGGTGTGAACGACATGTTGCCATCAAACAGGACTCAGCAGCATCTTCGGCACCAGACTCGCTACGGAGCGGATCAGAATCTGATTCCATTCAACTCTGAGACGTCACTGCACAGGTGGAAGATGGACACGTACATGAACGACAGCGACATGCCTCTAGATGCATCGTGTGATGCGCTATCCCCGATGTCATCTCCATACAGTAGTCACACCGGATTAAACGAGTATCAGTCTCAGCAGATTCACACCCGGTCCAGGAACATTAAGTCCAGGATGGAGGAAATGAGGCAAAAGAGGCTCAGTCTGCAGGATTTCAACAACCTCAGGCAGAGCCAAGAGTCCTTGAGGTCTGGATATCTGTCAGAAAGACCTAAATTTGTCTCGTTACGAAGAGGTCTGGACATGAGTGTGGCAGAATTAGAGTCAGACACACACAATGGAGGCAACCAGAAACCAGCCAACCACAAAGACAGTGAACCAAACATGGAAGAAGGTCTAACTGATGGACACCGTTCCACTTCTCACTACGATGTCAAAACGGTTTCAGATCGAAGGACGATGCCGACGTACGACTGGCATGAGCCTCTTTCCAGAACAACCTCGGCAAGTGACTTGGATGTGAAACTAAAGGATCCATCGCTCAAGCTCTCTCATCTGCAGCCCAGCGGTCTCAGTAACCAGCACGCAAGAGCAATGGAGTCTTTGATCGAAATCCCTGAAGAGAAAGAGGGTTCAGGCTCACGTGTCAACAGTTCAGACTCCGCCGCATTCAAAGCGGGAAACGAGGAGATTCGCAAGGACGAGAAAGTAAAGGAGAACTCTGTGACACTGAACTTACAGGCAGAATCACAACATCAGGGGCCAGTCAAGAGAAAACATGGCTCTACAGGTAAGGTGGCTAACAGCTCAGACTCCCCATATCCCAAAGGACAGACACCAGTACCGAATGAGGCACAAGCTGTCCCAAACACTTCTCACCATGCAGTGGATCCTAAGACCAGTCACGCGGACAAAGGGCAAACACAGTCTGAGGAACCGACCCTCCAAAGGAAAAACTCCTTGAGAATGAAAGTATATTCACTGCTCACAAAAGAGGAGAAGACGCTCCAAAGAAAGCCTTCACTGAGATCGAAGAATCCCTCGGCATCAAACCAACCAGTCAAAGCAGAACATTCACAGGCGTCTGCGGCAGACCAAACAACAAAGAAAGGTCATTCACCGAACATCTCCAGGTCGCAGAACTCTGTCGACGGTCCATCTGAGACAGACAGGTCAAAGTCTCCATTCCCGAGATTATCTATTCAGCGTTCAAGTAAAAGAAAGACGAACCCAGCAGCAGAGCAGGACCAAGGATCAGAGAGCACTCTGGACGACAAGGGAACGACTACCAATCAAAGACAGAAAGTATACAGTCGATTTGAATACTTGTTGAACAATGATGGCAATCCCAAAGACAGGGGCATTCCACCAAACAGGCCTCAGTCTGGATATCCAGCATATCAGACACAAAGTGGGACTGAAAACAAACTGGGAAAATTCATGCAGCGAGTAGGCGGTCTAATAGGCAAGAATAAGTAAAGCTGCGGGAAGAAAAGTAGGCCGCCATGTTCAGGAACGAAAGCAGAGTTCACCACTGGACTCTGCTACATTTTCTCTTTGATGAGTTTGACAGCGTGGCTAAGATCGTATCAGATCTTATCAGGGAAGATTTTTACAGCTGATGCCAAAACACAAGATGTAATGAATCATGAGCTGCACGGATGAAGTGGATGTTACAGGGAAACAGGGTTGTGATGTGAAAATACCAGTATGTCAAGTTGTTTACCGGTGAAGTCGTTGTAACATGAGCATTTATAGACGAGACGTTAGAAAATACATCTGTTTATATTGAATGCGTTTGTTCTGTTTTGAAAGTTTAGTTCAAGGATAAACTGGAGAGATTTCATGTTTTCTTTAATGGTAACAAATCCCATGAAAAGACCAAAATTAGTCATGAACTGATCTCACAAGCAGGTGTCATTTGTGTATCCAAAACCAAAAACCTGACTTTCCTCTGCGACATAGAGCTCCATTGTCGTCCCAAAACTATTTTAAAACACACAAATGAGTCACATGATCACTTCATTTTGACTCAATTTCATAAACACCATTTCGCTGCCCAGTATGTGGATTCATCCGCTGCTGAAAACACAATTTCCATACGTGTACCAAGGAACCGATGTTAAGACAGTATTTTAGAAATTAACTAATACATTGATGGTTTAGGTCTTTTCATGGAATGTGTTTAAAATAACACAAAAGAATGTACTGTAGTATCACTAGCCTTATCCACTGATATTTTTCTGTTTTGCCTAGTTTGTAAAATATAATGTTTCTGAAACGGCTTGAAGTTGTTTATTCTCTCGGTGTTGTGTGTCTCAGCTGTCCTGGTGGTCATTGAAGGTACTCATATTCTGCTCGTACTCACAACTAAATCAGTTATGTGGACATGGAGACTAATATCTGGAATACAGTTATTTTGAAAGGCCAAACAGGTAGAACATGTTTATATGAACATCTCTATCAGGTTAAAAGGGCCCAAACCTATTGAAGTTATGTCAGATGGCTAGTTCAAAGTTTTTTTTCAACTTATAGAATTGTTTTTCTTGTTCATCACACTGTTGGCTTCTGTGCTGAACTGGGCCTGGAGAGTTTGTTTCTGATAAAACCCTAAAGGACTGAACCTAAATAAAGTTAGTTTCTTCACTTTTTACAGTTAGCTTAACACATATTGGTAATAATACTGCTCCTTTTATTTAGTGTTGTTTATAAGTTTGTGTTTTAGATAACTGTTAGCAAGGTTAGCTAAGTTACCCATACAGTGTAGCACTGTAGATTTTAGCTAACATTAGGCTGCAATGGCTCTTTGCACTCAGCGTGTCAAAGCTACTAAAAATTAAACTTATTGATGTACACTGTCATGCGAAAGAAACCTGACTGGCATCCATTACAGTAAATACTGTGTACAAAGCTAACAGCTTTAAAGTGTAAACAGTATTAATGTTGTCATTTTTTTGTAGTTATTGTTTTGGGTACCGGTTAAATGTTAGCTAAGTTAGATACTTAGTGTAGCATAAACGTTAGTAATATTTTCAAAGCTTAGCTAATGTCAGGTTGACCCTTTACAATCTGCCTTAGTAGCCAGTTAGGCTAGCTGACTGGCTAACCTTGCTATTAAGGTGATAACTGAAATGATCAAATATGCTAAAAAAAAATTATATACAAAAACAAACGGTAAATACGGTAACAATGGGTACAAAGCTAACAAGGTTCAAGGTGAATATATTGTAGCCCACTCTAAGTAGTAGTGATGACGTAAGTTACTTTTCAGTTAGATACTCAGTGTAGCATAAATGTTAGCCAGATTTTCAGAGTTTTGCTAACATTAGGTTGCAATGACCCTTTACAATCTGGTTTAGCAGTCAGCTAGGCTAGCTGACTGGCTAACCTTGCTAGTGAAGTGATTATCAAAATGAATACTATCTACAAAAACAGCGCTAAATCCGGTGAACAAAATGCAGCCTTCAAAGTTGAGTTAATTACCTCAAAGGTGCCATTTGTAAGAATTTTAATTGAAAACATACAAAATATAAGAAACAACAGTTTCGACGTCATGACGTCTTCGTATATTGGGTTGCAGAGATATCTACCAAAGTCAGTATGGTAGCCAGCTAGCCCCAGCCCTTCCTGGTCCAAAGCTCCTTTGCTAAATATCTTTTTTTTTTAAATATCAATATTTCCCCTAGATCTCTGAGCTAACCACTAGTTGTACTGCTTACTGAGCTACATAGCTAACAGCAGCTATGATTAGCAGCAGTTAGCAGTTACTTTGTTTGATTTGCCCTCTATTTGTTTTCAGTATGAATTTTGCAGGTGGCCAATTCAGCTTATTTGAGCATCTGTGGCATACTTAGCCAATGTGTAGGTCAATACTGATTTCTGTATTACTGTAGTTGATGGTGTATTATAGACTTCTGTGTTCACACTGGTTGCTCTCGGAAATAATAAAAACTGTCCACACAACAACAAGCACAACAATTGCACAACACTGCTTTGAACATGGAGGGTGTACTTACGCCTTTATTTTGAAATAACTCGGAAAAAATCTACATTCTGTATAATAATAATAATAATAAGGTATCAACATTATAAATAAAATAAAAAGCTTTTCTACTCAAGTTCTTTT
This sequence comes from Acanthopagrus latus, assembly GCF_904848185.1. NCBI lineage: Eukaryota > Metazoa > Chordata > Actinopteri > Spariformes > Sparidae > Acanthopagrus > Acanthopagrus latus. The sequence goes on along the minus strand of NC_051039.1, from coordinate 2,386,555 downwards.
TCATGTTTTTATTTGTGTGGCAGGAGGAAGAATATTTCTCATATTATAAAAACAAGAGGATTTCTAGATGAAATACTCCAGGCACTTGTTCCTCTCATCATCCAGTTCTTGGGTCTCAATCTCAAACTTTTTCATGGCAATGAAATACTGAACAAACGGCTCTCCGAGGGCATTGCGGATGACGTGATCGTCCCCCAGGGCCTCCAGGGCGTCGTCGAGCTTCACAGGAATGGCGAACTCCTTCTGCTGACTGGGGGCTTTGTTCAGACTGCCGTCGATGTTGAGGTTTCGTCTGATGCCGTCCAGTCCTGCGGCCGCAGTGGCAGCCAGGACGATGTAAGGGTTGGCCATAGCTGAGCCCAACTTGTTGTCGATGTGTGTCTCCCTCCCGCCGTGACACTTGATATTGAAGGAGCTACTGTTATCATTGCATCCGCAGGTGGCACACAGCATTCGTTTGGGGTCTTTGATCGTCTTGGCGATGTGGCTCCGGCAGCCCAGACCAGGCGACATCAGGCAGCTCAGGGCAGCAGAGTGGGTGAGGAGTCCGGCCAGCCATTTCCTGCCGATCTCAGAGAGCTCGCCCGCCTTCTCCCCGCTGTGGAAGAGGCTACGACGGCCGTTAGCATCCCACAAACTGTGAGAGAGCACCCCAGCATTGTACAGGCCGTCGTCCGTGAAGAAGCTAGCAATGTAGCTGTGTTTACGAGCCATCTCTTTGATGCCAGTGCGGAAGGTGAAGGCGGTATCTGCAGCTGCAATCCCAAACTCTGGCCTCAGGTTGATCTCCATCTGGCCTGGGCCACTTGCAGAGGAGATGCTGTCTATGTCTGCGCCCATGCAGTACATACTGTCCACCAGCTGCTGGAAGAAAGGCAGGTCATGGTTACTGAGCAGGGTGGTGGCCGGGAACATTAGTGTCTTTGGTCCGATCCGGTCTGGCGCTCCGAGGACGCAGCATTCGTAGGTGAAGGATGAGAACATGGAGAATCCCATGGTCTGGAGCTGGCCGAGCAGCTGCTTGGCGATGAGGCGAGGTGACGTGCGAAGGGGGCTTCCTGTCACAGTGCAGGGGTCGCAGATGACCCGGGCTGTCTGCTCGGCCCAGGGTAAGACCTTAAAGGTCGAAAGATCCGGGATCAGAAGGACATCACTGCTGAAGTTGGCAGTGCTGGCATTGTCCACCTCGTTGCTCTTTGGGCTCAGGGTCAGCTCCAAGTAGCTTCTCGGCATCGGTACCCCATAGACCGCTTTCTCCTGTTGATGCAACATTTATGCTGAAGCATTAGTTCAACATTTTAGGAAAGACAGTACACATCTAATTGTTTCTTTGAGAGTCACATGAAAACATCGATACCGGTACCATTAACATTTTCTACAGATATTCCCAGTTATCAGATCCCACTGACTTCGGTGAGGGTTAGGGTTGCTATCTATCAGCTCCATCAGAATTATAATGTCTCATTTTTTATACCTTCAAATCTGTATTTTGTGTTCAGTGGTTAAATGTCAGCATGCTAACATGCTCAGTTAAGATTGTAAAAACAGCACACATACCTTATGTCATCACCTGATCTGAGTGGCACATACAGATACACTTCAGCCATCTTGGACAGCTAGGTACAGCAACACAATTAAATTTGATTATTTAATTATTATTATTATTATTATCAATAATTATATAAGACAATAACGAACAAGAAATATTTTGAGATAGTATTTTGAATATTTGTTTAATAAAGATAAATATATACTTCCTATAGAAATTTCTTCTGTTTGTTTCGTGCATATGTTAGCTGTAGAAAAATATTTATTTTTCAATGTACTTACGGAATTAGTTTATATATTTATATGAACAATTAATATGACACTTGAAAGTTAAGTAATAAACATAAAAACAGATTAAATAGCAGTGTGTGATGCTTGTTGTTGCAACGTCGTGTTACTGTACCCAGCTGTCCAAGATGGCGGACATACTTGCACATATGCAATTCACATCAGGAAGTGACACACCTGCTTGGCATCAGCATTGCATGTTAGCATTCTGTTGTTAGCACTGCTTTAGACTCTTAGTCCTGTTACAGCTCTGTTTTGTTTGTGTAGCTACAGATTAAACTGAAGAGATGTCACGTGTTAATTAGTGACACTTGCTGGTTGGTGTGTTTTTAAAGTTGGCCCGGCGAGCTAAGGTGAGGTGAGGTGAGGCGAGGTGATTACATGAAAGAAGCGGACAGGCACTGTCTTGGACCTGGACACCCCGTGGAGGTCGGTGGCTTCAAAGCGAACGAAGTTGATGTTTTCTCTGGCGATCTGCTGTTTGATCTGCTCCATGGCTGAAATGAACTTCACGTTCCCAAAGTTCTCGACGGTGTCGTTTCCGTTATCTGTGGAAGAGAGTTTGAAATATCTGCAAAACATTGGACAACCATCGTAGATTTTGATTTTAAATCTTAAGTATCCCATTTCTGAAAAAAGAACAGATGAACCCCCCAAGTGGTGTCAGAACCACTTTAATAAAACCAAAATGAATTCTAAAACCAGTTCCTTTTGAGTGCTGCAGTTAACATTTAATTTCAGGACAGGAATGCTAGGCTGGATTTGAGCTAATTTAGAAACAGTGTCACCAATACAGAGTTTGTCCACCAGAGAGCACCGACCAGCTCAACAACCTCAACGTAAGCAATACATCTTTATCAGACAAGTAGAACAAATTGTTTCATTAAAAATAAAAAGAGATATTCTGTAGATCAATTAATACCAAGCTAATTATACTGACTGTCATGGAAATTAAAAGACTAAATCAAAGACAAATATAAATGTTTCCGTCTCCATATAAATCAATCATCGGATCCAAAAACAAAGTGAGACAAAACAAAGATTTTAAAACACGACTTGAGACTTGGAGCTCTGAACCATCTGCTGACTCTATCTAATCTCACTTTGCTCAATTTTGACTTTGTTAAAGAAGAAGTTTCTTCATCTTTATCAGGGATAAACTTTTAACCAAAACTTCACCAACCTGTATTAGAAGCTCCAGTCTCTCCCGAGCAGCCACCGCTTGCGTATGTGTGTGCCCTGACTCCAGGCTGCCTATTTGTGTTGGCATCAGACCTGAATGAGCTGGATGAATCCATGCTGGAAGGCAGCTGAATAGATGTACTATCTCTGGAGCTGGCCCCCCTTCTGGAAGCGTCAGAGTGGGGTTTGAAGGTGCTGAACGCCCTGTTGGGGTTTCCATCATCCTGCCGTCCATCGGGTTTTCCACCCCCACCACCACCACTGCTGCTGCTGCTGCTTCCGTGGAGGTACGTATAAGGACTCCCTGGCTTCCCAACATCTCTTCCTCGGATGCTGAGCAGAGGACTGTCTCTCAGGATGGTCTTCAGCTCCTCCATGGTCTGCCGGGGGACGCCCATCTCGCCGTAGGTCACCCGGGTTTGTGGAGACACCTCTTTGGTCCAGTCCTCCCCAACGGCGGGTTCATCCATCCTGGGATCATCAGCTCGTTCTGGGGGCCTGTGAGGCAGAGGGCTGATGGAGATCACAGTCGGGGTGTCTGGAGGTAAAGGGATGCTGGTGGGAGGGTGGACGATGGATGGACCTGCCCCTCTGCTGCTCCAGTCCACCGGAGGTGCATACTTCCCAGTCACCCTCACTCCCTTCCTGTTGCCCAGGCTCATCCCTGTGCCATCAATTTGGTCTTTGCTTCGACTCTGACCCTCCTGGAAAACACACAATGGGAATTTCACAGGTATGGTAAGAGAAGTGTGTATGAAAAGAGATCCAGTCTAGTCAACAAAACCAAATTAAAAGGAACATATCTGAAGCCCAAGCTGCTGCATCCATTCACGTGTGTGCTGAAACAAAATGCAAATGAAAAAGTTAGATGTGGAGTTTTTTTTTACCTTGAAATCTTCAGAGTCATTCATTTCTTTGTTTGCACTCTTTCATGAACTGTGATTTGGAATTTAATAGCCCTCATGTGAAGGCAGCGCTTCACTCGCACATTAATTTTTATAGACAATTGGTACAATGGTGACGGATTAGAAAATTCTTTTTGCACCCCGACATCCGCAGGAGTCCAGCTGAAAACTGGCACTCGCCGGCTGCCGGTGGACACTGAACCCCTGCTGCTGCGAGCTCATTGGCTGCACATGAGGACAATTCAGTGTTGCCTTTGTGTCATCGCAGAGTGAAACTGCAGCGCTCAGCAGCTCTGTGTGTGCTTCCAGAAAGATATAGGAGCAGGATATGTGAGGGGAAAAGTATTTATTCCAGAGAGATGAAAACACACGACTATGAGGACGGGACAATGGCAATGGCTGCGGGTAGTGATGGGCTGTGCATTAAAGAGCTGCTGTCTGAGGGAAATCACCTTCCAATCAATCAATCAATCAATCAATCAATCAATGTTTTCTTAAATGAGAAGCTGAACATGAATCAGCTCAAACAAAAGTTTAGTTTTCCTGCTTACCTGAAGGTCTTACAGGCTTCAGTCGGTGTAGGAGTCCATTTAAGGGTCCAATTAGTTGCTGCTCTGGAAAAATTACGTATCCTCTCCTCCATGATAATATAAAGTCAGGTGAAGCTTCGTACTCCATAGAACATTTCCGGAGCTTCACAGCAGAATGTAGCTGCAGCATTCTGGTGAACAGCTGAAGAAGTTGGAGACTTGATTTAAAATGTCAAAAAAACAACATAAAATTGCTCGAATCAGCTCGGCTGATGGACTCCAAGTCTCCTCCAGATATCCCAAATTGATTTGAAAAGGTTAAAATCCCCACTGTGGCCGCTCAGCTAACAGTGTTAGCCAAAGGAAAGTGTGGCTGGTTTAATCCAAGTCTCCAGAAACCTGTAACTGCTTTAAAAATTATTATCATTGTTAATTGTTATTCACAGCCTTGATGCCTGGTCGGGTTTGTGCAACTGCTTCAGAGGGTGCATGCTTTATCTTAGAGGTACAGTCAAGATTAAAAATTGTAAACAATGTCTTTCCAAATCCATCTAGACTCAAGACTTTTGAAGACTTGGACTTGCAATGTTCTTTCACTGTGAAACTACAGAAATGTTTAGTTGACTACGGACTATGGAGAGAATGACTGAATTTTCATTTCTGGGTGAACTGTTCCTTGAAGCCAACAGGGGCGAGACGTCCTTACTCAGGAAAATGAATGTCAGACATTTAAAAGATATCATAGAAACCAGCAGATGAACATGTGATACAGTCTGAGGTCTGACCGACGTGGACCTGGACCTTGTGTTGAGGTTATTTCTCAAAACTAATGTTTTAAAAGTCAAAAATTAACTTTCAGTTTTTGTTGGAGATGCACGATTATATCAGCACATAATTGGTATTTGCTGATAAAACCTTTAAAATGAACTATCAGTAACAATATCAGCATTTCTGCCATAATGACGAGCACAGTAGCTTTTTCTTATTTTGCCCAGTGAACGTAGAATCAATATATTTGTATTAATGATAAATAAATAATTTGTTAATACCTGATCTAATCATAATAAGCCATTAATAAGGAATATTTAGGTACCTCTTGTTTATCTGCTGCTCGCTGGACTGAGACTCCAGCTGTGATGACTTTAGAATTAAACATCAACATGAACGACTTGTTAAAGAGAATTTAATCAGGATTCAATCGGCTTCAGCATCGGCTTTAATGTGCTGGTTAATGATATGGACCAACATGTAATCAGAAGCTTTCACATTAAATTGATAGAGGCTCAGTTCACACAAACCGTGGGGGCAAAAAGGTTTTATTTTAGTAAAAGTTGTCAGGATTACAAAAATCAATTGTCGCCAACACCTCGATATCGGGATGACTTTTAGAAATACTAACACAAAGAGATTATTGATAGGTAATCATCAGTAATATGAAGCATATGACTGTTGTACTAGAAGAAGTACAACAGTCAGTTACAAAAATGACATCACTTTACTGTAACGCAGCTTTTATAACCAACAGCTATACGATATCACCATATGATGATATCCAAAATCTAAGATAATATATAGTCTCATATCACCATAACAATAAAATGTTGAGATGTTGCCCATCTGGTGCAACATGTACAAAATTTAGCTGAAAAAAATGAGTATGCTAATCATCTAGCCCCGTCCTGTCACAGTCCAAAGCTCCTGTTGTGCTAGCAGTGTAAACACCAACACTCCACCAGTGCTCCAAATCTGGACCGCTAACTGCATGGCTAACTGAGCTAACTCAGCTCACTGCAGCTGAAGTTAGCAGCAGTTAGCAGTTAGGCTACTCTAGTGATACGCTGGCCCCTGTTAATTTTGAGTCAGACTTAGAAAGGTGCAACTTTATTATACTTTAATATATGAAAGACAGAAGTTAACAGTTTCATTTTAAAACCTCAACAGCAACATCCATGTAACTCAGAATACATGCACCACAGTGGGAGGATTTATTATAGTCTATTTATTTATTTGTTTTCATTTGTTTGTGCAGCTTTTCTAATTCCTCCATCTCTAAAATTGATGGTGTAGATTATTCAAAGTGGATTGATGCAGTGAGATCTGGTGGTGGTTTCTGGTGTCCACATGTGGCAGCAGTCACCACCTGACCTGGGCAGCATGGAGGCAGAGAGATGTCTGGGCAGAGCACCTCACATTTTCAGGGTGGGGTTTTAAAAGAGCTGCATCAAGTTGGAGACAATTCAATACAGGGGAAACAGGAAGTAATCTGGGTTTCTCTTCAAAATAGAGCTCAGAGGTGGGTCTTAGGGACAAAGCATGGCAGTGACAAGGTAGTTGATAGTATAGAATAAATCAGAGCGCCATTGTTCTGAATTTATGAGTAATACAAGACAGTTTTAATCATGAAAAAAAATGTGTATATGTATTTTCCATTTTCTCATGTAATTACGCTTTTCTGGTGTTTGTGCTGATGGAACTGGTTGGACAGGATTGTGCAAAGTTCAGTTTGTCTGATGATTAAGGATGCGGGTATTTTATCTGTCATGCAACACTGACCTAAATATCTATGTTTCTCTCTTGTGTTGCCTGCTCTATGTGCCCATGAATGTATTGTTGACCTGAATACTGTGGCATCGCTGAGCTTTGCCTCCAATCCTGCCCTGTGGCCACTCGCAGAACTCCAGAGAATAATTCCCCTTTGGACACTAAAGCATTTTCCCCATAGAGCACCAACACCAGGCATTTAAACCCTGTGTGGGAGCGTCCTTATCGAGTCGTTAGGACCCCTTTTGGGTCGTTGACTTAACCGGCCTTCATGTGGGTTACTGAGTCTAGGTGAGACCAGGTGTGAATGGTTGTTATGCTGTCTGGGGAAGGGAACTCAGTCCTGCATTATAGGTGGGTGATAGGTAATGTTGTAAGCCACCTCCTCTGTTCAAAGATTGTCGTTCCAATTTGACACATATGGATTCTATTACTCCTCTATCAAATACTGACTGTATCTGAAATCACCCACTCATAGGGAGTCCAGCATAGTGGACTACATAGGGAGCTCTTCGGCAGAAGGAAAGGGTTAGTGACCATCGCTTCTACACTATTATTTGTGATGCATTGTGGGATACGTTGAGTCCCCTATATAGGATATTTTAGTGGACTGAACAGACATAATTCACCATCTTCTTAGTTTCCCTCTCACTGACAGCTGACTGTTGGGCAAGGCCCCTAGTAAGCATCAGTGAATAACCATGGCAACGAAGAGTTGTGAGTGAATAACCGTGGCAGCGGAGTTGGGAGGGGATGGGAGTGTTAGCGTTGTTTCCCACTGTTGGAGGGTCTTTTTGTGTTTTGTGAATAAATGACTGATAAAGCAGTCAAAGAGAGAAGTTGTTCGCTTCCTATTTTCCACAACTTCTTCTGTTTAATAATTCCCATTAGACAGTAATACAAAATGGCTACTTCTCTGGACAGGATCTTTACATCTTTATATGATGATCGATTCTCCTTCAGATGTAAGAGTTCATCCAACAATATACAATCAGATAATATTAAACACATTAGAAACACCTGTGCCCTGAACACTTTGACCAAATCTGGAGTTGTTAAGTCAACAGTGGAAATACGGGCGTTTTATTTTGAAAGCTGTAACCGGAAGTCGTCTCAGTCTTTCTGCCCAGCACTGCCGGTGTCGTCGCAGCGGGTCAGGAGACTTCGGCTCCGCTCGGAGAAACAGCACCGGACTGTATGGTGGAGAACCGTTTTGCATTTTTTACCTTTTTCTGGGGACCGGCTGTATGATTAAGCTACAATCTTCAATGAGTAAGCATATTCCAGTAAGTAACGTGTTTTCTGTGGCTGCCATTTTGTGTCCGTTGTCATTTCCTTCGGGCTTGTGTTGTGAAAAAGAAAAATCAGGACGTTATCGTTACCAGCTGGCCTTCACGTCTCTCCGGTGAAAATCACGGCCTTGCTGGTCACGAAGCCGGTTTAATTCCTCCGTGTCTCTGACGGTTAACAGCAAATCTCACCCAGCAGTGACACACAAAAAGACTGCGTGTGATTTAAAAGCGTAGTGAAAGCTTTTTTTGTCGTGTCGGTGTTCGTCGTGTCGGTGAGGAAGCGGCGGTTACGGATGCACAGCGCTGCTCCTGCCGAGTTACTCGAAGTTTCTAACGGTTAAAACGACGCGTTCTAATGCGGTAAAAAAACAAGAAGGAGGGGAATAAAAATGGATGACGGGTTTTCTTCATGGTTACCCGCGACACGGGCTCCTACTAGCCCAGTGCTTTGTGTCAACGGAGCGTCGTGTCGGTCACCTGAACGCTCCCCGGCTCGAAGATGGTCCACCTCGGCTCCTGACGGGAGCTCGCAGGCCTCTGCTACCGTAGGATGATGGCGCCCAGTGTGTCCTCCTCACACAAAGGACACTTCACAGCTCTGTAACATCCTCTGCTCCGACAACAACACTTCCAACGCTTCCTCACCTCGTCCTGTCTTCTCACATCACCTCCATCTTAGACATTTAATCGCTCCATTTTGTTCACTGCTCCACTGTTTTTTTGTTTTTTTTGTGTGTGTGTGTGCCTGTTTTTTCCAGCCGGAAAATACCGGATTAACAAAGCATACTTGAACAGCTTGGGGTTTATTATTTTTTATTTTTTTGTATTTAGAGCATAAGCTGCAGAGAAACCTTTTTGCAGCGAGTAAAGCCTTCAGGTATTAACACCCTTCTTAGGAGTGTAAAGGGTAAAAGCGTTTGTGAGTCAGGTTGGTGGTGGTGATGACAACAGTGTGTTTAAAGCCCAGCTGAAGGCCTCATGGAGAGCTCTGATATGACCTACATGTCAGAAATGACACATCCTTCCTATTGCACACCAGCAGCCATTAGATAAGACATGACATGGTGCTGCGGTGTGGCTTTATATAACAGGTACATTTTTTTTTTTTTAACATTAGTACTCTTTTATTTATTTGAAGCTCACAGTTTTTCCCCAGAGATTTCTCCTTAAACCACATTTCTATCTGTACCTGTTCAATATGGGAGTCAAACCCACAACCTGCCACTGATTGGATCCTTTTATAACACCTCAATCTTAGTAAACAAGTTCAGGGAGGTTAAATTTTATTGCTGTATATTATCCACTCAAGATCTTCCTGGTTGTTAGAGCTTTGGTTCTTTTTTGATGGAAGAAAACACGTTTAGATGGAGAAATTAGAAGAAGTACATACAGGAGTTTGATTGGTAAAAGAAATGGGTATGAATTTAAATGGAAATATATACCCAGAGTTTATTATTCTGGTGGTATGTTTTATACCAGGCTGGATTTGTCTCAGAACCGGTCTCGTGCTTGAAGTGACGTCTGATCTGTGTTCGGTCTGTGTGCCTGTTTAATTGATCGATCAGTTCATCTTTGAGTCTGAAGAGTAGTTAGGTTCCTGTTTTACTGGAGGTAGAGTTTGAGTATCAGTGTTGGTATTCACATGACTCGAATGATGCAACTGTGGGACAATACAGAAATGTCAACAGATCAATTTATTTTCACTGTTCGCTAGAGATTTTAATTCTCAAAACATTTACATGACGAGTACGGCTCCGACTAAATGATTGTTTGAGGTTATTGATCAATCTATACTTTGTTTCTCTTAGTTAATTAAAAGTAATGACAGTAACATCCATCACAAGTTATAAGACGTTAGACCTCAGGCTTAACTTAAACAGTATTTTTGTGATTGGCAACAGACACGGCTAATGAAAGGGTTAATTAGCTGACTAATAAATTATAAATAGGCTGGAATGAGGTTGTTAAATGGCCACATTCGGCCCACAGGCCACAAATTAAATACAGCGTGTTATTGCAATTTTTTAAAGCTAAACTGTGAAAAATTGACTTGTTCAAGGTTCTCAAATACAAATCATTTCTGTTTTTCTCACTCATCTATAATAGTCAAGTGAATATCTGTGTTTTGGGATAAAATTAGACATTTGAAAATGTCATCATGGACTTTGGGGACTTGTGAAAAACATTTTCTTGTGAATTTCCTGACATACACTCATTAGTCGGAGCTCTCACTTGAATATTCTTGTAGTCAGTTAACTAATAAATCCGCACAATAACTTTTCTTACACCAGTCACTATCAGTATGTTCTCAAAATTGTCCTTGTGTAACATTTAAAGAATTCAGTCTTTTATCCACGGAAACAAGACGCAGGCAGAGCACAGCACCAGTGGAAGTTATGTCATGTTTCAGTGCCAGAACAAAGTGTATCCTGAGTGTGTTTAACACTCTGAATCTCAACAGAAGCCCTCTGTGTGGTCTCTTTTTTAAAGATCTGTTTTTCAAAGCATCTTCTTCTCCCTCCCTGCCCCCGTCTGTGTCCTGCAGCAGTTCTGTGGTGTTCTGGGTCACACATTTATGGAGTTTCTGAAGGGCAGTGGGGACTACTGCCAGGCTCAGCACGCTGCCTATGCAGACGAGTGAACAGCCAAACTCGCCATCGATCCGAAGCACTTGAGCCACAGGAGGGACCCCGGAAAGTTGGCAGGACCGGGACGCCTCCCAGAACCAGCGACAACTCGGCCTGGATGGGGTAACTCCACCCGCTGCACACTGCCCTCGTCGGCTTCCGCCTGGCCTGAATCAAGGTGGAACCAGCCTTGTTTTTTTTTCCTTCCTTTTCTTTTGTTTTATCCCGAAGGAGAGGGTTTTTGAGTTGTTTCTCTGATTGTCCGCCCTTTTTAGGCCTCTAACTCCCAAATTTTGCCCACTCGCCTGTCGCAGCCTTCTTTTTCGTTTAGCCTTGCCAACCTCGAAGGAAGACCAGCGGATTTCTGTTGCTAGAAGCTCGTTGGACGTTTTTTTTGTTTGACATTCCCTCCGAGTTTAACTACGTGTTTACATTAGTGTTTTTACTCCGTGGAAGACTTTTGGGTTTTGTTATTTTTTTACGTTGTCACAATGGCTCGTATGAACAGACCAGCCCCTGTGGAGATCACCTACAAGAACATGAGATTCCTCATTACCCACAATCCCACTAACGCCACCCTGAACAAGTTCATCGAGGTGAGCTTCAGTCTAAAATTTCAGATTGATTCAGTCAGATTCAAGTTTATGAATGAAACCTTATTACATTTTTAGGCAACATGAGGACAAAGATAATGTACAAGGAATTATTTTTAGAATGAGAATCGTAATGTAAGATAATAAAACATTGGAGGTTTTTCTTATCGAATGTTTCAGCACAAGTTAAAGCACTGTCTGTGTACGTTCTTTTTGTTGAGATATTGTCCTAAATCTGTCTTTTTTTAAACAATTCCTGCAATACATTTTTACAGGAGCTGAAGAAATATGGAGTGACCACCGTTGTTAGAGTTTGCGAGGCCACCTATGATGCCACCCTGGTGGTGAAAGAAGGAATACAAGTTCTGGTGAGTTCAGGCCTACAAACTCTCATGATTTTCAATGCATCCAACCAAACTCAATGTAGATTTTTACCTCTTATAATACGTTATTACCCTCAGCCCGTACGTAGTTGGGAAATCAGGAAGCGATACAGCAGTAGTGTTGTGGATAGCAGCAGAAACAACCCTCCGTGAGCAGAAATGGATAAAGAAAAGAGTCTTTTGAATGGCAAGTTCAGCTTTAACACCGAGCCAGATGGTTCTCTGGCAAGAACAAATTATTTGCATTTACTGTCGATGTGAGTTACCACCGGAGTACGTCGAGTCTCAGATACCACTTACTGGCCGAGCACACAGCTGATGCAGAGAATAACTGATG